>NW_027256883.1:135718072-136043072 GCF_029215685.1 Pituophis catenifer annectens | reverse complement strand
TGACAGTAGGTACCTGAAGTGAAGATCATCCTTCCTCTTAGAAAGAATATAAGTCATACTATGCGCTCGGACATTACTGTCACTTCCTTTGTCAGGCCCTGTATAGGACAGTAAGGTTTGGACTGAAGCAGTAAACATTATCATTTTCCTTAATCTCCATTTAAATTGATAGTAAGAAAGCAAGATCACATTAAGGCAGGACATTTCCATGGGAGTAACTGTTTATGAATAAACAAGTATTAGCTTGAACTGAAAATCTGTTGTTATATTTCTTTTTTATAATCTATACTGTTAAAAAGGAAGAGGTGTGCATGCAGAACCAATAGTGGCATTATTTTGGCGTCTGATTCTTCTCCAGGTTCCTTGTGAAGACTAGAAGAATCTTTAACAGAAGAATTGTAAACTGTTAGCCAAATATTTAATAGTTGGGGATGTGGAGACTATTATTTTGGCAATATTTCATGTTATGATATATTCAAGAGTCCCTTGGTTTAGGGATTGTTGTTGTTTGGGTTATCAGTTGTGTTCAAATATTACCTGCCCTGAGCTTTTGTGCATGAATGTGTAGCATGCATTGATGTATGTCTGTTTATATATGGGGATTAAAATTTAATATACTCAAAGGGAAGATTCTCTATTATCTAACTCATTACCTAATGAATAATTTCAGAATTTTTTTCAACCTCCTTCTCTTGCTCCTCTAGCAAATTGAAGTAATGTTCCAGCTTCTAAATTCCTGAGGAACCAACAGGTTCACCTGAATTTTTTGTTCTGGATAATTTTAAAATGAGATGGATATTTTTTTTTAAAAGAAAAAAGAAAAACTGCTAGTGGAGAAAACATTGTGACCTAATGCCAAGTCATTAAAAAAGGCTGCTGAAACAAAGAAAAATGGACACAATAACACTCTTTTCCAAGCCTGCTTCTAAATGGGCTCATTGCTGATTTTATGATGGGACACAGTTTGCCTTTATGATTTGCATGGATAATGAAGCAATTAGCAGCCATCATATATAAAACATGCAAGTTTGCCATTAGATACCAAACACACCATTAGGTGTACTCTGTGAAGGCACAAGTAACTTGCTAATTCTATATGCTGCTCCTAGAGAGTTGCTAAAAGCCCAGTTGATAAATTCAACATCATATTAGTAGACAAGGCAGAGCATAGAGTGATGAAAAATTCTAACTGGCTGGCAGTCAGCTGCAATCCCCACTCACTAACTGCTAGTAAACCTCTTTTTTGTGGGAGAATTATTGACACTGGAAATGGCTACTTGCACAGTATTGCAACAAAGCAACAGTAATGTGGGATTGGCTGTGCAAATAATGGCAACTAGACAAAGCAAAAGAGGGTGCTCCGTTATTACAACAAGAAAATAGAACATGAAGGATTTGGTTAATTAAAATGGAACAAAACATTGTGGAAAGTTTTTCTTCTTAGAGGAGATTATAGTCAAGGTGGGTTAGCCATGAATAACCCAGGTGTTGCATTTTTATTTTTATTTTTTTGTCTAAGAATGGATGTGTTTAAACACGCAATTGCATTTAAATGTTTTTTCCCCCCTTCTGGCAGGGAAAATGCCACTCCAATTTTCAAGAGACACAAAATAGCTTGTTCACAAGAAAGAGGGAGAGAAAATGCAAGAACTAAGTATTCATATACATTATAGAGGCCTGAAAACTATCTTTTCTGAAGTTTTGGGAAAAATCACACAGGCAAAATCTGGGGGGAAAATATTGAAAGGAGGCGCTGTTTAGGGTTCCATATAATATACCATATTTTTCAGAGGATAAGACGCACTTCCCCCCCCCAAAAGAGGCTGAAAATTTGGGTGCATCTTATACTCCGAATGTAGCTTTTTTGAAGCTTTTTTCAGCCCTAACTAGGCATTAGAGAGTGAAGCGATCTCCGTGCTTTGCCTGCTCCCTCCGACTCTCAGCTGTGCTTAGAAGCTTTTTTTCAGCCCCAAGAAGGGGATAAAAAGCATGCGCACATGCACGCTCAAAACCAGCAAACTAATGTGCTGAAGCTGACCAGACTAAGGACACTAGCCAGATGAATATCTGATAGGCAGATTTTTTCCCCTATTTTTCTCCCCAAAAACTAAGCTGCGTCTTATAGTCCGGTGCATCTTATACTCCGAAAAATACGGTAATTGCAGGAACCACAGTGATAAAAAAACATATTGCCTTTGAACAATAGGTGAATTATGACATATCACATTTTCTCCTTCAAATGATAAGTAAAGACACTTCAAAAGAAAAAAAAAAAACCTTCCTTATAGCAAGCTGTACTTTCTACAGTACATTCCTTTGTGCTCAATCTGCTAATAGGAAATACTCAATAAATAATCATGAAGTTTCTTACATTTATCATAAGACCCAAATACAACTGAAAATATAGTCCTCAATTCTCTTGAGGATGGGTAAAAAAATAACTGCTTCCTTCCAAACAAGCCTCCTTCATGATCACTTTTGGAGGGCCCATTGTCCAAGATATTGTAATTAATAAATGGACAAGGGTCTTCTTAGTTGTGGAATCCTACTTTCAGAATACTTTCCCAGTTAAAAGAAGCCAGATAGATTTTTTTTTAAAAAAATTATATTTCCAGGTCATTCAACTCAAGCTTATATCAGATCTGTGTTTCAAGGCAACCTGCTAATTTATTTTTGCAATTATGCTTGTTTTTGAAAAGTGGAATATTGATCTGTAAAAATAAAACAACACATACATATAAGGGAAAAACATACCTGAAGAAAAAAATAAGGTAGCTAAAATAAAATATACTTCTAAATGCCCACAGTCTTTTTCAACTCATTGAAAATATATCTTCATGATATGTTTCTGTTGACCATTTGCCATCAACTAGTTGAGCACTAAGAAATATAGAAAAGACACAGCTTGGTTTAGGGAAGAGCAAACCTTTTCTTTTGAAATATCATTAGTTATCTTGGAAGGAAAAAATGTGATAGATTGTATTGTGCATATTGAGTGAAGGCAATATGCACTACCATTGTGGTTATATGGAACTGCAGACCTTTTCATCTCATGGAAAACTGAGGATAATTATAAGTCACAGAAGAGGTAGCAAGTTGAGTAAAGCTTCCATGTGCATCAGGGGTGGGTTCTACTTACCTTTACTACCGGTTCGCACATGCGCAGAAGTGTTCTGATGACGTTGGGGTCAGTGATTGGAGCCTCCCACTGGTTTTACTACCGGTTCTATAGAACCGGTGCGAAGCAGGGACTATGCACCACTGATGTGCATAGTTCTATACATAGAGGGTTTTCCCAATATCACTGAGAAACCAGTGTTCTGGATCATTTGACAAAGGTCCTCTGCACTGATAGGGGCATTTTCTCCTTCTGGAATGGATGGAGTGCCATTAAGTCCAACCTTAATGCTGGATAACATCTAGACAGCAGTATGTTCAAGAACATTCATTTGCTAAGATTTTGTTCAACTTCTATTTTAGGTTAGGAAAGAAATTCTGCTAACTCAAGGAGTTAGTAAACCTGAAGATTATAGCTGGTTTTCGTTTTCAATATTGCTTGCTTATTTATTTAGTTTATTTTATATCAAGAATTCCTGAGATAATTTAAATAAGCAAATAAATAAATAAGCAAATAAATTGATAAGCAAATAAACAAAATCTAAATACTACCATAATCCTCCCTCTCCAAAAAAGAGGGAGACAGAAAATTCTAAATTGTGATATTTTAAATTTTAGTATAAATGTAAATTGATTTAATAGGTAATATTGCCTCTAATGGACCCTGTTTCCACAACCTGTAGCATCTGAATTTTGCATCCATATGTAGCAAAAGCCAAATTCATGTAGTGGTTAAAGGTACAGGGGCAGGGTAGATAAGGACAGATTATGAGTTGTACTTCTGCCTTTGGTATGCAACCAACTGTGTGACTTTTGGTCATATACTGAGTCACAGTCTTAGGAAGATGACAATGGCGAATGACTTCCAAAAAAACTGCCAAGAAAACCTCATAAACAGCTGGTCCAAGTCTACACTGATTTGGATACCCACAATTGTGTATGGTAGGTTGGTAATAGTGAACAGGACTTAATTGGTTTTCCAGCTCTTTTTAGCTGCACTATTCTACATTTAGCATTTAGAGAGGTCTTTTTAACTTAGCATATTGTTTAACATATATTATTTTAATAATTCTTGAAAACATAAAAGAAATGATGATGATGATGATGATGATGATGATGATGATGATGATAACTGTTACTACTAGTATTATTACCACCATCACAATTCTTCTCCTCTCTTCCCTTGAAAGAGAACAAGATTAAAGGGCTAGACAAGAGAAAGTGTGCAAGATGCACCCTTTGGAATGCTATGTTCTAAATTTGTTTTGACCAGAAATGTTGTGTGATAGAATGTTTACAACCTCCATCCCATTCCTTTTTTTATTTTTTATTTTATCAAACTTGTTTCTTCTAAAATGTTCTGAAGCACTACGGAGATAATAAATTTCCCCTTCTGAATTATAACACTAGTTTTAGCCCTGATTAGAGTGGGAAAAGGACACATGCAGTGTTTTTTTGTCAATTTTGAATTCTCACTCAGAGTTTCCTTAAAAAAAAAATCTGAAGAGTCAGTCAGATTCTTCATATAATATGTAGTTTGGTCCTAAAATGCCTTAATGAGTTTTAAGCTCAGAGTTGTCACACTAATGGCCTACAGTGGCTATCCAAAGTCTATTTTATCTGTGAGATCTTTCTATATAATTTGGAAGTAATGGAAAGTTTGTCACATGTGGATGCTACAAAATGCACTGAAACCTTTGGCTATGATTTTCTTTCTAGTATAAAGACTTGGAAAGGATTTCAAGGGTCATCTCACACTTTTGACAATCCAGCTGTTGGAGAAAAACACATTATACTCTCTTTCTCCTGCTCAGTAAAAACACTTCCCCATTTTGAAGATAGGATTCTGGACCAATAAACCTATTTATTGTGATCTATACTTATATTCTACTACGAAGAGAAGAAAAGATGAATTTAAAGAAATGAAGAATGTTAGCTGGTCAAGAAGAGACCACAGGAATTCTCCTTTGCAGACCTTTTTTTTTTTTTTTAATTGTATTTTGTTGCAAAGAAAGTTTGGAGCAGGAAGTCATTCATTCCCAGGACTTCTTGAGAGCAGGGACTCAACAGAGTGCTGCCATACTGGCAGGCTTAATAAAACAGATACACAAAATGATTATCAAGGCTGAGTCTGTACTCTATTAGATTTTCCTTCTTCCTTTCGAACAAATACAAACAAGCGCTGTGAAAGTAGCATGCTAAGGGAGAACTAAATTAAAAAGCCAACCACAATTGCATTAGTGTGAGAGGTTACAACAAATGCAATCATTACTCTAAACAAATCCTAAATGCATATAACTCTGAAACAATCCTGCGTTCCATAGGGATATGCTGTGGTAATACAGTGCCATTATAATAAGAAGACGAACAAGAAGAGGAGCTTATCGGAGAGAGAGGGAGGGAGGAGGGAGGGAGGGAGGGAGGGAGAGAGAGAGAGAGAGAGAGAGAGAGAGAGAGAGAGAGAGAGAGAGAATGGGAAAACAAAAGCAGAGAATAATAGGAAGCCAGTAGTCTATTGTTTCTCTGCCAGGGCAAAGGCACAAAGAATTTAAAAGCGAATGTTTCTATTGTGCTCTTGAGTTTGCTCATGCATACAGCTGACCAGCATGGAACTTAAATGAAACAAAGCAAATTTGTGTTACAGGTCCAAGGTTTTTGCGTTTGTGTGTGCATGTGTTTGTCTCTGTGTGCCTGCCTGTATGCATGCATTCATGGAATAGCCGCGCTCATCCCACGTATAATGAATTCAACCCAGGAATGTAATTTTACAAATACACTTTTACATTTAGAATGCTGTTATCATAAAAACAAAACACACGCTGTGCGGGTAGTCAGCCTGACTTATAGCGGCTTGGTTCAACTTCGGCAAGATAACCAAGAGTAATGGTTTTCGAGCCAGATTATTAATATAACATGAACTGTAAATGCTTTTGTAGCGCGGCTTGGAATAAGCTACCAAATCTCATTGGAATATAAAGGAGAAAAGCCATGCCGCATTTTGTTTTCTGTCCTACAATAAAAAGTTTAGAGCTTTGCCTCAGATGCTTTGTCCATCCTAGGTATTGGCTAAAGGTCACATTTTGCATGGACTGGAAATTTGTTCTGTATACATTTTGCATGGTGGTGTTCATAAAAACTAATAATAGGCAGGGCTGGATAAGTAATCAACTATTTCCATGGGGGGGGGCAGAATGAGCATTTTAGTATTCTTTCTCCTACTTCTGATCAGCACTAGCATGTACAATGCCATCTCTGTATCTAACCTCCTGCAATCTATGGACACTAATGAAGCCAAGGCCCAACTTTAATAAACCTGTCATATGTCTTTCCTGCAGAACATGACAGACCTACAGCTCAGTTTGAAAGATTTGACCGTTTTTACTTCAGTTGGCTGATGTTGCAACCTGATCTTACCCTTTAAGTACAGGAGCTAAATCTCAGCAAGAAACAGCACCTGTTAATTGTAGCCCATACCCATTCTTCTTGGTCACAAATAACACTCATTTCTTTACCAGAATCTCTCAAGTATGGATCATGATTTTTGAAAGCGTAAAGTTTTATTTTGCCCGGTATATTTGCCCAGTATATTTACAGGGGTTTTCAGGAAGAACAAGAAACCACCTGAAGCAAACCTAGATTCTAGTTCTGGTTTCTGGCTCATATTTGTACACAAAATGCTGGCAATATTCAGTATTTATTAGGAATGTTAGGAAAACAAAAATGACAGTGAAAACTTAAGATGCTTAAATTAATACTTTCTTCCATATGATCCTCCCAATACATTACATATGTTCAGTTTGAATCTTACCCTTTTAAAGTATGATAGTGTTTAGTAGATTAGAAAAAGTTGGAAGGTTGCACCATTGCTGTCATGAGAAGAGCTTAATTTAAATTTAAATACAGCTGTTTTAAAATCTTTTTTGACTTCTGAGTTATAATGTTAATAAATGGATTAAAATTGATATATGCCTTCTTGAAATATTGCTGACATGTTTGTACTAATCAATTTTAATTAAAAAAAACCCTTTTCTTATTGATGAAAATAATATGACAGAGGAAGACCCTTGTTGTTTTAATAATTTCCTTATGTTGTCCTAAGATTGAATCTAGATTGACTAGACCCAAGGAAATGAATGGAATTTAAGTTAATGTTGATTTAACACTTGCAGTTTGAACCGGATCTTCTTAAATCCTAAAACTGGATCCAATACAGAAAGTGTATCAAACGTCTCTTAGATTTAATCTTAGGACAGCATTAGGAAATTATTAAAACAACAAGTCTTATTGATTCATATATTTTTATTATACAACTTTTTTCAGAGAAAATAATACTGTACTTAGGAATGTTCAAAGGACTTTCATCAAACAAATAAGGAAAACTGCAGGGACTTGACCAGGCAACCTCCAAGAACACACCACCAACAGAAGAAAAGAAAAAAAAGATAGATGACAGACAGATAGATAGACAGACACAGCCAAACACACACATATAAATTTCAAAATAATATAACAGTAATAGGGTTATACTGAATACTGGCACATTACAGCAGGATAAATAATATATTCCTGACGTGTCATCACTATGAAGTTCTCATCAAAATGGGCTTTGCTTTAAAGAAACATAATCCTTCATTAAACTAAAGGCTATTTTACTGACTAGGTCCCCCCCCTCCCCATATATAAAAGTTTACATTGCTTATGAAGCTAATTTAGCCTCAGTGAGTGGTATAATATAAATTGACAGAACTGGCTTTCTTGAAATTTTGCATTTCTGTCTGGTGGATGTCACATTAAGCCTAGATCCAGCTTCTAACCGTTTTTGATAATTTAAAATCCTATGATAATCTTTTTCCCTAAACAAAATTGCAACTGTTAAATTAATCACAGCAGCCTAATATGCTGTATATATAATTCCAGCTCATGTGACCACATTCCACTGTACGCCTAACATTCCAATTTCAAGGAGGAAAATTATTGTGTTCTTTTCCCCCCTAAAAAGGAAATCCACAGGTGCTGTGGGGCTTTAGATCTTTCTAGAACCTGAAAGTTGAGAAATGGAATCTCATCTTAGAATAACAAATGTCGGGACTATAATTTACATCACATTTGCAATTTCCATTGATCATAACTGATTCCTTTGCTGACTTCATAACATGCTGAGCTCTCCTCTTGAAAACAGCCAACAGTGTGATAGGACTTCATTTATTTGAAATGAAATCTGTACATTGTTTCTGTTGCAGCTCAAGGAAATTCACAGGAAGTTAAAATTAGAATTACAGATAATTAAGATGCATTTAAAATAAATCAACACCATGAATATCAGAAGCATACTGTTTCTTACTTTTAAAATATAAACTGTCTAAAGTCATTAAAAACTCTGCTGGCCTCTATATCCAATACAATAAATACATTAAATCAATGAACTCTTCCAAGAAAGTGACCTGGAGCATACCCACCCTGCTTGAAGTTGTGGAATGAATAAAAAGCCAACTGCAGCTAATATAGCTTGCAAAATAAGAGAATTTTAAGGGTACTCCATGTTGCACCCTGGATACAACAACAACAACGAGTTTTGAAAAACCTTACATCAAAGTACAAATTTACTCAACTCTCATTACCACATATTGACTACATTCACAATGTTTTTCCTACAAGAATATTTTTATCTGGACAAATGGCATTCTGGACAAAATGAGCGCATATGAATAGTTACAATATTTATATTTTCTCTTAGGACCACATAAACAGGTGAAAGAGATGTATGTACACATTTGCCTACAGATGTATATTTCTAAGTGTTTCTTTTTCATTGGCTCATTATTTTTTTTTTCTAATTTTGTATTTTTATGCCTTTTTATTTGTACTAACAATCATGGCTATTATAAATATTTTTTTTATTGATTGTCATAAAAATACATATGAAGACTTCTATAACATATTACTTTTTACATAAATTTCTCTAATGCGTTTTTTTTTAAATAGAATTTCTTTAATAAGTGCTTTTTTAAATAAACAAACCTGGTCTTAAAATGTATGCAAATTATCATAGGGTATGCAACATTTTTTTTTCAGAAGCACCTCCCACATTTAATCTGTTCTTATCTCCTTGTTTTGTTCTGTTTTGTTCTATTCCACAGGTCCTAGGAAGCAGTTTTACCCCCACTGAACTATTTTAAAAGTGAAATTGGCAGATAGTGTCAATTTTCTCCAGCTGAAATCTATGGCAGATTTATTTCACATAGTACAATAGGAAAGCATTAACACTGCAACTGACCCCAACTGCAAAAAAAATAAAAAATAAAATGTAAATTACCTATTCTGAGAGTGATCCTCCAAGTTATCAGAATTATTTGTTTCACTGTTGTTTAGCTTCTCTAGAAGTTTTTCTGGGAAATTCAGCACTGTTGAAGTCTATATTTAATATTGTTCCTGGTGAAACTATACATTTGTCATCTTGACCTATCCTTCCAGAATCACAATCCTATAGGCTGCTCCTAAGTTGCTACAAAGGTACCTTCTTCAGACAGTGAAGCTTGTTTACTTGCCAGATAAGTGGTTCTTGCCGAAGAGTTAGTGTTTTAATAGAAAAAGCTCAGTTTAAAGAACTGATTCCAGTATGCAAGATAGGAAAAGAACAGCTTGTTTATAGTACGTAAAATCTAGTTGTTTGTTACTTCTGGCTTCCTCAGATAAATGAAAAAGGCTGCAAGGGTTGCTTGTCACTGTCACCTAATAAATAAATTGGCTGATAGACATGATCTAGCAATTAAAAATCTTCTCTTCGGACTTAACTTATTAAAGTATGTGTGTATATGTGTGTAGGGATATGTACATATATGTATATGAATTTCATTTTCTATATGAATTTTATGATTTAAATGTCACTATTCCCCTGCTCATTTTGAAATTATTTATATTTTATTTATTACATATCAGCATCTTGGTAAGTTTCAATACAAATATTTATAGTCATTCAAGCCTCATTTCAAGTTTCAAAAACTCTGTTTATACAGATATGAGTGGATAAATACATAGCCTCTTAATGATTCTGATGGATATTGATCTGATGCTTGGACCATAACAGAAGTCTTTTGTGACTTCTTGTTTAGCATCATACTGCTAGGAACTTTTGATGCTAATAATGAATACGGTATGTAATCCAATGCATTGTTTTGGGTCCTATCTTGACCGAAGTACCATATTACAAACCATAGAAGCCTTGAATTAGTTTAATGATTAACTCATGATACAGCAAACATATTTTTCATTGGTAATTGCCCCTGAGGCAATGTTCCACTTGGAATAATATTCTGATATTTTCCTCTCATCACATTTTTTTAAATTTATATTCATTCTAATTGGCTTTTGTATAATGTTTTAAATGTCAGGGGGTGAAAAATTAGGTGTGTCTTATACACCAAATGTAGCCCCGCCCACCCACTGGCCCCCACGCTTTGGCTTCTGCCTCGCAGCAGTTACCTCCTTGCAAGCAAACAGCAAGAAAAAACAGCTCCTTTCAGCTTCAGCACAGCCTAATTAGCACAAGTTGGTTGGATCTGCCTCCCGCCTCTCAGCTGATTTGCTGAGGGTGCAGGGCTCTGCTGCTTGCTGCAAAGAGGTAAATTGCTGGAGCAGATTTTTTTTTCCTTGTGCTAATCAAGCTATGCTAAAAATGAAAATGAAAGTAAAGCAGGCTGTTTGCTGTTTGCTGCAACAAGGCAAAATTGCTCAGAGGCAGAGGGAGATTTCTTTTTCTTCTTTTCCTCACCAAAAAAGGTAGGTGCATCTTATACTCCGAAAAATATGGTAGAACTCTCGTGGGAGTATAGTGACTCCAAACTTGACCCTGCCCAGGTTCAGCCTGGTCATCTCCTACATTAAGCATAGGCTTTGTTGTACACTTGCCAACTTGTATGAGATGTGTGGTCATGTAAAAAGGAAAGGAAAAGGAAAAGAAGAAATTCTGCATCTACAGAGATTTGCAATAGTTACCTGTTTGATCTTAGGCCTCTGGAATTGATGCAATTGTTATAGTGCTTTTGCTGCGTTCCAGCCCCTGCTCCAAAACAGGTTCATTTGTGGTTGAATCAGTTGTTGGATTCAGCACCTTATTCATTACCAATAGATAAATCTATTCAAGCAGAAATACTCAGCAATTGTCAAACATTTCAGAACAGAAAAATCCAGATAGATCCAAATCTCCCTGACAAACTATACATAATTATGGAATCCATTATTCTCACAGCATCAAAGCAAGAATTTATATTTAGTTACATGACCTTGACACACTAAATTTTCTGGAAAAATGAAGGATCAGCTGTGGTTAGTTGCTTAAAACTTTGCCTAAGGCCATCACATCTCCCAGTCAGTCATTAATGCCATGAATATAACAAGGACTTGATCATTTCTACTTAATTAAAGAAGTAGATCTTCAGAATCTTTCTATTAAGAGTGTCTTTCTTTCATAGAGTATGTTTTAAATAGTTTCAATTTCTCTCTCTTCTTTTTCTTCTTATTCTAAAGATATTTGACACAGCAATTCCAATTTTCTTTCTAATGGCCAATGTTTAAAATGGCTTACATACAATTATTTCTTTCCTCTAATCTTTGGCTGAGCCCTTTGCTCTAAAAACTGAAAAAAAATAATCCATTTCTTTCTGTCCCAGGAGGAAATATAACTGTCATTTCTGCATGAAGGATATTGAATCTAAAGTAAATAACTAGCCAGGATTTAAAAGCTTCCATCTTTAAAGCAAACAAATACCAAATTAAATACATCTAAATGAGAAGAGGGAAAATAGGAAAATATTTAGCAAGGATAAACAGATACTGCATCAGAAAAGAAATAAAAATGAAAATCACCGAGGCTACTTAGAGAATCAATTTCTATAAATGTAATTGTAATATGCCTTTCTTCTCCCGTTTTCTTTTTTCTATTAATTTTTCATTGCTTCTTGGAAAATTATGGGTTTTCATTGGAGCGGTTACTAGTTTTTTAAAAACTATAGCTTTATTTTTATTTTCTATTTATAAGCTAATTTATATTTACAAGTTAAATGTATATAAAAATAATATATAATACATTCATTGACAAAATTTTATATTAATATGCAATTACCAGTCAAGATGTTTTACAACTTCGATTTCTTAAAAAGGAGAAGATGAACTGGAAGACTTCAGAAGATCTGTTACAGATTACTGCCTATCTTTTCAGCACATGACCAAAAAATACATGTGCAGCAAACAATACTTATCTGCTGCTTTTGTGGCCTTTGATGTGATCTGGTGACCTCTTAGGAAAAGCTGAAGAATATCACTGCTAACCAACAGTTGTTACTGCTGTTAATGCAGAGTAAGACTTATGCGATGAGCAGCTTTCTGATCCAATTTCTATGTCTTAGGTGGTTAACCAAATCTATGTTTGGACCCCTTTTTATTTAATATCTATATAATTTCCATAAGTAAATGCCTTCAAAGAATATATTGACATGCCATAAAATTGGGAGGCTGCCTTTGTCCAGGTCTGCCAAGAAGAGCAGCTAGCTATTAATTATGGTGAGACAAAAGTCATTTTTTCCTCAACAACTCTAAGATCCACAGATGGCATTAGGACATAGGACAGGTGCCAGAAATCAATTTTTCCTTCTGGAAAGAAAATTGTGCATATTAATTGCCTCTCCTCAGTGGCTCAATGGCCCACAAATTTATTAAGATTTCATCTCAAGCACGGAAGGTTTTATCCTTGCACTTCTTCAACTTTTGGTTAAAAAAATCAGCCAGTCCACTACTGTAAGGAGCCTTCAAAAATTTTTGTCACATTTTTTAGGATCCCTTTCTTAGTAGTCACCTAGACTCAACGCAGATTAGAGACTGGATTGTCCAAAATTCAGCCAGATTCTGTTAGTTATCCTCACAGCATGACTAAGGGTTATTCTGGCACCAACTTAGTTGCTGCTGCTAATATCACTTGGCAATTTTAGATATGCTTAGTGAATAATTTAATTATTTGTGCTACCTCAGTATCTCTGTCTCTCTGTCTCTCTCTCAAGTTTGCATAGTCACTGATCCCCTCAGGCCCGTACACAATTGGATAAAAACCACAAACATAAAAAAAAAACTATATTATGAAATAAACAGTATAAAAAACAAATATATAATCCCCTAGGGCAAGAGAAGATAAAAATGTCCACCTTAACAATGGAGCCATCTAAGTATATCTCAGATTCCCTGGGACTCCTGGCCCTGATGTCATAGCCAAATCTTGAAGGTCTTCTAGAATGTCAAAAGGGATGGACCCAGTGGTGGGATTCAGCCAGTTCGCACCCCTTCGGGAGAACCGGTTGTTAACTTTCTGAGCCGTTTGGCAAATTGGTTGTGGGAAGAAATCATTAAGGCAGAGAATCGGTTGTTAAATTACTTGAATCCCACCACTGGATGGACCTAATCTAATTTCAGTACTTTTATTGACACTGTAGTCTTCTGATGTGTATATTTAGGTTTCTTAAAGCAAAGCAAAACAACATAGCTGTGACAATCATTTTGTCTCAATGGTGGCATGCATAAACAGATGTTCAAATGAATAGAATTCCCTTTCCCATAGAACTCATTTCAGTGGGATGGGTTGAAAGAAAGGCAATATATAAATAGAATATGGTCCAATCACACACTCAGAAACCTTCTGCTTTAACTGGAGGAAGCACAGTAAACATCTTCTTCTTTCTTCCAACAGGAAGCCTCTCTTGGATTGTGTTCTCTCCAAGACAGCAGGAAGTACTGCTGATCGCAGAAAGAAAAGTTTACATCTAGCTAAAATGTCTGGTTCACTCATAATGTTAGGATACAATATGATACATTTACCATTATTTTTTGTTTGTATTCCAAAGTCTTTGTCTTATTCATGCATCATGCTAAACCAAATCAGACAATAATATAGGTTACCTGGGGGAATATATAATTTTAACAGTTGAATAGAGATAACGTAGATTTGATTCAGAAAACCAGTTTGATGTAGTCGGTAAAGCACCAGATTAGAAATGGGAGACCATGAATTCTAGTCCCATTTTAGGCCTGAAATCAAGTGGCTCAGTCGCGCTCTCTCAGATCCCAGGAAGCCTATTTATATTTAATTCAGCATATTTCTAAGATTATTTCATAATCTGCATAATTACAACAGACCATGTTTGTGAAATAAATCTATATTGGAACATTATTACATAAATTAATCCAAACATTGTGGTTATTAAAACCCTAGCTTTTGACAATGTTTTCATATTTAAAGCATACAAACGACCTTTTATACTATTGTTTTAGTGAATCTTCAGCTGGAGTGCTTTGTTTTTATTTTATTTGTATTAACTTTACTGGCTACCTTCAGTATAGGGGAGATAGGAGAGAACAAATATTTTAAATAAAAAAAAAATTGTTTTCTGGATATAACAATCACCATTTTATTTTCTAGAAAGCCCTGTCTTCTAAAGGGGAAGAGATGACCATCTTCCTCAGAAGCTGCAATGATCTGGGAAAACAAGGTTCCATAATGGCTTAGCTTGAGGGACCAAATCTTCCACACATCCAATAATATTCAGAGTCCCTAAATTATCTAGAAAAATCTGATCCACTCATCTTTTCATCTTTCATTATATTCACTTTGTGACAAAAAGTGACTTAAACAGAACTGGCTCCAATACTTGCCTTTTTTTTCCCATTTCCACTTTTTTTCATTTTATAAAACAATGAGCCCACAGTATATATTTTCCACAGATACTTGTAGGTGTCTGTGTAATAAAACAGCTACCTCTGAGCACCAAATCATTACTCAACCAACAGTTGTGCTTGCAAACATATTTCTAAAGATTTTCATATGAATTCAGCTGTAAGGCCTCTTATGCATCTCCCTGCTTTCCTTCATAGGCACCGAGATAAAAAAGAAATGTTGGCCTTAACTCTGGATTCCCATCTATTATCACATTTATGTCACAACCTCTGTTTTATTCAAATAGTGGAGTTTTGTGAATTATATCCTAGGCCTCAGAAAAGCTTAAGGAGTTTTACAATTGGAAAGTGTCACACAATTTCACAGAGCGAAATTGAATGTAAACAGTATATAAGCAGGAACATTGGCCACTTGTAAAATAACTCCCATGCCCTTAACGCCTGCATTGCCAATTATATTCTTTTCTGGTAAACAGGAGATGATGACATTTCAGCAGTTCAAGGCAGTGAGCGCATAAGACTATCTAAGAAAAGCAAAACAAAAAAACAAAAACCCAGGAGCAGAGAGAAGGGGAATTAAAAAGTAAAAATAAAAACAGAAATCTTTTTTTTAGATTAAAAAGCATATTATTTCTACCAATCTGAGTTAAAGATAGGATTAGATGCAACCTTCCTCTTCTGCCCCCATCTTTTTGCTAATCATATTACAGATTAAAGGCTTAATTTTCTTAAGTGTTCCAACTTTTCTAGCAAGAATAAACTTTGAACTTTGTTTTAATGATACAAGGAAAGTCCTTCTTTGAACTATCACTAAAAGAGTTGCTTGAAAGAGAGGGTGGGGGGGAAGGAAAACAGAGGCAAAAGGAATTTCAACAGCAAAGCACTTTAAGTGACGGAGGGGAAACCACAATGTATAAAACATATAACTTGGGCTCGGCAGAAATGTACTAAATAAATAGTGATGCTAAGTGACATTTCTAACAGTGTAGCCTCGGTGTCTTGTCATTAACACAATTATGTCAGTACAGTCAATCAGCACATTGCCCTGACTTTAAAGGAAGAATCTGAATGCACGCTATTAAAAGTTTGAGGTAGAAAAGCAAAGAAATTACAAGGTGGGGGGGGGGAATCATCACATTAAAGCAGCAATATGACTTCATAGTTATTTGTGGGGTGTTTTTTTTTCTAAAAAAAGCAAGATGCAAGTCCCACAGGGCTGTACTGTGTATGTTTCAAATGCTTTCTGACTGCAGAAATGCTAACATTATTTCTATGATTTCAAAACCATAATGTAATATGTAATATAGAATAGCCATCTCATAAGCCAAGAAGAGAAAGACCAAACATCCCCCATCCACCCACCCACCTCAGGACAAATACTCATTTGATAAATGAGAAGCTGATTTACTACTAAAAGGGTAATCAATGGAGATTTAGGGCCTTTGAGGTATGAGTTGTAACATGCTACAGTCAAGCATTCTCCATTCAGGTGCTTTCCCCCAATCTGTTCAAATTAAGTCTCAAAATATCCTAATAAGCATAGACCAAAATATTATTTTGGGGAAGGCACGCAGCAGATGTAATGTTATCTAATCCATATTCCTTTAAGCGTCCATAGTGATATTTCCATTAACTGCATCAAGGGGGTGAAAGTAGAAAGCAGAATTCCCATCTGGAACATTCAGAGGTTCCTTGTATGCCAATGTAAAATAATTGAACGTTAAACTGGAAGAGATTTTCAAGGTTATCCCATCCCCTGTTCAATCTAAGAGTTAAAGTTAAAGATGCAGTTGTAGCATCCTAGACAGATGGCTGTCCAGCCTTTGTTTAAATATCTCCAGTAAAGGAGTGGCCACCACCTCCTGTGGCAATCTGTTCCACCACTTCCTGAGATAATCAGTTCTATAGATGAAATGCTCTCATCATTATGTTCAGCTGAGATATGCTTCCTTGCCATTTCCTCTCATTCATCGAACAGACCATCAATTCAGAAACTTACTTTAACAAATTACAATAAACGGTGACACCTTTTTGGCCCAAAGGTGATCAAAACAAACCACGAGCATACAAATCCCTCCTTTAAACTATTTAATGAGGTATCTGTAGATTTGTATGCCTTGTTAGGTTGGCGGGCAGGAAGATAAAAAAAGAAATTAGCGGATATTTAATTATGTAACTATTTTTCTCTCTCTTTTTTTTTTTTAGTAAAACCAAGCAACTTATTAAGTACAGTGACCTGGCAAAATAAAACTTAGGTCCCTGGACATGAATAGATCTATCTGAACTTTATGCTGGAACAAGAGAGAACAAATTTCCACATTTTTCTGTGTGACAGCTCTTCAGCTATTTGAATGGAGATATGTCTTCTTTTATCTTCTCAGCTTCAGGGTGAACATATACAAAGTCCCTCCAGCTAGCCTTTGCTTTCTGGCCCCTTCACTTTCCTGTGTGCTTTCCTGTGGATTTTCTTTTTAAAGGTCAATCAGAACCTTAGGAAATCTTGCCTAGATTTATATAAGATTTGCTTTATATAAATCTTGCCTCATATAACGCCTCAATTTACCTTCCAAGGTCAATTATGCTTACTGAAGCTGTAGCATTCATTTCATAAGATTCCTTCCATTAATATGAGACGGGAACCTCTTATCTACAGACAAATATGGTATTATTGTGTATCATCCAACAAAACCTAAATCCATAGCCCTGAGTTTATGAAAGATACTGTCTTTGGATCTGATTCTGAATAAGTGGAACAGCTATCTGAATAGAATAACAGAGTTGGAAGGGACTTTGGAGGTTTTCTAGTCCAACTCCCTGCTTAGGCAGGAAATCCTACAGACAAGTGGTTATCCAACATCTTAAAAACTTCCAGCGTTGGAGCATTCACAACTTCTGGAGGTAAGTTGTTCCACTGATTAATTGTTCTAACTGTCAGGAAATTTCTCCTTAGTTCTAAGTTGCTTCTCTCCTTGATTAATTTCCACCCATTGCTTCTTGTTCTACCCTCAGTTGCTTTGGAGAATAGTTTGACTCCCTCTTCTTTGTGGCAACCCCTGAGCAATGGGTTGCCCCTGGTTCACACAGGTTCTATTGAACTGGTAGTAAAACCGGCGGCAGGCTCCGCCCACTGCCCCCAGCATCATCAGAACGCTTCTGCGCATGCACAGAAGAGTGTGCATGCACACGAGCTAAGCGCGCGCGCACAGCCCCATTGGGAACCTGTAGTAAAGGTAAGTAGAACCCACCTCTGCCCCTGAGATATTGGAACACTACTATCATATCTCCCCTAGTCCTTCTTTTCATTAAACTAAACATACCCAGTTCCTTCAACCATTCCTTGTATGTTTTAGCCTCCAGTCCCCTAATCATCTTTGTTGCTCTTCTCTGCACTCTTTCCAGAGTCTCAACATATTTTTTACATCGTGGCGACCAAAACTGAATGCAGTATTCCAAGTGTGGCCTTACCAAGGCATTATAAAGTGGTATTAACATTTCATGTGATCTTGATTCTATCCCTCTGTTTATGCAGCCCAGAACTGTGTTGGCTTTTTTGGCAGCTGCTGCAGACTGCTGGCTCTTTTGAATCTTTTGAAAGTTATATTAATCACTCCTCTTTTAGCTCTCATACATAGAGTGAGAACCCAGACGGCTACTTCATGAGCAAATCTCTTGGTGGAACACTTTGTTTCCTCATTCTCATTTTGCTTGAACAATAAGTACATTTTAATAATTTTTTGAAAATCAATTTTGGTGTAATTAGACAAGCCAGTGTTTATGTTAGCCAAACATTAGAGAAGAGAGTGCTCTTTCTCATGCCTGCTTGCTTTTTTTAAAAAAATCAATATATAAGTTAACTTTTTGTTTCCCCTGTTGGATCTAACAAAATGTTCACTGAACTTTCTTCACCCTTTCAATCTCTGCATTGTCAGCAAAAATGCAGTAAGGAACATTAATTATCAGATGTGCCCATTTTACGACTATTAAATACCTCATTAGATTCTGTTTTGGATATTGCATTTATGAACATTTAAAAAAAAAAATTAGGCCTGCTTGTAGTAGGTTCAAGATCATCTATGTTCAGTATATATAAGGTTTTTTTTAATAAATTAAAGCACTTCAAGTAACTTAATTTAATTTATTTCAGCAGGCTGGCCTGGCCTAACTCTCCTCTTTTAAATTTTTAATTCGTGATTTTATAAATTGGGTGTTTTAATCTGTGTTTCGGCCAAAATATTTAATAATTTTAAGGGATTTTTAATATTTGTATTATCTGTATTTTATCTTGGCTGTTCACCGCCCTGAGTCCTTCGGGAGTAGGGCGGTATAGAAATTTGATTAATAAATAAATCACAAAAAAGAGAAGATTTGGAAAATGTGTAATCACAGCCTTCTCTGATTTACAGGCTCAAAGGGCTTTCAGAAGAAGTCAAATAAATATAATATCGAAAAGGTTTCAAAGAGCTACTGAATGCAAACTCTACAGTGTTCAATGATTTTCACGCATTCGTCCACGTTACCATTAAAATAATATCTACTACAGTTTTACATCCATCCACCCATGTAAACACCTTTATGATAATTTCTGTTACACAACTCTGCCTTTCCTCAGTTAGGTTAATGAGTATATATTAGGTTTGCTTTAACCAATACAGTTTTGGTTTTCATATTATACATGCTCATCCGACTCCAAAAGTAAAAAAAAAAAAAAAAAAAAAATCCTTGTCCTTTAACAAAAGAAGGAAAAATGTGGCAGAAAAGGTGTTTAAAATATATCATCTGTCCTAACCTTTCTTCCATTAGGGAGAATATGCCTGGAAAAAAGATTAAATACAAATTTGCTTTGCTTTTAAACCCACTTAAGAAGCACCTATCCCATCTGTCCATATAAATTCCAATGGAAAACACGATGACATGCAATTACTAATCTCAATGTACACAGCTATGCCTCAGGGACTTGGTGGTTCATATTTTACTGTTCTGTAATCAAATACAAAACTAATGAGTAAAAATATGCTTCCCCCAATAAATTCCCAGCACCTGGACAAGCGTCTGACAGGGAAATGGAGGATGCTCAGACAAAATTCATCCTGCAAAGCTATTAAAGTGTTATACTTGCCAACAAGTGTTCATTAAACAAGAATGAAGGATCTTTATGCCAGTTTCTTACCAAAGGCTTTTTAATATTTTAATGGAGAGTAAAGACTATTTATCTGAACTCTGATCAGTTAATGTTCAAATCTGTTATGAAGAAACAAGGAGTTCTTTATAATGCCTTTCATAATAATCCACTTTGCAATGCTTCAAATAAAGACTAAGCACTGTAAAAGATTATGGTGCGTATAAACAAAATCAGTTTCATTTTGAAATTACGTATATGGTTATTTCTCCAACCCCTGAGCACATTAGAATCATGATATATATTTTTTTAATTTAAAGAGTGTTTTTTTACAAACACTCCAAGATACAAATGGAAAATAAGATTGGAGGCGACATCACTCGTTCAAGAGCAGAGAACATGAGAGCCTATTTTATGGGATGGATGAAAGACAAGTGAGAACAGCAGAGCAGACAAAGATAGGCCATATACCTCTTTAGGAAATGAAAGCTTAGATAGAGGTGATGGTAATCAAGAGATAATCTTCCTGAAGGCATTTGTGAGCTACTTCTCATGTTACACTTGACATGGGTACTGTGCTATTGTGCGTATTGGAATGTTAAATTGTGCAGCTTTTCTCAGATAGAATGTAAGCTTCCCTGCAGGCAAATGTATTATGTGTACTTTCAGATAGAGGATTTCATAGTCTTTTGTACTATATTCACATATTAGCTTCCATTTTCGATGCTTTTTGGAAAGCAGGGTTGAGGGCTATTCTTGAAGTTACTCATCAGCATATTATGGTGCAGAAGTTCTGCATAGTTTAAAACTAGTCCTTGTTGCCATAAGATTTTTTTTTTAATGTATGGAATAGGTACTTGAAGTTTTCTAACAAAATTGACATAGTAAACAAAATGTTTGATGTCAGAATATGGTACAAAACATCAATGGATAACATATTGATAGTGAAGATTCAGTATCTTTTCAAGTATGCTTCATATACAGTAAAAGGACTCTAATGTGCCAGTATCCCAAACACTGATGCACTCCAAATGCACTGGATCATGAGTCCTACCCTCGGACTCTGCTGGAGGGGGCGGCACTGGTTTATTTCCCAAAGGTAAGAAATCCAATTTCTAGCTACCTTGGAGAACTAATTTTTGTTTCCACCCATTTTTCAAACATAGTTGAAATATGTGTTTTGAGGGGCATGCTCTGTCCCACCTTCTTTTCTCAGCTTCAGTAGCTATCTATGACACAGACCATTGTCTTTCCCAGAAGTTCTCAAAAGAGCCTTAAACTCTTCCCCGAAAGCTTCAGCACTCCCTGAGATTGGACAGATTATGTTCAGAAAGAGTTTCCAGCACCACCCTATCCACATTTGGAAATCACCACCGCAAAGACAAACTGGGGAGAAGGGGAGGAAGGGAATTGGTTGGAATTTATAGCACCTTGATGTGCTTTGCAAATCTAATGGATGATAATGTGGCACAGCTCTACAATTCAGAGAATTACCAGCTGTTCTGATTACAAAAATAGGAGCTGTAATCCAACATATTTTGAAGACACTCTCATTTAGCCTAGCTTTAACAGCATGTTCTTCTTAACTCTCAGTAGGTTGTTTAGGACTTTCCTACAGAATCAACTCTTAAATAGCCACTGTCATGTACACTCTGTGGATGAGTCAAAAGTCATAATGCTGTACATTCTTTCAATAAGCTATTTAACTTGACAAGTTCATCCTGACCTTAAAGACATGCTTTGCTTCTCTTGGAGACTCTTTTTCTTTCACTACTGCCAGATATATATATATATATATGTGTGTGTGTGTGTGTGTGTGTGTGTGTGTATCAAACTATTCTAAAAATATGAGTTCCAGGTATATTAGTAAAGAAAGAAGCAGACATTCTGCGAGCTCCAGAACTTAAAATTTTAAAATAATTAAAAAAAATTATTCTACTAAGCTTTCGTCAGCCATCTGCTGACATTGTCAGAGTAGGAATTAAGCCTCCATCATCCAGCATGACAACAGCAAAAACAACACAGCTAATTACAAGTGGGAGACGGCTGGAAGGGCCTATTACACGGGCAATGGCCAAATTGATTAATGGCATATAAAGGCAGAGATCTCTGTAATGGTAGTTTAATACTCTGACGATGTCAGCAGATGGCTGACGAAAGCTTAGTAGAATAAATTTTTTAAATTATTTTAAAATTTTAAGTTCCGGAGCAAGTAGGGGGAACAGAACAATGTCAGGTTCTAGTGCAGGGGGTGTCAAACTCAATTTCACTGAGGTTTATGGGGGCAGGGTGGGTGTGGTGCAACTTAAACCAAAGCTTCATTTTATGACAACACTTGTGTCGGGGGGTGCCTGTGGTGGCCCGAGTGTTCTGCCAGCGAAAACGGACTCCCGAACTTTTCCCATTTTCGGTTGTGACAGCCTCCTGCAACCGTCTGCCACTCCTCCCATGGCCCTCCTGAGCTCCATTTTCACTGGCAGAGGCACCGCCAGCTGGTCCTTTGCTGTTTCCAGGGTGGCCCCACGGGCCAGATCTAAGCACCTTGTGGGCCGGATCCGGCCCCCAGGCCTTGAGTTTGGCATCTCTGTTCTAGTGGGTTAGTTTTTTTCACTCCTTTTCTAAAGCTCTATCTCTTTAGCTTCAGATCTTAATGCCTTTACTTTATTTACATTTTAGTTGCTTTAGTTTTATCTTTTGCATGTTTGTACTTTTTTGGATTGTTTTATGACCTAAGATTCCTTAAGTAAGCTGTTTGAGTATTAAAAAATAGGATATAAACTGAAAGACTAAAGAAGAAATGAAGAATCAATTTATCAGATCCATCTAGTCCGCTGGAGAGGAGAACAGATAAACTTGAAAGATATTCTCAGATGGACTGGTGGCAATGTGATTCTTCAGCACTATTGACTCAAAAGTGGTTTTTCTTTTGAAAAGGCAACTGGACTGATTTTTTGAGGAAATCAAGACATTTCACTTTTCTATCCTGGGAGCTTCATCAGTTGTATTGGATGCTGTGGGAGATGGATATTCATAGACATTCAGCATGATTGGTTTGTTCCATCTTTAAATGCACAGAATTGTTCATCTTTTCTGATTATTCTCTGCTTAAACATTGTATCTCATCAAATACACGGACCCACACAGGCTAACCCATTGTGTGGCAGAAAAGAAATGGTGAAGTATCAAGACAAACATACAAAAACAAATTTGATTTTCCTCCTTCCTATTTATCAATTAATCTTGGATTCTGGATGCCAATCCAGGATCTTTTCTTGAAATTTTGGAATGAATTATATCAACAGTTTTGCTGACCCCAATTCTAAATAAAGGGCTGACTATTAACAGCTTTATACCTTTGAACTTAAATCCAATACAGTATAACAGCGCATATTTAATTTTTTATTTCTTTTCTGGCTCTAAATTTTAGTGTCTAATCCAAGCAACGCGCATGAAAATTCATGGAAAGTTGCCCAGTGACAAGAGTAGCAATCAGATCTATCCATCTTTCACCCTCTCTTTCAATCAGAGTACAATACGCAACTTAAACCAAAGCTTCATTTCATGCAAGTCTATTCAGTTTCTCATGAAATCAAATGTTAATGAATACTATGTAAATTTTGCTTTTCCCAGTTAAAAAGTGTGCATGTGTGTAAGATAGAAATTGCTGTTTTGCATTTGCATATGTGAAATTACACAATTGTATGCACAGCTGCTGGTTTTATATATCCATCTGAAGACATGGCATGGAGCAATAGTTTTATATCTCTGGAACACAATTCATAGATTCTTACACAAGTACATTGAGCAGCTTGAAATACAAAGGCTGGTTTATAGATGGTATATAACATTTAACTGAATGTTTATTAATCTGAACTATTTTGGCAGCATTATACCTTGTGTGATCCTGGATAATGATCTCAGTTACATGATAGAATAGTACAAGACCCTCATCTTACTCTCTGAATAGATAGAAGGTTCTTACCTCAAATTATGGGTTATGTTTAGAGACTTTTTGGCAAATCTTCATACGTTCTTTGAAATTTAAAAATCTTATAACCCATAGTGTACAAGGTAGATGGAAATTGCACTTATTTCTTAGAAAGTTATGTAGAAGAAGAAAACAAGCACTTCCATCTTTAATTTCTAAAAGAAACAGTTGTTTATGACAATATTGGTCTCCTTGTCCAGGTTTCTTCCTTGATATTCCTAGAATTGGCCACATGAGTGTATAAATTGGTATGGTTCTATGATTAGTTCAGAAAGTGTCAAAAATCAGTTCCCAAAGCTCAAGGTTGCTACACAGATCTGGACATTTTGCAAGTTAGAAAAACATGGAATGGACACATTACCTTGTACAGGTAATAGCAATATCAATAGCACTTAGGCTTATATACTGCTTCACAGTGCTTTTACAGCCCTCTCTAAGCTGTTTGATATTGCCCCCAACAATCTGGGCCCTCATTTTACCCATCTTGGGAGGATGGAAGGCTTAGTCAACCTTGAGTCTGGTGAGATTCGAACTGCCAAACTGAAGGCAGCTGGCAGCCAGCAGAAGTAGTCTTCAGTACTGCATTCTAACCACTGTGCCACCGCGGCTCTGATCTAATCCTCAATTTATGACCACAATTGGACCCAAAATTTTGCTAAGAGAGACAGTTGTTAAGTTAGTTTTGCCCCATTTTACGATCTTTCCCGTCATGGTTGTTAAGTGAATCACTGCAGTTATTAAGTTAGTAACACAGTTTTAAGTAAATCTGGCTTCCCCAATTAACTTTGCATGTCAGAAGGTGATCACATGATCTGGGACATTGCAACCATCATAAATGAGTCAGTTGTCAAGCATTTGAATTTTAATCATGAGACCATGGGGATGATGCAATGATCGTAAGTGTGAAAAACAGTCACTAAACAAACTGTTATAAGTCAAGGACTACCTGTATATAGAATTGAATCATGAACTTTAAATATTCCATACAGCATCATTACAAGTTCATGGTATCTCCGGACTATTTTTAATCATTAGAATAATCCATAGCCAATCCCAATAAGTATTGATTCACTTTAGTAGATCAACCTAATACTACATTATCAAAGTATAATTGGTTGGCTACAATCTTTCCACATTTCCATTTGAATAAATCCATGGATTCACATATAACCCAATCCCAACTATTGTATATCCTGGTTCATTTTGGAAGATGAACAGACTGTTGCAATTATGCTTGACTAAACTCAGGATCCTTTTTATATAAAATATGGCCAGAGAATCTGCATCTGCAAATTCCTGTGTTTTATCACATCACAGATAAAAAGACTTCTTAATTTTGCTTCAGCCTTGAACAAATATTTAGCAAGTAAAAATAAATCATTTGGAACACACGAAAGATATACTAGAAAGTAATTCCTCTGCAATGTAAAATTAATTTGAGTGATGCACAAACCTAAGATGCAGCAAAGGATATTACTTTATTATTATTCTTTAATTTAATATTATTGATTCAGTACGATTATAGCGAAAAAGAAAACAAAGCATCCTACAAAAAAGGATTTAAATAAATAAAAAAGTCAATTAAGATACAATTCAATTATACATACATAAAAGTTAGTGCAACTCCATTTTAAGACACATTTTTCAGCACAAATTGAAATGATTGTGGAGTCATCTTGTTCAGTTATTTGTTTGTGCCAATGTAGAGCCAACTGAAAAGCTGATAATTCACATGTTTTCTCAAGGCGGTTTTTGGTTTATGATCCATAAGCATCTTTCCCAGATGCAGCACAAGTAATCCTCGATTTACAACCATAATTAAGAACCAGAACTTTCATCGTTATGTGAGATAGTAATTTTACAATATTTTTCTAATATTTGTTAGGTGAATGACCATGGCCATTAAGTGAATCAATAACAGTTTGACTAATTTAACAACTACAGTGAGACACTTAACAACTGTGGCAAATAAGGTCATAAAAGGGGGAAAACTCACTTAACAAATGTTCTACTTAGCAACAGAAATTTTGGGGCCAGTTGTGATTATAAGTCGAGGACTACCTGTATTATGAATTGCACTGTGTAATTTACTTCTAACTCTCTGACTTTCATATTGTGCCAGAGGTGGTATTCAGCAGGTTCTGACCAGTTCTGGAGAACTGGTAGCGGAAATTTTGACTAGTTCTGAGAACCGGCAAATACCACCTCTGACTGGCCCCGCCCCCATCTATTCTCTATCTCCCGAGTCCCAAATGATCAGGAGGAAATGGGTATTTTGCAGTAACCTTCCCCTGGAGTGGGGAGGGAATGGAGATTTTACAGTATCCTTCCTCTGCCACGCCCACCAAGCCACGCCCACCAAACCATGCCATGCCCACCAAGCCATGCCCACAGAACTGATAGTAAACATTTTTGAATCCCACCACTGTATTGTGCCTCCCACTCCTCACTCGAATATAAACAATATGGAACGTATGAATATCTGTGAATAGACAGGACCACAGATTTCCACACAGCTCTTGCTTTGCATCCATCAACACAGCAAAGCGGCAAGAAAACAGTTAAAAGGGGGACATGATTCCACAGATCCATGGCTAGGCCAACTAACGGGCAAAAAGAGGAAGGAGGTCTCTTTTTCCTTCTGCTCATCTGTGTGTACACTATATACATCCACGTCTGTTACTGGAACGATTGCTGAGCAGGCTGCTGAAGCTATCCTGAATCGGAGTTCGTATCCGTCCCGCCATGTTATAATTTAAAGCATAAACACATTGGTAGCAATGTCTGGCAGTCAAAATATCTGAATATTTCATTTTCCGAGCTGCCTTGAAAAGGTTTTGTACCCCAAAACCCAGCTTGAAATATTTGTGATAAATAATAAATAAGCCATATTATTCAGCCCATTGGAAATAATTCCAGCCTTCCCCTTAAAACGTCAGGCAGCAAAGCACCTATCAATCAGCTGTTCTCAGGCATGTGTGGATTCCTCCTGAGATTCTTTCTCCACCTTAATATTACAGAAGCTCTTTTTGTTTAACATCTTGCCTTGGGTAGAAATTGCTGATGACTTTGTGATATGCACTTGAGAAATATTCGATGGCCTTATTGAGACTCTTCGCTCTTGTTAGAATTTATACTGAATCAAAAGCCTCTAAATACAACAACCTTTTCTTTCAAATTAAATTCAAGGGCCAATCAAAAGTGGGGGGAAATAGCTGGAAAAGACTCAAACTAAATTTAAAAAATGACCTATTGAAATTCTTTCTCTCTCCCATTCTGCCAACTTAATTTTGCAATGAAGCCAACCAATTGTTTTTATATGGGAGCTGGAATAAGATTGCAGTTGTCCCAGTATATTACCTTATAAGGAAGCTTTTGACAGCACTAGATTGCACTCATAAAAACTAATGAAGATTCTTCCTTAATACACATTTCTTTCTTCCAGTTTAGAATTGAAGTGACAATGTTACTGAATATACCCTGCAGGTTTTTATTTAAATTATGTCCTATAAAACAATGTCCCCTTGTCATTCACCACTAATTCAGCAGAAGTTAAGCCATAAATCTTTCCAAAGGCCAGCAAAGCGCTTAACTTGGCACATCCCTAATAAAATTAGGAATGTGACTTTATTATGTGAACCTTAAGTAGGTTTGGCCAAGATATTAAGATTTTTGCTTATGGCAACAATGGCTAATGTGGATTGGTATTTTCATTATAACGCACCCGACAGCATTTCCAAGTAATGTCTCAGGTTTCCAAATTGGACAATAATTTTCAACAGTATTTGACACATTACTAGGTGTTATGGCTGAAATTCTGTTGCCAAAGCTGCGCACAATTTAGCGTACTTAAAGGCGGTAAAGACTTTTCAGTAATGCTAATTCTGCTGCATAAATGAGGGCAAATTAATTAATACTTCTATTAACGTAACCTGATTTCACTTTGTTCAAGCAGAGAACCACTTACAGGCTTTTAACCCACACTCAGATATATTGTTTCAGCTCAAGGCAATTTTGCAAAACGATTTATACAAGAATAAGCTAAAAATGCTTGTAAGGGGAAGAAGAAGAAGAAGAAAAAAAACACCTAGCAAGGTTTGAGGCTCTGAAATGCACACGTTGCATTTTTCCTGCTTTCAGAGGAACAAAAAATTGAAAAATTGTTGGATACGTACACCCTTTATGTATTTTTTTTTAAATATATATAATTTTATCAGGTTGTCTTTCCAGTTCTTTCATCTCTTCCCTACAACAACTTCTTTTCTCGTATTTATAATACTTCTGTTTTCAATTCTATTTTCATTTCTCGGTTTCTTGCTTATCTTTATCTTTCTTGGCACACCATAATCTTTTAATTTATATTGCAGATAGCAAGGCAGGATTCTCATTGTTGGTCATTCCAGCAGCCGATGGCCAGCCCTTTTAAGGTGGCTCAGTGCCAAGTCCCTTGTACCTAATATAATTGTACTGTTTAACATGCAGCAATCTCAGCCCTGTGAGAGTATCAAGTCAGGAAAGTTCACTTTATGATAAATACAACATAGACTGAAAAAGAAGAATGATTGATGCCCAGTAAGCAGACTGTTTATCAGACAAACTCATTTTGCCAACTTTGACATAAACTGTTAGTTTTCTTATCAGAGTGACATTGTGAGACCAGCACCTTGGTAGAAAAACTTCCCAAGAACTCTTCAATGACCTCTAAAACAGCACTATCTTATCATCATCTGACTTTCTACCACAATAAATCATTTACAAATAGGTTAAAAGAAAAGCTGATATTAGAAAAATGGATTTATTTTCTAGAGCTATAGACTTCAAAATGTTCTGAGACTTCCAGTGGAACAATGTGATGTTGATAAAGTGTTCATAAAAACTGCTTCCCTTCCACATTTTGCAAGAGATTGCCTAATGTAATCTCTTCTCTTCCAGGAGATTTTAAATAAACGATTACTAACAATTAGGCTTTCATTATTTTCATGGGCAATTCGGGTCTCATTCCAGGTATTGCCAGGAAAAAAAGAGTATTCCTTAGTTCAGAACATGCTATTTTTCCTAACAACAGTCTTCTGAAGGTTAAAAAAAAAACACCTTGTATTCAAAGAAGACTAGTGTGTCCTTCAAGCTGGTAATAACCCCTTCTTTGTAAAAAAAAAAAACAAAAAAACAGGGAGAATTATTATCTGAGGTCAGTCTGAGGTCCTTCTAATTCTTCCTTAATTTTTTTCCTTTGTCCCAAAGGTGCTTTTTGCAAGAGGCAATTAGACTTTCCTGTTTTTCTTTGAAGATGTTTCGCTGAGAACTGAAGAAGCTTCTTGGATGAGAAGCAAAACATCTTCAAAGGAAAACAAGAAAGTCCAGTGGCCTCTTGAAAAAAAGCATCTTTGGGACAACCATGACCAGGATAACTAAGAATCTCCACAGACATTTAGTTACTGTATGCACTTTTTCCTTTGGTTTTCTTAGTCTTCTGTGACTGAGGCAACAGGAAAGAGGCCCAGCTGGATCTACAAGAAGACATTGTGGATGATGATCCTATAAAGCCAGTGTCAGACGGCATTAGGCCAATTCCCAACCCAGTTACTCAATACACTTTCTAAGAGTTTCCTTTGCTTAGTTCCTTTGGGCCATTCTATTGCTGCATCTTTAGAAATTTGTTGGAAGAAGCAATCCTTAAACTAGACCAACTAGACAATATGATGACTTGACTTGCTCTTTTATTGCTGTCATTGTTGTCTGCATCTTATACGTCTGACAGGCATAACCTGATATTAAGAATAAGAATCAGCACTTTTTGGCCCAGGTGTACAAGACTGCCTTCTTCCTTCTCCATGTTTATTGGGAAGTAATTCACTGTTACAGGGCGGTATTTTATTAGGCAAGGGTGAGCATGTTTATGAAATATACCACTGGCTTCAATTTAGCCCTAAAATTGCTACAATAAGAAAAGTAGTAAAAAAAATTACATGTTATGTTTGCCTTCTACCCACCCTTGATATGACTCATGTTACTACTGCCAACTTCACATCTGGATAATACTTATCTAACTAAGTATGCTCCAATGAAGAGAATGTACAGGTAGTCCTTGACTTATGACCATTTTTTTAACAATGATTTGAAATTACAACAGCCTCATGAAAAGTGACTTATGATCCATCTTTTGACCAATCCACCACCTCTGTAGTCATGTGATTGCAATTTGGCACCTGGCAACTGGCTTGCATTTAGATGTTTGCACCATCATGCAGTCATGTAAACATGACGTGAGATCTTCTGAGTTGGCTTCTGTTATGTAAATTCAATTGAGGAAATGCATTCATCTAATGATTGTGTGATTCACTTAATGATGAAGTTAAAATGACCATAACATTGAATCCAGTCACATGATGACTTTCTTAATGGCTACTTTGCTTACCAACTGAAATTCCAGTCTCAGTTGTGGTCATAAGTAAAAGACTGCATGCACTTATACTGTGGAGTCCTTGGTGCTTCATTATTATTACAGGTAACATCAGTGCTAGAACAATGTTAAATTATGTACTAAAACAATAAGTTAAAACAACAAATACAGGGTCAAGAATAAATGGGTGCTGATTGAATATGGATTAACTACAAAGTGAATAACTACTATTAAAGAAGTAGATTGAGCGGCTTGATCTTACTGGGAGAGAATGAATGAGGATCAGATTGTAGAACAAATATATGAAGACTGAGAAAATATTTTAAGGCAGGGGTCCCCAACCCCCGGTCCATGGACTGGCACAGGTCTGTGGCATGCCGGAAACTGAGTCATGCAATCAAGTGAAATCCCATCCACAGGATGCAGGCAGCAGGTGAAACCATGCCTCCTTCGGTCCACGGGAAAACCTCTTTCCATGGAACTGGTCCCTGGTTCCCAAAAGGTTGGGGGCCGCTGTCTTAAGGGAAGAAGGAACACGAAGAAGATCATAGCTGGATGGAGTTGATGAGATCTTGAAAAAAGAACAGGTAAGAAGTTTAAAGAACAAATGGCAATGTATGAGGTATATAGATATGGTTAAAGCAAGAATAGCTTGCAAGGATGGAAAGGTATGGAGAACTATAATGAATAGTGTTGGTTCAAAGTAATGTTTTCTCAGCCTTTAATTTCTTTGGCTATTTCTCATTCCCTTTTTGCATTTTGTATATTATTTCTTACATTGAAAGGACTAGTGTGATGGTTATATTGTATATACATATGTGCACCCTATTAAGAAAATGTTATAATTGTGTATATTTTGAAATGATGGGATGTCGTGGCTCAGTGGCTAAGACGCTGAGCTTGTCGATCAGAAGTTTGGCAGTTCAGCGGTTCAAATCCCTAGTGCTGCATAATGGGGTGAGCTCCCATTACTTGTCCCAGCTTCTGCCAACCTAGCAGTTCGAAAGCACGTAAAAAATGCAAGTAGTAAAATAGGGACCACTTCGGTGGGAAGGTAACAGCGCTCCATGCACCTTCGGCGTTTAGTCATGCCAGCTACATGACCACGGAGATGTCTTCGGACAGAGATGAGCACCGCCCCTAGAGCATGCATGTGCAGGGGAACCTTTACCTTTTTATATTTTGAAAGGACTGAGCAAATGTTAATGGAGAATAAGTCTGTACACATCACTGAAGAAAGACTGTAGTTGGAATGTTTGAGGAAGGACTTGCTCAATGTCACCTTGGTATGTACATTTGGAAAACATTTTATAGAAGAATGTAGAGTATTACTTGGCAACCCAGGATAGTTATTCAGAAACATCTGGAAGGCCACTGATTTCCCATCCCATCTGCAGATGCTGTAGATGAGAAGCCATTCAGAAAGAAGGCAAGTAGTACAACCAGTTCCTACATCTTTCCTGAGGAACGCTACAATGATTGATCTGGAAAGCACAGTGCTATGACTCTTATTATTTTTACCAAAGTCATAATGCAAGACAAGCAGTTGGTTTGTAGGCATGCTATATTTTCCAGTCCTTATGATTAATGAATTATTTTTTTTTAAAAAAAAACCCCAACTCCCCTTCTAATTTTGCTCTATTTCCTTCCTTCCTCCAAAACTAAAAATGAAAAAGAGTCAACAAGATGTAATCTGACTGCATCATGGCCAAGTCTATAAAATCCTGGGCAGCAACAGAAGCAAAAACAAATCTTGGTTTATTGCTGAAGGACACTCACAGAGTAACATAAAGTAAATTTACTTAAATTTACTACAGATAATCATATGCAGATCTGGAGTCTTTATATTTTATAGCTCTTCTTAATTTCATATATTCCTGCCGCAGACATATAAAACATTTCATCATCTGTTTAAACAGAATCCCTCCTCAAAAGAAGTGCCTTTCTAATAGCATTTTCCATCCAAAACTCCTTACTATATTATTTAAAATACTGTTTTCCGTGTCAGGGTTGCAAAACTATGCACACATGACTAATTGAGATCTAACTGAAAACTACACAATTTAAACTAGTGATGGGAAAAAGAGAAAATGGAGCTGCATTTTAAAGGTTTTGCTTAAAATAAAGTAGAACAGATAAAATCCAGGTTTAACAACGCATATTTGTCATGCTCTTCAGAATTCTAAGCTCAGAAAAACAAAAGACTCCCCCCCCCTTTCTGTTAGCATTTAACATCTAAATCATCATTTTTAAGACTTTCATTTTAAATACAGACACAACATCGAAGAAAATGTGGCTATGAGCCATTAATTGCTTCAAATATCAAAGCAAGTTGTAAAATGAAAGCAATTCCAGTATTTCAGATATTAGAAAATGGCAAAAGATATTTTGAAAATCCAGGTTTGTTTACTTTTACAAGTTAGGGATTATAATGTTTTGGAACTCTTTTTACCTCAAAGTTTTGCTCCTTTATTGCACTACTTTAAATATGTCAATAACTTGAAGCAAAGAGAGTGCTTGAGAATGTACCTTGTGCTCTGCACAAAGTCTAAATTGGGGGGAATGTACATCCATACATGTGTGCTTTTTTGAAACTCATTTATTTTATTATATAATTCATAATAACCTTTCCTTTCTGTATAATACCGATGGAATACTTTTGTATATGTACATTATATCTTGTCATAATATTTCAATCTTGTAATTTCAGTGTCATTTTCTCTCTCTCCTCTCTCTTTTGTAATCTACATGTCACGTTTTTATCCGGTTTGTTTGCAAATACATTTTTGTTTTGTTTTGCATAGTTTATATTCATTTTCCATTTCTCTTATTGTCAAATAGCTGCCACCGTGAAAGTTTGATTTGCTGCAGAATCTTTTTATTTTCTGGAAATTTCTTTAATGCTTCTTTCATTTTTATGTCATCTAAGATTGCTTGCACTTTCCCTTGTCTCTCTGCTTTTTAAGTTTACTCTTACGTTGTGTAAAATGTCCTCTCATAAAAGCTTTGCTCATGTCCCAAACTCTCCTTATATTTGTACCATCATTAAAATTATTCTCAAAATAATTATTTCAACTAATTTTTAAAATTCACCGTTGTTTGTTTTTGTAGCAATGACTTATTCAACCTCCATCTAAAGGAACTACCGCATTTTTCGGAGTATAAAACACACTTCCCTAAAAGTGGGTGGAAATGTCTGTGCAGCATATACAGCAAATGTTGCTGAAGCCCAGCCCACCCGCTGCCCCTCCCCTCGGCCATTTTCGGCCTCTCCGCATCATATTTTCAGCCTCTGCATGCTCTATTTTAGACCCGTTCCAGGCTGTGGGGATCGCCACTGATCGCCACCTTTGTGCATTGCATTTTTGGCCTCTATGTATCATGTTTTTGGATGGTTCCCCACCACCTGGAACAGGCCAGAAACGCAACACGCAGAAGCCAAAAATGGGGCGTGCGGAGGCCAAAAACATGATGCACGGAGGCGGTGATCAGCGGCAATGTGCTGTGGTGATCCCTGCAGCCTGGAATAGTTTATTGTCGGTATTCTGGGAGGCCAATCCAATTGCCAATCAGCTGCTTGTGCTGAATCAGGCTTATAAAGTTAATGTGCTGAAGCTGACCAGGCTGTTTGCTGTTTGCTGCAAGGATGCTAACCAGATGAATACCAATGGATGCTGATAGGCAGAGGCAGAATTTTTTTTCTTGTATTCCTCTCCAAAAACTAACGTGCGTCTTATACTCTGGACCATCTTATACTCCAAAAAATATGGTAATTTTCCTTTTAAATGTTAACATCACTGTGTTATGATCTATTTATGATTTTGGAAGATAATAGACTTCGTAGATTTTTTTTTTTTAATGGATGAAATCAATACTGTGAGTCCTAAACTGGGAGAATGGCTCCAATAGATTCCTGGAACAACATCAGACCTCTCTGACCAGAAGAGTGCAGTGCCATGCACAGTTAAAACACTGTGCAAAACCCTCAGACTCCTAAGTCTCTGACATAGAACCCAAGATTGACGAAGAATACAAACCATCCATAAGGGCGAGAAGAGAATTTTATGAATGAAAATAAATAAATAATCCTTATCTTCTGATGACTATAACTTTGTTGATTGTGTCTTACGATTTATATTGTTTATTTAGTATCCCAGTATGAGTTATGTCCATTGCTTATTTAGTATCCTAAGACTATCACTAAGTGTTGTACCTTATGATTTATGATGAATGTATTTTTACGATGACTATGATCATGATTTATCACTATTGCTTGTATGTACACTGAGAGCTTATGCACCAGAGACAAATTCCTTGTGTGTCCAGTCACACTTGGCCAATAAAAAATTCTATTTATCTCCACTTTTTTGTTCATTCTAGCTCTTGAAGCATTGAACAGACATATAAGACTGGATAAGAAAATTGCTGGATGAAGATTAAAAGAGAAATTTATCAACTAAGACCATTTGCTGACACTTTGGTGGTTATTTTGTTATTCTTTGGAAGAAATAGAAAAATAAAGGATTTTGGTGCATTAGATGGATTCAGAATTACTAATGACAAGACAATGGTGTTAACAAAAATATGAACAAAAAGAATTGAAAAGAAAGTTCAATAAATAAATCATTGTGGTATATGGAGGATTTCAATTATCTTAACATTGATTTGGATAAAATTGGACAACATTTGAGAGATCCAACAAATTCCTAACATGCCTCACAGACAACATTGTCCAAAAACTGAAGGAGACAATATACTAGTAGGGAAGAAATGGTTGAGGAAGCAGCAGGTATAGGAATCTTAGAGAATGTCGCCAGAATATAAGGAAATAGATTGAATCTATAAGAAGAGGTCAAGAAGGCTAAGGCATAAAATGAGTTAAGGTTTGCAATAAAGACCAGGAATAATATTTAAAAAGTATCCTTTGCATTGAGCAGAATAAAAGTCAAAGAGGTGGTCAGTGAACTGGCTGAAGAAGAAGATGATAGCGGGGTAACAGATAATATGAAAATCTGCTTAATTCCTACTTTTCATCTGCATTTTTGCAAAAGAAAAAAATCCAGTCTATCAGCAGTTAAGGGACAGAAAAGAAATGCAGGTAAAAATAGGCAAGGGAGTGGTGAGAGAACACCTGGCCACTTTGGATGAAGGCTGGATTGATTATAACCCAGGATGCTAAAGCAACTGGTGAACTCAGAATCACTGACTGTAATCTTTTAGAACTCCTGGAGTAGATTATTCCAATCTTAAAAAAGGAGGAAAAGTGAACTCAAGAAAATATAAACCAAACAACTTTACATTAATATCTAGGAAAATCCTAGAAAAGAGAATCAAGCAGTAAGTTTGCAAACATTTAGCTAGGAACAAGGTGGTTATTAGAAGCCAGGGTCCGTTTGTTAAGAAGAAGGAGATGCAAGACCTTACTGTTTTTTTGACAATGTGACTAAATTAATACACAATGAAACAGAGTACAGTGTTTTGTAAGGCATTTGATAGAGCTGACTGTAGCCTTCTGCTTAATAAAATGGAACAATTACTGGTATTGATGATCTCGCTACCAGATGGTTCTTAGTGGATCTGAATCTACATGGAGAAAGCTATGCAATGTGGTACCTCAGGACTTTCTCCTAGGCCTAGTGTTCCACATTTTTACAAATTCATTTTTTACAAAGAGATACCACAAAATCTGCAGATGACACAAAGTTGGCAAGACTTGCTTATAGCTCAGAAGACAGCATCATGGTTCAAAAGGTTCTTGAAAGATTTGAATAGTGGACCTTCTCCAACATCAACAAAAAAAAGTTAAATGGAAAAAAATGTAGGATTGTGCACCTGTATAGGAAAAAATATATATGCATAGATACAAGATAGGCAGTACCTGGTTCAGCAGTAGTATTGTGAAAAGAATCCGAGTGGCCTGGTAAATTGAAATTAAGCATGAGCCAGCAGTGTGTTGCAGATGTCCAAACAGCCAATGCAATCTTAGGCTGGATCAACAAAATTATAATGTGAATATTAAACAAAATGATAGTTTGGCTATATACTGTACTGATTAGAAAAATAATTGGTGTCATTTTGTACCTTCTAGAATGCCTCTTTGAATCAAAAGGCAATGCTGAAGATCCAGTGGCTCTTTTTTTTTTTTTTGCCAAAGAAGGTGCAAGAACCTGATTTGGCCTACAGTACTGTCAAGCAACAGATCTCCCATCTATGCCGCTAGTATATGGTTCAGAAAACATCTAATTCAGAAGAAGTACTACATCTTCATATAAGTCACTGCTCTGCCTACACATAAAACTTCGTAATTCTTATGTGCAGACAAAGAAATCTCAAATCAAGCACCAGATTTGCCTTCAAAGTGAGCCTTCCTGAAGAAATTATAGTGTACTATTATCCCAATCAACCATCATCTTCATCTTCCTCCTCCTCATCAGTAAACAGCCCAAATTGTCAATAATTTTCATCACAGCCATGTTTTTCTCCCAGAACTGCCTTCCAATGCTACTTTCTATGAATAATTCAGTTTAGAGGCATTTACCTGAAGAACCATGAATATGTTGCACAGACATTTTCTTCCATTGGTTATTTCTCCTAACATTGTCTTAGTATTCCAAGGATCCCACCATTCATTCAGTGATCCATCAATGACTTATTGGGATTTAATTCTGAGACCAAAATCAGGACTATACCTATGCTTGAGAAAATAGTTGCCTCAAACTAACTAAAATAACACCCAATATACCAATACTTAGAAATATTTCCAATGATTACATTTTTTTCGAATATATTATAAACAAATCAAAACTGCTAAAGGGGCCGATAGTATTAGCATAAACTCTATCCACATGAAGAGTCTCTGTTCGGCCCACAATGAGTTAACACAGTAGGTCAAGTGGGAGAAAGAAAAATGAGAGAAACTCCAAAGGAGAAGAATGTGAAATTTGATTCTGGACAGTTTGCATATTTCTACAGACAGATTTAGCAATTTTTCACACAGAAAATTATGCCAACATCAAACTCTTGCAGGTATTCACTACCATCGTCAATTCCCTTTCCTGATTGTTTAAGTTTAATAAAACAAGTATGCTGTTGGCAATCAGGTGTATGCAATTCCAGGAATAATTCAGAAGAGAAAGCAACCCATTGTTCTCCCCATTCCTTTTTGTCTGTACAACTTTCATAAATGCAGAATCAAGTATCTTATTTACCTATGCCAACATTCCCCTCTTTCCAGAATACTGCCTGAATTTCTTTCTTTTCATTTAACGTCCACTGCACCAGCAAGTTCTCCATTATGTTACATCACTCTGAAATGTTTGGGAGCAACACATAACAATTGTGTTGCTCCTGACCTTCGCACCTTCCGCCGCGAATTAAAAACATGGCTGTTCACATCGCCCAGCCTGGACTAAGGGGTTTTTTGATTATTTTAATGGGTTTTAATATATGTTTAAATTATATATTTATACATTTATGTATTTTATGTACGCATATTTATGTATTTTACGTTTTATTGGGTTTGTTTTTATTTGTTGTGAGCCGCCCTGAGTCCTACGAAGATAGGGCGACATACAAATTATATTAAATAAATAAATACATAAATAAATACATAAATACATAAATAAATAAATAAATACATAAATAAATAAATAAATAAATTGTGGACAATTTTTTCAGGTCACAGGCCATTATAATAGTGTCCCAGAAACCTTATTACTCAAGATAGTGGTGACCCCTATCCAAAAAAAAAAAAGGGTGGAGTCAGGAAAAAAAATAAATTCAATTCAATATAGTTAACAATATCAAGATCCTTGCGTTTAAATACTTAGCTTTCTTTCATAATTACTTAGTTACAACTTCACCCAAGGTTTTGAAGGCTGTATATTTTGGCTCTCTACTATACAGACTACTAAATATTCATAGCTTAAATGTTTGAACAATTACATATTATTTTCCCTCCATTTTCCCTTTTTCTTGCATCAAATTGTAGACTGGGACAAGGGCTTGTTATTTTGTGTGGCCCGATGTGACAATGACAACAACTAATTTAATAGCATTAAAAGCTATTTCAAACAGTACCCACAGTCTATTTAAGTTGCACCAAATTCTATAAGCAGTTCAGAATATTCAGTTAGAACAATTAAATTATTCCAGAACTGAGAAGAAATTTTGGAAGAGATTGGCAGTTTGGTTTTCTAAGCAAAACTTGAAATGTATGCATTGAAAGAGGAATAAGGTTCAGCTGCGCACTTCCATCTTGTTCCAACTGTGACTATCACAGCCCAACTGTATGTCAGTTAAAAAGATAATGTCATGCAGAAAATTAAGACCATCTGATCAAATAATGCTATGAAACTCAGTTGGAGAAAGCATCTATTCACATATAACAGTTTGCATCGAAGCAGAAAAATCTGCATAAGAAAACGTCAAGATTTGAATATTTGGGCTAAATGAGACTGATTTAGGGAATGATGTCTATGTGAATGTTAGGGTAAGGCTGCATGTAATACGGTAATGTAAGGGAGATGAACAGTTTTAAAATAGATAGTCATAGATAGATAGATAGATAGATAGATAGATAGATAGATAGATAGATAGATAATTTGTCGATTCAGTCTTGATGGAAGCTACAGAGAAAATGTTTAATATATCAGGTTCCCCATCTGAAATTTTAATTTAGGGGACAATTAACTGTTGTGATGATAGCTATACTTTTATTTAAAGGGCAATACTGTATAGCAGGGGTGTCACGCGCTGGCCATGCCCACCCTCAGTTTAGTGAAGGTGGAAAAAGTTGCAATATGTCACACAATGATAATGTGTCCTCGCGAGTTTGACACCACTGCTATAGAGTATTCATTGTTTGATAATCTTTATCTTTGTTTTTTTTACTAAGCACTTTATCTTTTTACAGCTGCATATCACATGGAAGAATCACATTTTTAGAGTGTCCTGGATGTTAAATGTTTCCTCTCTGATCTGCACTTTACTGCTCTACCTTCAAGTTTCTTAATGTTTTTCACCAGAATTGCTCTTGGATTAGAAGAACAATGTCAAGTAATGCAAACCAATAAAGTGTGGGAAGAGTTTGTTCATTCAGTAATGTACCAAATTTGTTCTTAAAAATCTATCATAAATCAATTTTAGGAGGCAAACACATACTTAAGCAAACAGGTATTTTCTGTCATTTCTGGTATCCCCCTCACCTGGTAGCAATTTGCAAACAAAATGAGTCTTGGCTAGGTTCCCATAGTATGCTAGTCTAAGATAAAATCATATTGTGTGTTATGGAAACCCAGCTGTTGCCTTAGCATGTTAGATAAACCAGACCATCAAGTTCAGTCATAACATAATTTACTTGTTCGAGCATAGCATACTATGTGAATGCGGCCATTTCCTTTTGTGAACCCAAATTTAATATCTGTATCCAGTTTTCCTTAACCCTATATATCCCTATCTAATAAAACAAAATCTGATGCCATTATTCTGAGAATGCCCTGCCCTCCAAGAATGGGAAATGAAGTCCAGGAGTATTAAATATAGCCTTCTAGCCTTCTGAGAGGAGATTAGAAACGAGACCTTTCACTGCCTATTTCTAAAAATGTGAAATCATTGCAAGCAATAGTATTGATTATATTTAATCTATTATTTAAGTGCAGCATCAGACGTGGGTCAGAATATCATGCATTGCCAGTCTTCCTACTGGTTGCCTAATCTTTCTCCAGCCAATTCTGCAACCAAAATACCTTACGTTAATCTCAAATTAAACACTAGCCCCTGTTAAGAAATGCAGAATCCATGCCCACATAGCTACAATTATAAACTCAGTCAGTATCCACACAAAGGGCAAATTATCCAAACTTAAAACAGACCCTGATTAACCCTCCCATTATATTTAATTGAAAGCCCTGGGAAAAGCACATATCTTGATGTATCTCATCATGGCAGCCTCAGGTACCTTGTAAAAACAATGCAGTCATTCTTTGTGCTATTTTCAGGAGATACTTTATTCAAAACATCACCTTCATTCCTCATTGTATTGCATACATCTCTGTTTTATATTTCATTGTGGTTTTTGAATCAAGATTAGGGACTAGTGAGTCCACTTGGTGATCAAACCTACTGACCTGTTATTTATTATGAATGGTGAGCTTACTATGTGTTTACTGTGTACTGAGACTCTATTAAGTGAAGTTCTCGATGCTTTCACCTACTGATCTTTACCACTGCTTAATATTAGTGGAAGCTGAATTAAAACGAAAAATATGAAGTATTTATTAGGCATGTGTGCAACGTTTTAATGTGAAACATTTCAAGCTCAAGCACTCTATTTTGAGATAGAAAGTTATTTTCAGTTTGAAATGAATAATTCTGACAATTCCAGATGTTTCAAACTCAAAATAGGGGAATGTTGCGTTCAAAACACTTATGTATCTGCTAAAATGACTTATTCGAACGCAAAATGTTTTGAATTCAAAATACTAGCAAATGTTCTGCTAGCATTTATTATAACCTTATATAACATTTGCATATTCCAAATCCTTTTTTGTGTAAATTGCAACTGCTGATAACAGTAATAAAAACAACTTTAATTACAAGCTGACACCAGATAACAACATGATACAGTACATTCCAAAAAAATAAAATAACTAGAAGTTAAACATAATAAAAAGAAAAGTGAAATAGGCTAGGAATAAAAATAGAAAACAAATAAAATTGGAAAAAATAGGCAAATAGTTACTGATCAGTCTTTTCCTGGGATGAGTGTAATCAGCCTCTAAGATGTTTGTTAGATTATAAAGTGTGTGTGTATGTGTGGGGTGTAAAATGTAAAATGTTACTCTTGTAAAAGCAATTGCAGAAAACCTAACTATTTTCCTAGGATTTTCAGAAAGCACATCAGCTAAAAGAAGTTGAGTTTTCTCCTCATGAGACCAGCCAGAGCAATTTGACAACAGGGCGTTTATTAACTCTACAAGACAAATTGTATAAGGAAGGGCAGCACAAAGAAACATAGGCAACGGACTCCATCTCCTCCAGTTGGCAAGGCCATGAGTGTTTTTAAATAAAGCTATTATTAATATCAATATGGAAAGCAAAAAAACTGAATCTCTCCAAAGAGAAACAGCTTCAATGCAACATCCTCAGAATGTTCATTAGGTAATATACTGGAATTAAAAAAAAATCTTCCATGTACACCACCCATGACTTGGGGAAGGGTTAGTCCTGGGGAAGACTGATATCAAAAGCATATTTTCATTCTAGGTTGGGTCCCTCTGGACCCAACCTAGTAAAATTAGATATTTGCCTATGGATGAATTCAATGCCTTTTTTCCTAAACTGAATGCAAACTCTATCCAGGATAGTTAGAGCAGTTGAATAGCCCTCTGAGACAATGAATTGAACTCTGAATCTAAGCAAAGTCTTCTATGAGTTCCCATAGAACAGAGGTCTTCAAACTTGGCAGCTTTAAGACGTGTGGACTTCAACTCCCAGAATTCTCCAGCAGGCATAGCTGGCTGGAGAATTCTGGCAGTTGAAGTCCACACGTCTTAAAGCTGCCAAGTTTGGGGACCCCTTCCAAAGAAGCAGGGCCCGATTCCAAACAGAACCAAGGATTGAGTATATTCCAGGTCACTTGGAGAAGAAGAGACCTTAAAATCCTTGGTTGAATCGCTTCAATGGGATTGAGATCTTTATAAGGGCAAATCTGAGAGTGATACAGAAGAAAGCTAATTAACTGAGCTCTAAAGATTGTAATAGCCACTGGCATAGTTACTCTCCCTCCCCACCACCTGGGAACTCCTGATCTCATTTTGGGACGAACTGTATCTGCCAGTAGAACAGATTACTCCTCTGACTGTCACAAAGTCTTAAGAACAACTTACAGTGAGATGTAACATAAGCAGTATATCTCATGCCTTCATTTTCCAGCTCAAACAGCTTTCATAGGAAAATACGGCACAAATACAGAAAGCTGAAATTAATTGAAATGATTAAAATTAATTAAGCAACAAAGAATTGGTTTTTTAAAAATGTTATTTGTATTGTTACCATTATTTGAAAAACAGCAATCTGTTAAGTTTTGCACTGTTGAGAAAAAAGGCCTCAGGATGAAAAGCAAAACTGCAGTTATAGTGTTGTTAACTGTGAAAAGTATGCGTCCGTATAAATGGGCACATTTCTTGCAACAAGAAAAAATAATTCATCCCAACAGCTACATTTAGCAAACACCTTTTCTGCTTCCCATTTATCTCAAAATGTGGTGGTTTTTTTTCTACGCCTGAGTTAAAAATAATAAACAGCGCACTGATAATAAGTAATAGCTTATTTTTCTTTCACTATTAGAAGTTGATGTTTCTGCATGCCATCACTCTGTTTTGTTTTGTTTTTAGAAAAGCTGCAATACAGAAGAGTATTGGGCATCCTCACTTGCACAAACAGACAATAAATTCTGAGCAACCTGCCCAGTTGTATCTGTCAAGATTTACATTTTATTTACTCAATCTAGAAATAGTTCTGGTGTCAAGGCCACTGATTTTCTACTAGTTTAAATGAGATAGAGAATGAAAATATGTCTCCAAATTGTGTTCATAATACTCTTCTGTGTCCAGAATTAGATTATTATTGAAGATATCACAAAACTGATGTTCATCTGTAAGTACTAGGAATGAGCAATTTTTATTAAAGTGTATTCCTGCTCGGAAATATGCAACAAAATAATAACAAATGTTTAACCAGTCCTCTCATCCTATAGAGCCGTGATGGTGAACCTATGGCACGCGTACCACAGGTGGCACATGGAGCCATTTTTGCGGGCACGCGAGTCGAAGCCCAGGTCAGCTCCACCACGCATGCCTGTGTGCCTCTCACCGGCCAGCTGATTTTTGGGTCTCTGCCGGGAGGCGCATGTGCATGCGCGGGGTAGTGGTGCGTATATGTGCAGGGGGGGTGGGGCACCCCCGTGCCCCATTTTTGGTCCCAGGAGGCTTCAGGGAGGTCTGCTAGCATCAAAATGGGGAGGGGGATGCGGTGCCCCCCACCCCCCATTTTTTATCCCAGGAGGCTTCAGGGTGGCCTGCTAGCACCAAAACAGGGGTCGTGCACACATGCGTGTAGTGGGGAGAGCATGGGGGGGTCACGCACGCATGCGGGGGTGGGGCCTGTGTGGGGGCATTGCATTATAGGTGTTGGCGTGGGCACGTGTGCTTTCGGCACCCGAGGAAAAAAAGGTTCGCCATCACTGCTATAGAGGATCTTAAATTCATTTATTTATACCTTAAATTTTTATACATACAGAGACACATTCATTCATAAGTGCATTGTATCAGGGTTTATTGTTTCAGTTCCATGAAGACTGTTTTACTACTGTAATTAAAATTCTTTGTAAAAATTATATTCTAAACTTGGAATAATATTAGAGATCAACTTGATTCTCATCTTGATGATATTCAAGAAGCTATTAAAGTTGACCCTCTATTGAATGGATTTTCTTTGATTATATGTTGTTTTGGGAGCTTCTTTGGCACTAGAAACCAGAATTAAATAATTACGATACAGAAGATTCATTGAATCTGCATTTTTCTATCTTGTATTGTTACTTTGACTGAGTAATGATATAACAGAAAATGTATACGTTGTGAATGCAATAGAAAATGCATGAAAATCTTATGGCAGCTTACAGCAATTAGCATCATTTTCCAAATCATTCTCTTAGTCTATCTTTGGTAACTCTACTTCCAGTACTTTTTCTGTCTATTTTCTGATATGGATAAAATTTTCTGATAAAATTTGTTCCATATCTTTCATTCATTCATTAACATCTTTTGGACATAGTCTACAGATAGAAATGGACATCATTACTGACAGTGTTGATGTTGTAGTTACTAATTTTTAGCTCCATTCTTCAAAGAAATGAAATGTCCTTTAATGTTTACAATGTTATACAGTTTTGTGTCATTTTGTAAGTCTCACTATTATTTATTTATTATTCTCCCTTTATTTTTTTATATACATAACTCAAAATATATTTGAGTTTAGTACTAAATATATTTAGTACTCCTTGCTGCTCCTCTTTTCTTCGTTGAAAGTTGCTAAAACAAAAAGAGTCTCCAGCAGATTGAATATAGGATGACATTGAAATAAGGGAATGCTGGGATGAGTATTTTAGAGAAAGATAGTGGGGAAGATAGGAAGTGTCAAAGAGCTGAACTGAGACGGATGCTCTCTTAAGTAAAATAATATAAAGGAAGTCAGACATACTATGAGTAGGGTGAAAGTGGTAATGCTGTGGGCACAGAGAGTTCAATCACCTGACTTGTTTAACAGGTGTGTGAAACCTGCAGCTGTGCCGATAATTAGATAAGGTACAATATTGGCATTATTCCAAAGCGAATAATACCCAAAGTAAATGTAAAAATTACAGGGAGATTAGTTTGCCCGGCAAAGAATTTGGTAGACTTTTGATTGAAAGGATAGCAGAGGTGATAAAGAACCAATTTCAAAAGTGCAGTGTATAAATCCAAAGTGCACAGTTCAGATTTTTGCTCTTTACCAGGTCATTGAGAAATATATGAAACTGAGAAAAACTTTATTCTATGTTTGTTGATTTATAATAAAGTGAATAAGCTTGAATTATGGAATGTTTTCTAAAAACAGGAAGCTTGTTTACCAAATGCAAAAAAAGTGGTATATGATTCAAGTAAATCATACATGAGAATAAATAGATTGATTAGTAACTGGTTCAAAATTGAGCAGAGAATAGGGCAAAGGACGAGTAAGAATGAGTAAGAGATGATTTGGGTGTATAAGTGGGGGCGTGAATCTGTTTTGACAATACCTTGTTGGTTGAGAACGATTTGACATAAAATGTGAATGCTTGCATAAAATTAGGTGATTGTACATTTGGTGAGGAAGGATAAATTGGTGGGCGCAAGGGAATAAAAAATTAAAATTATTTGGAATCACCATAGATATGTCCTGAATATTATGGATAGTTTTTATATGTATCTGACGTCCAATGAAATGGTTTTCAGAGATGAGCAAAGTCATCACATACCTCACACCACTTCTACCTCCATTACCTTGAGTATTTTTATCTGTCTCAATCATGAATCTAAGTTTTAAGTTCAATGTTGAGAGTGATATTTTTTTTTCCTTCATAATCTCTAACCAAGGCATCTATAATGCAAAACCAAAAGTACCCTCAGGGCATCTTCATACATTTATTAGAAAGCAAAGATTAGAACCATTTTATGGAAATTAAAGATAATGTAGAACATTTATCAACCTCAAAGCCAAGCAGAAAAGAGAAAAGTGTAATACCTTCTCAGGAATGCACACAAAATGATTTCAGCTAGAATGTATCGGTGAGACTAAATCCCATGGCAGTGTCACATATATTAACTTCACATTCTATTCCATCGATTTTCTCTAAGTTTTGATTTCACAACTCACCTACAATTTTTTCTAATATATGTATCTTGTGTGCACTTTGCATTTAGTTCCCCTTAATACATGTATGTTACTATATGCAGTTAATAGAGCTACACGTCTGTATTTTTGTTTGCTATTTTCTTCAAAGTTTACTTTTTGTGTGCAATGTATAAAGCATCACTGTCAGTATAAAATATTTCAGTCAAGAAGATACACCAGTCCCTTCCGTGGAGTGTCTCTGTCATACTAGCCAAGCATTACCCCATCCCTCCCTGCCTCCCTCCCTGCCTACCTATCAGATTAAATAGTAAAATATATCATATGTTTATATGTTGTGCATGTGTGTAGAAAGACAGACAGACACATATATATAATAGTAAAACCTGACTGAAAAACGGAGGGATTGTAATACAGTGAAACATGTCAGAATCTATACTCCACAGGTCTTCACAGATTAGTGATATAATAATGACAATCCATGTCAAAGTTACAGTAGAAACTAATCTGATTACTGTGGGAAGCATAACATTTTTTCAAATTCTTTTGGTATTCTGACTGGAAGAATAAGTGTTAAGGAAACAATAGTAGATGTCTTGCTGAAAGACATGAGAACGTGTTACAACACATAGAAAACAAAACTAGTTTTAACACTTAAAAGCAAACTATACCAAAAGCTCCTTTTAATTATATAAAGATATTATCTTTCACCAGAACAATACAATTTTTAATTACTAAGGAACCATTCAAAGTATTTTCAATCTTTCCCCCTGTTTTTAAAATGAAGTTCTTCTAGTTTAACTTCTATGGCAGTTTGCTTGAAATTAATAAAACAGACTTATGAAGCTTATCAGAAAGTATGTCATTTCTGAATAAAACTGTGTAGTTTTGATGAGGATTCTACAGTTAGCATGGTGCGCAAGGCATGCAAATTCAATTCAAATTGTCATTCTGATTCAGGAAAAAAAAATCCTAACTTGATTTGACAGTTCAAATCAGTTTAGAAAATTGATCCAATTCAATTCAGACAATTGAACAGAATCAGATCAGGTTGATTGGATTGGGATTTCCAAATTAATTTTCTTTAAAAAGCTGTTTCTGTGCAGGGAGAGAAGCATTTACTCTATATTCATCATTTTATAGCTATTGTCTAACCATTACAGGATGAAGGCCTCTTCTGCATGTTCACTGTATATTATCCAAACTAAATTCTCAAATGGAATATTCACAAGCTTTAATAACCACGTGCCTGCACTTTCATCCTATTTAGCGACTATATATAAAATACCTTACATGGTTCTATAGTTTGGACTAACCATAAATTTGTCATAATATTTAAAATTTTCTAGTATCTATTGCTTGTACCTTGATAGGGCAAGAATCTTTTTTGTAATAAATACCATATAAATTTTAAGTTATTTTTTCTCTAGTATTTTCCTACAGATATAGTATCCACTTTTTTTTTTGATAAACCAAGAGGGTTTTAAAAACACTTGTTAAATCCTGCTTTTATTATTTTTATAAATAAATCAAGGTGGCAAATATACCTAATACTCCTTCTTCCTCCTATTTTCCCCACAACAGCAGCCCTGTGAGAGGAATTGGACTGAGAGAGAATGATTGGCCCAAAGTCACCTGGCCTGCTTCCATGTCTAAGGCCCTAAGGCAAAGAGATGCTACTCAAGGAATGATCAGATAAGAGAGAGCATAGCCCACAGCTGTATAATGAGTGGAGAAAGAGGCTCAGAAGGGACCCTCCTGAAACAAACAAAATATTAAAAAGTTATGATATTTATATAGTTACTTGCCAAGCACATCTAAATTTTGTTAATGTAACCAAAATATCTTTACAATCCCCAAGGCATGTCACAACTTTTGAGTGCCCCTAATGTTTGGAAATTGAAAGTTGAAACATTTGACACACCTTACTTAGCTTCTTAGACTGTAAATGAGACAGCGGGAGATCTGTACTTTCAGACTTGCAAGATTCTGCTAATGTAGCTTTACAATAAAAAATAGAATTAGCTCATCTGGTCATGTTTCCTGTCTACTTTATTTGGGAATGCTGACATCCAGACTCTAGGCTAGAGTATAAAGCCAAATTTCCAAGGTCGCATGCAAGGCCAACAGGACATAGGTAATCTGATCTCAGGGAGGTTCCAATGAGGAGGTGCCACTGAAGAGTAGGCTCTCTTTCTGGAACCTGTGTGCCAACACTCCTAGCTGAGAAGCATGCCCTTCCTACCAAATTGAGTAGAATGGGTAGAAACAATTGGGGAGAGATGATCCGTAGTTAATCTGGCCCTAAACCATGAAGGGTTTTAAAGGTGAAATCAGCCCCTTGAATTGCACCTGGAAACACAACGGAAGCCAGTGCAGCTTGCAGAGTAGTGGTGTCATATGTGTCAAGTAACTGGCACCGGTAACTGCCATTTCCCATATCTATGCATGATGCACCATCAGTGGGTGGATATTATTTCATTCCAGGTACCTAGAAATTTGTGTGAGGGGAAAAAAAAATAATATTTGTTGTTCCCATGAAGATGAAAGAAACCACCCCTGAGTGACAACCCAGCATTTTTCTGATAATGTCTAACCTCACCCTAGTAAGTGATTCATACTCACAACACAAACAGATCTTACTGGTTTCTCAACCCCTCCACACAAAAATAACCTCTCCCCTTTATCAAAAAGTATAGCATGACTGAATCATGGGAAATAATAATGGTAATTTGCTTTGTTAAACATCATCATCATCATCATCATCATCATCATTGATCTAGCTGAAAACCTCTATGAATTTCTTAAGCGATAGAGGAATATGCAGTTGCCATTGATCTCTAGCATTTGGTAAAATCTATTTCATTTTGTGAAGTTATTGGCTTTGTCACCCTGTATCACCTTCCAGCCATTCATCTCTCTGTGGCACCCCGAATTAAATCCACCTGGTTCCCTTTCCTTCAACTGTTTCCTTAAGGTGATTATAAAAAGTCACTAGAAAAAATATGTTTATTTAACTAATATCAAATTCTATAAGTGCATGAGTTTTAATGAAGCTTAAGTGCAAAATGCATCTCAACAACCAGAGCTTTTATGTCATTAAAATTTTATTAAACCATGGCAAAAACCTTAAGGCTATTTTAATAAATGTTACTTCAATTGTATTTTGCATTTCTCTCATCCCTAATTTGATCTAAAACCTTCAGAGACATAAAAAAATGTTCCTAGCTCTTGGAACAAGGTGATACCATAACCAGAAATTACAAACATTTCAAGAATGGCTTGCTGAAAGCTGATTGGATATAAGGGTGAAATAAAGCTCATTACATATATCAATGCAATAATTGGAGTTTATTCCAAGAAATACATGTATAACCATTGTAACTATTGTTTCCCCCCCACAATATATTATTATCCAACTTTCAGTTGCATTTAATCACAAATTAGCAAAAACCAATGCCAATATATATTCTATAAAATAAAAAATATTATCAAAATAGAACTTATTTTTAAATTTCAAGTTTCATATTTTAGGAAATTTTATAGCTTTCATTTCGTCCCTGGATAACACATTCCAATTTGTTACAATTCCTACAGTTTGGGTAGAAAATTTGAAATCCACATTAAACATTAAAATATCTCAACAATCCCCCTCAGTTAAATATAACATAATATTTATGAAGACCAGTAAGGCTATGAGAGGAGGTTTTAATTACTTTTTCAGTGACGTTTTTGCCTTTTCAAAAAAATTAAATATAAGAACAAAAATAGCTAAAGGTCTAAAAAGAAAAGGAAAATAAAAAGGAAAAACTATCAAGAAAATATTTTTAAATCTCTTCAAAATGTGGGTCATTTTCCCCAGTTTCAATAAAGGAGAACCATCCTTCATTGTATTTGTCCATATATAACCTATGTTTGTAAGTAACTTGTTCCTAAGTTGTAATTAATATCAGGTGTCACATTGACTGAGCAATTGGAACCATATATTTATATTTCCAGTATTGAAAGATTAGGGTTAGGATTCTCAGTGACAAACTCAAGAGCTATGTAAAAATAAAGTGAGCAACATGATGTCTTTGAATGCTTCTTACTTAACATTCATTTGAGCAGAAGTCCCCAACCCCTGGGCCCACTACTGGGCCACGAGCTATTCAGAACTGGGCCACAGAAGCGGCGGGTGAATGCACAATGTATGTTTCATTTATGTTAAATGTTAAAAAGTTATGATATTTATGTAGTTACTTACCAAGCACATCTGCGCATTCCCACTTGCACAAGTAGCAGCTGAGCGCGTGTGCATGCGGGCCATTTGCATGACTGACAGCCACATTTGCCTCCCGTTCGCAGGTCCACAAAGCTGGAAAGGTTGGGGAACTCTGAGTGCCTATCTGACTAGAGTGCCTGCCAGTGATGGTATTCAATTTTTTTTTACTACCGGTTCTGTGGGCGTGGCTTGGTGGACATGGCAGGGGAAGGATACGGCAAAATCCCCATTCCCACCCCACCCCACTAACCTGATTCCCACTCTGTTCTCCTGTGCACAGCAACAAAAGAAGACCTAGCCTATCAGCTGGGACTCCGATCACCTCCGATAGATGGGGGCGGGGCCAACCAGAGGTGGTATTTATCGGTTCTCCGAACTACTCAAAATTTCCGCTACCGGTTCTCCAGAACCTGTCAGAACTGGCTGAATACCACATCTGGTGCCTGCCTGACTAGAGTGTGAGGGATATATGGAGATTCAACAGTATCCCTGTTCTGTCCTCACTACACTCTGTTACTCTGTGTCCCACTTGACATGCAGCTACTGAACCCACCTATCTCCAATTAAACAGACCGTGTGCATCAGGGGTGGGTTCGACTTATCTTTACTACCGGTTCGCAGCAGGGCCGCGCGCTAGTTAACAAATATAGCTAAATCTCAATCTCACCAGCGATGCTGGTGTGTATGGGATGTGGATTTGAACATGTGCCACAGATTAGGCTGGATTCTTCTAGGTGCTTCTGTTTCCTTCCAAATGCTAAAGGAAATGGAATCTGGCTTCCCAGGATGCACTTGTTTTGGGAGTGTGGCTTGGTGGGTAAAGGGGACAAATCAGCTTCCAAACAATATAGATTGGTATTTGACCCCCAGCCACTAGATGGGGCCAGAGAACAACAACAGTATGTAACAAATTATATCTGGGGGCATGACAATCCCCCTATGTCATATGCTGCCGAGAGGTATGCAGCAGCAGGAGACTTTAGAGCCATATCAAAACTTGCACTAATTTGAGCAAGTTCCAATCTTTAAAAAATGTAATAATGAGCATTGATGATGTTAGCTAGCTCGGTAATGAAACGTCTGCAAGCCAACGATCAGAAAGCACCAAAGACTCCCTAAAAATATAATGTTGTAAAAAGAACGAAATCACCATAAGAATCCATCAATATGTTATAATGTAATAAGGAGAGGGACCAAAAAAGTGCAATTGCTATTTTTATCCTGATTTGCCTTTTGGGGAGATGTTCATTATAACTTCACATCTATGACATTAATTATTTTGGCACATTATTGGTAGCCATACTAGACACACATAGGCTAAATTTGTATCTTCCTTCCTTATTCTCAAGTTTATTTGTGGCTAAACCGAAGCTGGATGTCAAATCTGGGTCTCTCAGAACAAAATCTTAATAATTAACTGGCAAAACTGAACATGATAGTTTCTGACACACCTACACCAGTAATTATTGCTTTGAGGCCATTTACTAATGAAATTAACGTATTCATTGCCCTAACAAATTAGCATAACTCATACATAATGCCCCACATTTCAAGACCTTCCTAGAAAAACAACACTTAGTAGTGCAGAGTGAAATGGCAAGGGCATAGCATGAAAGCATCACGCTCCAAAGGATTACATGTTAAAAATCACCATGACTAAGAGTACAGAATGTAAACACAGTATGTGTAATAACGCCATTAACCAGGTCAACCAAGGCTTGCATTGATTATTATTTTTCCACTTCAAATATCCACATCTTACAAGTGAGGCATCTGAAGAATTACAGTAGGAAAACAATCCTTTGGAGAAGCAGACTTTTTTTTTCCTTTGTCAGATACATGGATGACAGTTTTTCTCTTAACTGAATGAAATACAATTGGGCAACGTCCAAAGTGGCAGAAATACTAAGGCAATGTAAAAGCATTGGATTGGTAAATTATATATATATATATATATAAGATCTTAATGCTAAAATTAAAAAAATCCACAGGGCAAAAGTTTAAAATGCATATGAAAGCTTTGAAATGCAAAGCCAAGATGCCCACCTGGTTTTTATAGTATATAAACAATGGGTGTATTCGGCATATAAAGCATTTCAGGACATGTTACACAATACTTCATTAAATCTTGTAGCAGGTTACATAGAAGTACCTATAGCAGTGATGGCGAACCCTTTTGGCACTGAGTGCTCAAACCGGAATGCATGTGCATGCACATACATGTGCACGCCAGGGGTGGGTTCTACTTACCCTTACTACTGGTTCACAATGGGGCCGCGGGGCCGTGCGCACATGCGCTTTTCTGTGCATGCGTGCTCTTCTGCGCATGCACAGAAGTGTTTTGGTGACGTCGGGATTGGTGGGCGGAGCCTCCCACCGGTTTTACTACCGGTTCTATATGCGAACCGGGGGCAACCCACCACTGGTGCACGCATGGCAGAGCACAGGAAACCTGAAGACCAGCTGGCTGGTGTGCATGTGCATGCCGATCAGCTGGTCTTCAGATTTCCAGCATGCGCATGTGCACCGGCGAGCTGGTCTTCACGCGCGCTGGAGCACCGGAAACCCAAAGACCAGCTGGTCGGCGCGTGCATGCCTGTTTTGTGGCCGTTTTGTGGCTGTTTTCAGGGCGCTTTTGGGGCATTTTTCGAGCCAGGAAAACAACCTGAAAATGGCCCAAAAACGGTCCAGAAAACAGACCGAAAAACGGCCTGTGTTTTGGCTATTTTTCAGGTCATTTTCCAGCCGTTTTCCAGCGCTCCAGCACCCACGAAGATCAGCCGACCAGTGCGCTGTAAACCAGAAGAGCAGCTGGAGACAGCGCATGTGCCCACAGAGCGGACTCTGCATGCCACCTCTGGCACGTGTGCCATAGGTTCGCCATCACGGACCTATAGTCATCCCTCATGTGTAAATGCAAACCTATATAACATAACCTATCTAATGTATGCACACCCAAACTCACAAGATTGCCTTTTGCAAGTAAACACACATCAAGATATGTGCCAACATGCTAAATTGCAACTACACATAGCAAAATTCCACAGAAACAGGAAGGCCTTTTACATTCCTTCTTTCCAAAATAGATTGCATGCTTGTAGCACCCTATCTCTTGCTAGTATAAATAATTGCAATCGTGTGGTGTAGTGGATGAGGTGTGAGATTGGGATGGGGAGATCCAAATTCTAATGATTTTTGACCAGTCACTCACTCTCTCAGCCAAAGCTGTTCACAACAAGGAGAACCTCCTTGTAAACTGCCTGATTCAAACAAAAATTACAGGTAGTCCTCCGACTTACAACAGTTCGCTTAGTGACCATTCAAAGTTACAATGGCACTGAAAAAAGTGACTTATGACCATTTTTCACACTTACGACCTTTGTAAGCATTCCCATGCTCATGTGACGGTTGGCCACTGGTTTATACTTATGACCATTGCTGTGTCCCAAGGTCATATATCACCTTTTGCAACCATTTGCCAAGCAAAAACAATGGGAAAGTTAACAGCCGTGTTATTAACTTAACAACTGCAGTGATTCAGTTAACAGCTGTGGCAAGAAATGTTGTAAAATGGGGCACAAATGACTTAACAGATGTCTCACTTAACAACAGAAATTTTGGGCTCAATTGTGGACATAAGTTGAGGACTATCTGTAGTAAGCTGCTTTAAACTGCTGTTAAAGTAGCACTTAGCTGCCAGCTGCCTGCAATTACTGCGAGTTCAATTCTCATCAGACTCAAGGTTGACTCAGCCTTCCATCCTTCCGAGGTAAGTAAAATGAGGACCCAGTTTCTGGGGGCGATAAACTGACTTTATATAAAATAGAACACCGCTTGGGGGGACCAAAAAGCCCTACTAAGCAGATATATACAAAAGTATGAAGGCTATTGCTTAATGCATTGTAAGCCACCTTGAGTGGCATATAAATCAAATTAATAATAAATAAGCTGATTCAAAAGTGCTTCAAATCTCACACAAGCGCAACATCTTTGTGCTATTAATTAATGAAGCCACACTTTTTATCAGGCCCCGGTAGAAACCTGAAAAAAAGACAAGCTGCTTTAATGAACAGCAGATGCTATACTAACTTGCTATCTAAATTATTGCTTTCAAATTGTTTTTGAAGCATTCAGAGTATACATACATATAATTTGTTAGATCTATCTTTCTAATTCCTCGCCCTTACACAGATGCTTCTGTCCCTGCCTACTTTACTTCTATTGGTTTTATTTTAGTTAATACGTTTATATTTAGCAAAAAGCCAACTGTTCATATAGTAGATAGATGGCCCTATTAAGTTGAAGAGAAAAAAAAATACGCACACAAACGTATACTGTATATTTCTATTTAAAAGCAGACTTTTCACTTAGTGGCTTGAAAGCTTTAAAATGTAGATTTCAGAGTTGTCTCAGGTTAACCACTGCACCAACAGAAAGATAGTATCAAGATCGCACGAAGTGTTAGGATTGCTTTATATACTGCTTTGGTTAGACTACACCAGGCAGGAATACTGCATCCAGTTTTGGTCATCACAATACAAAAAGATGTTGAGATTCTAGAAAGAGTGCAGAGAAGAGCAACAAAGATGATTAGCGGGCTGGAAGCTAAACCTATATAAACATATAAATGGTTGCAGGAACTGGTCACGTCTAGTCTAATGAAGAGAATGACTAGGGGTAACATGATAGCAGTCTTCCAATATTTGAAGGGCTGTCATAGAGAAGAGGATGTCAAAGCAGCGGTACCCGTGGTGTGTCAGCCCGGCGTGGGGGGCGGCAGTGTGTGAGTGACAGGCGCATGCGCACACAGCTGCATTGATGGAGCTTTCTTTTGCAAATAACCTGTCTGAGGTTCTGATGAAGATTGAAATCCCAGCACTGCATGTGTAACAAGATTAAACCTTTTGCACTTACTTCATCTAACTTCATATTATATGCAATTGAAGTGAATGAGAATTTTACTTCCCACCCAATTGGTATGCACAAAACCCCACATGTTGAATGAATATTCATATTTAAAGAAAGAAGGAATAATGAAGTGTCCGTCTCTTATGCTAAAGTCACAGTCTGGATTGGGATCTCTAATTTGTGTGTATGTGTGTATGCATGCACCTGTGTCTTTGATTCAATCCTGGCTAGACAATCCCTGCCGTTTTCTTGGAAATGTTTTCAGAAGTGGTTTACCATTGCCTTCTTCCTTAATCTGAGAGTGACTGGCCCAAAGGCACCCAGCTGTCTTCATGTCCAAAGTGGCAACTCACAACCTTCCAGTTTCTAGTTTTGTGTCTTAACCACTACACCAAACTGACTGCCATAATTAATTAATTAAAAGTTGTTTATAATATTTGCCAAAACACTCTGGGTGAAGTATCAACAAAGTAGTAAAATAGTAAAAAAAAATCCATGTATATCCTGTGAAGCTGGAACCCTCAGCAGACCAGATGATATTCAAACTGGATCAGAGATACATTTGGCAAGAGAATATCTTATTGATTTATCCTGAGCCTGGATGCCTACTGGAGAGATGTCAAAATAGATTGGCTACATGTGAAAAACCTAAAGATCAACCATATGATTATAACAAACTTTACAAAATATATTTTTAAAGAAGTCCCTGTACACATTAAGAAATTTAAAGATACAGAAGTTGGCACCTCAGGAAATTGACAGCAATAATGGTGACAACAGTGGAGTGGTGGACATCTGTAAGAAGACCTCACTAGAGGTGGTGGAAAACTACAGGTTAACCATAGGCTAGTCCCTCTTCTCACTCAGAATTTATGAAATAGCAAGTTTAAAGCATAAGAATGTAAATTTCTACCTGCAGGGAGCTAAATTCACACTTCCTTAGAGATGTGCAAATTGTTAGGAATTAAACATCTCTTCCTCAAAGGCATTTGAGATTAATTTTCAGACTAGATATAGCTAGGAAAATGCAAAGAAGTCACCAGATGTTCACTCAAGGATTGTTACTACCTTTTTAAAACCTACCATTTGTAAAGGAAGTGCTAGGTTGTCACTGCAAGCACTGAGAAATTGAGTTTCTGAGAAGTGTGGCTGCAGTTTCTTTGTACTGCTCCTTAACTGATCCTGGTAAGAAATGAACGTAGCCAAAATGGTGCCATTTTAGCCAACAGATGGAAAAAATCACGAAAGAACAACTGATAAGATTATGACTCTGTCTGTTACCATCTCTTCCACATCTATATAACTGTCTCTACCCCATGACTTGGTATTTTTTATTAAAAGCACACGCACTACTCTTACAAGTAATAAGAAACAACCTCCATTACCAAAGTAGCTTTTAGTAAATAATATAGGCAATAAGTAATAACAGTGGAGCGCTAATGAGCTCTAATCGTGTCTACCTAGTAGAACAGAGCAAGTGTAAGATATATCTGTGGTGTAAGTAAATGAGAATTGGAACATAAGAATACACATGCAAAATGTGCGTTCTGCAATAGCTAGATTAAGTCTGGAAAAAAAAAAGATACAGTAGAGTAGGAAGTCAACCATTGTCTGTAGCTGTAGAAGGGAAGGGTGAAGCTATTCTCAACTTCTTTGGATTGAAAGAACTCTCTTTCTACAACAAAGGCAAGGATGCAGAGATTTCATTCCCCCCCCCCCAAAGTCAGCTCATTTGCAAACCCGAATCATATTTCACAGAACTCCAGAATAATTTCTTGATTAAGACACAGGGTTAGCATTTATCACTACTTATACACCCCAGGCATTCCAACACCCACCACATTCATCTTAGGTGATGAAACTATAGCCTCCCAATAACAATAAATGGGGCTTGTGGCTTCTGACATGCCTCGACATTACCCAACGAGTAAAAATAGCTCTGAGAGGACCCTGGTTTAGAAGACTTATGATGACGGGATGGGCTTCAATTAATTTTCACAGGCTTCAAAAAGCAGTCCAGGGCTTTAATAGCTGGGAGGCTTCTGTTTGAGAATCCACAAGAAAAATTTGAAGGGAGGATTAAAGATAATTTTTTGTGTGAAATCAAAAATAGTGATAAACTAATTAGGAGTGTAGTTGTGCAATGAGTTACATCCTCTTTCATTCTGCTCATTTTGGGAGAAAGTGAGGCTCTGGTTGGAACAATTTCATCATCTTTTCTTCTCCTGTGTTTTGTTTTCTTTTCACAACTACTCCCTTAACTGTGCAATATTGCTGGGCAGCTGCAGCATGTACAGGCATAGGTATTCGGTGGAAAAGGAACATTTCAAAATATTCTTTCCCCCTTTTTTAACGTTCACACTTTCTGTATGGCATTTAAATTTACCTGAAGTATTTTCAAGTAGTATCTAGAAAGGGAGTCATCTCAGCTTGCTTTCTTTTTCATTAATGCACTGGCTGACTCTCAGTTTGTGGCACATTATAAATTGGCAGTCAGGGGTTAATTTTTAAGGAGGTTATAATGTGCAGCAATTTTAGCTAAGATAATGAAGGATCAATTCTGCCTTAGGAATATCCAGTCAGACATTATGATATTTCCAGCTCTTGTGAAATTTTGACAGTGTGAGAGCTTTCTGTAAACATTATCAGGCACCCAATATAACCATATTCTATTCCTTCTCTGGCTAGATCATAGTGAAGAGAATAAGGCTTTTTTCAAAATTGCCTCTCTTTTAAGTGGATTTAATGATTTCATATTTTGTAATTTGCTTGAGCACTGGAGGTTTATTAAAACAGAGCACTGAACTGACCTCCCTACCCATGTCACTGGGGCTGTTGTGAAGCTTCATAATGAGATGTTTGCAAAGTGGATTTATATAAGTGAAAAATGCTAAGTATTTTTATTACTGTGCATGATAGAGATCACAAAGCGCAAGTGAATTAGGTATTAATCCTTTTAAGGGAAAACATACCAGGGGCAAAATTACACTGCAGTTATTTTTCTAACATCCAGCACTTCATTAAGTACCACACAAGATTATGTAACTCTGAAAAAGAATATCTATGCAAAGTTTATAATCACAGCAGGGGAAAAAAATGTTCCCACAGTTTTGCTTTTATGCAATTTTTAAAGGCACAGAGTTCCTGCAGATCACTGGAATTAAACATAAGATGCAAAAAGGACAGAGCTTCATGAATTAGCTTATATAGCAATGATACCGTGGTTCATTCCAAAACTTTTATACATTGTTGGCTTAGTAAGAAGTCAAAGATCCATAGTCTGAATGTATGAGACTCAATTAGGGTTTCCAGCACCGATGCCAGAATTTTTATGTTTAAATCAGTCTTTCTTCAGTTCCTATTCATTCCTTTTCCCCATTTGCAACTGTAAACAGCCTGGCTGATTTGTCCTACTGCACTCTACAACAAGATACTGCTTCACACAGCAAAATATATTGAGTTCAAGATTTAGAGCCATTTCCCAGGGTACATTGGGTCATAATAGCATTCCATTTTTAATCATTCTCATGTCTAAAAATGCATAGTGAGTGTTTCTACAAATATCTTCTCCCTAACAGGAGGCAAAACTGAATGGGGAAAAGATTATTGAGTGCGTTGGAAAGTATAGATTTAGCAGATCGCTGTGATTTCCAGATATGGTCTCTTTTATAATTATAATTAGTTTTATTTTGGATTCCCGATCTGCTTGCAGAAACAAGCCCAGCTTGCAGAAAATAAATCCCCAACTGTAAAATAGCTGAATCAGGGTTGAATCCATTTACAGGGAAATCTCACAAAAAGATGTTGCCTAAGTAAAGAATCGTTTAGGTGTTTAAACTTGTTTTACCAACTGTACAGATTAAGTGTGCTACTACATGTTCTACATCTGGTTGAAATTATTTGCACCTTCTCTCAGAAGCAGAGGTTATGCAATCTGACCTTTCCCGCAAAGCCAGTTATTTTGTAATCCCATTTGCATAGTTCCTATTGACTACTTCCTGTTCTTTATTCTCCTTTCACAGATTTGGAAATGAAATCTGATATAGGCATAGGAGCTCGTATCTTGTTTTAGAATATCTGATTTGACTGTTTCACTTTCAAGAAGAGATTATGAAAATAGGAATGCATGAATTTAAAACCCTTTAAACTTTAGTGCATACTCTCACTTATTTGGAACTTAAATAAGCAATTAAGATTATAATTTACTGATATATATATAAGTAAATTATATTTATAATTTACTTATAAATATATAAGGTGCCTTTTCCTTCTCAGAAATGAAAGCAATAGCAATAGCACTTAGACTTGTACAGGCAGTCCTCGGCTTACAACAGTTCCTTTAGTGACTTTTCAAAATGACAACAGCACTGAAAAAAGTGACATGACCATTTTTCACACTTATGACTATTGCAGCATCTCCCCACGGTCACGTGATCAAAATTCAGACACTTGGCAATTGACCTTTATTTATGAAGGTTGCAGTGTCCCAGAGTCACATGATCAGCTTTTGAGAACGTTTGACAGGCAAAGTCAAAATCACTTAACAACCGTGTTACTAATTTAACCACTGCAGTGATTCACTTAATAACTGTGGCAAGAAAGGTCGTAAAATGAGGCAAAACTCACTTAACAAATGTCTCACTTAGCAACATAAATTTGGGGCTTAGTTGTGGTCATAAGTCGAGGACTACTTGTACAGTGGTTTATAACATTGTCTGAGCAGTTTACAGAGTCAATATATTGCCCCCAATAATCTGAACCCTCATTTTACTGACTTTGGAAGGATGGGAGGCTGAGTCAACCTTGAGCTGGTCAGGATCAAACTCCTGGCAATGGGCAGTTAGCCTGCAATACTGCATTCTAACCACTGCGCTACCACAGCATATATCTCCCAGGGTATTAAGAGATTGGAGCAAAAAGTCTGTATTTTGTATCTGTATCTGTAGCCCCATACTGATTTGATGTAGTTTTTCAGATGATGCGTCTTCCACTATTGGTGATGTTGGCTGGGGATGGAGTGAGTTTAAGTCTGGAAACATCTGGAGGGCTTCATAGTCCCTATTTCTGCAAGGGCCAAATTAAAAGCATTATTTTTAAAGATGTCTAATATAAAGTTTATATGTTGCTTGAATCACTTCCTTTACTAAATTGCAAACCAGTGAGAAACTGCTACTTCCTAATAACAATTTCCATTGTAGATCTTTTGGTATTTGAAACATATATTAAATAAGTAATAAGCAGCCTTGATTTTTTTTTTAAAAAAAAGTTTAATAAATAAAAGTTTAATGGAGCAGCTTGAAGGAATTTATTTTAGTGCCTAGTTGATTTTAATGTTTGCATTTGTTTGGCTTTTATTTGTTATTAAGTTGCTAACAGGATTTTTATTGTGCCTTATTTAAGTTTGATTAAAATTATAAACTGCCTTGAGAGGACTCTTTTATCCTATAGACTGCCTATTAGCTTTATAAATATTTTATTTTATATTTGCCAATCAATTTATGGCAATCATTTGGCAAGCTAAATACTTCCACACAGGTGCTTTCTCGTTTTCTTTCCTTCCTTTTCCCATGCTTTGTCTGTAGAAGAAATCATGCATTATCTATCTACTCATATAAATAACATCCCAATGAATAATTATGATGGCACCTAAGATAGCTATGTCAGGTGCAGTAAACATTCTACAACAGAAGAAACCCTTGAGCAATTATTTTGCAACACTCTTACCTGCATTTGTCACAATGATTTTTTCACACGATGCACCCATGAAAAGAACAGTGGATGCCTGAAGTGCTGTTTAAATTAGTAGAATGCATGATGAAGAACAAACACCTTTCAAAAATTCTACAAGTTCATAAATACATAGGCATCTTATATAATATGCAATATTATATAATAATGTCATCCTGAAACTTCCTGATCTTCAATATAAATTGGACTACAGTCCACCAAAACACTGGTAGGAAGTTAATAGGGTCTTCATACTGATGCAGGGAGGAGATGGCTCATGTTGTGGCCTCTTGGCCACCGGCCCCTCCAGCAGCTGAATCAGATGAGGAGGAGGTGTGGGAGTCAGGGTCAGCATCAAGGCAACCTGAGAGCTCCAAGGGGGAAGAGAGAAGGGAGCTGGCAGAGAGAGAGAGAGACAGAAGTGGAGCCTGGGCCGTCTGTCAGCCCTCAGATAGAGAGTCAACACCCCCCAGGTCTGGAGGTGGTTGATGAGCAAGAGGAGGAACAACTGGGTCCAGTACCTGACACATGGATGTACAGAAGGCAGAGAAGAGGAGAGCAGTGGAAATGCAGTGGGCCAATCCTTAGGAAGGAAGAGCAATCCTAGCTCTGGGGATAAAAGGCAGGGGGAAGAGATGAATAGATGTGGCAGACTTGTTAGCCTGCATTGAGAGAGAATTTTTTTGCCAAGGCTGCTGGCACTCCTAATAAAGGAGTTAAATTCAGAGGGTTTCTCGTGTTTGGAGAGCTGGGTCAGAACAGTTCAGTGGTTAAAGACACTGAGCTTGTCAGTTGGAAAACTGACAGCCTGAGTTCGAGACCCGAGCAGCACATGAAGGGATGAGCTCCCATTTCTTGCCCTAGCTCCTGCCCATCCAAGAGTTTGAAAGCATGCTAATGCGAGTAGATAAATAGGTACCACAGTGGCACAGTGGTTAGAATGCAGTATTGCAGGCTACTTCTGCTGACTGCCGCCTGACTGCAATTTGGCAGTTCAAATATCACCAGGCTCAAGGTTGACTCAGCTTTCCATCCTTCCGAGGTTGGTAAAATGAGAGCCCAGATTACTGGGGGCAATATGCTGACTCTGTAAACCACTTAGAGACGGCTGTAAAGCACTGTGAAGTGGTATATAAGTCTAAATGCTAATGCTACTACTTTGGTGGGAAGGTAACAGCGTTCCATGTGCCTCGACTATGAAATGAAGATAAGCACAGCCCTCGACTGGAAAGGGGAAATCTTTATCTTTACCTTTAATGCTGATGCAGGACAATTTTAAGAAACAGTACTTCAAAGATCTGGTTTTTGTTACTTCCAACTATGTGTCCACATAGCTTAATTGACTAATATATAGATCTGATGTTAATGCATCAAATTTTTTATTTCCCTTAACATTCATCTAAACTCAGTTCTTCTTTTTAAAATGATCAAATTCATCAATAGATGTATACTTCAAAATAAAAGAAATAAAGAAATAAAGTTTAAATAAGTAATTTTGGAATATTTTCCCTAAAACTTTTAATCCTTAAACAAACAAACAAACAAACAAACAAACAAACAAACAAACAAATTAGTATAGAAATGGGACAGAACAGAATCAGGAATGAGTAGGTACTGTATATGGCTTAAGAATATAGATGAATGATCTCTCTCAGCCTAAGAACTGTATAATCACTCTATAAAAATTTTAAGTGGTGTGCATTATACTATAACATTATTTTAAAACTAATATCTCATATAGATGTCTGATATCTCTAAATACAAATACAAGATATCCAATGATAGAAGTAGAATATTCTAACTCAAAAAAGTGGAATTAGTGGATACAAAGCAAACCCTGGTAGAATTTTGAACTAAAATGCCTACAGGTACACTTAGCATATGGTTTGGGTGTTTGAAAAAGAAGAAAAACAAGCAACAGAGTGTATGATATAATGGGCTAAGAATTTTGATATAATAGTCACATGGATGAATAGGAAAGATGTGGTTAAAAGAATTGAAATTAACACTGTCTTAGATTTTAAAAGATAATGTCTTCTTAATATAATCATGATGACATTTTAACAAAATAAAAAAGTACAAATATTAAAAATGAAACAGAATCAGAAAGAATAGTGAATAAGAAAATACATAAGGAACTAAGAAAACAAAAGAAAAAAGATTTTTTTACAAAATGAGGACACTATCTAAGATTTAAAAGGTACTTCTAACTGTTATTGTAAATAGCATGACGTAACTACAGCAAAGGCATTATATTCACCAAGATGAAAAAATACAGAAATATCCTCACTGGAGGAATGAATTGTGAAGGTGGCAGAACTTGCCGAAATGGCCAAATTGATTGTCTGATAACTATTTTTTATAAAAGCCTGGAAACCATTTATGAACTTTTTGCTGAAAATGGACAAAAATGAATCATTGGTCTTGAGATTTACTCAACAAAAAAGGGTTTTTATGCTTCCCTTCTCTTGACTTTTACTGTTTCTTGCTTTTTCTTTCATTTTTCCATAACTTTCTTTTGTCAAATTCTTTTTGTTTTTGTATTTATTAAATCCTAGAATATTTTTCCTCAATAAAAATTATGTATACCGTATTTTTTGGAGTATAATACGCACCTTTCCCCCCCTTAAACGGGGGTGAAAATTTAGGTGCGTCTTATACACCGAATGTAGCCCTGCCCACTCACTGGCCCCCACCCTTTGGCTTCTGCCTCGCAGCAGTTACCTCCTTGCAAGGAAACAGCAAGAAAAAAACAGCACTTTTCAGCTTCAGCACAGACTAATTAGCACAAGTTGATTGGATCGGCCTCCCGACTCTCAGCTGATTTGCTCTCAGCTGTTTTGTGCAGGGCTCTGCTGCTTGCTGCAAAGAGGTAAATTGCTGGAGCAGATTTTTTTCCCCTTGTGCTAATCAAGCTATGCTGAAAACGAAAATGAAAGTAAAGCAGGCTGTTTGCTGCAAGGAGGCAAAATTGCTTAGAGGCAGAGGCAGAGGAAGATTTCTTTTTCTTCTTTTCCTCACCAAGAAAGGTAGGTGCGTCTTATACTCCGGTGCGTCTTATACTCTGAAAAATATGGTATATATAAAACACAGTCTGGGTAAGAACACAATCAACACTTGGTGTCCAGGTAATAGCAGGATTCAAAACCGAAGAGAACAAACCACCCTTTGGTACTAAATTTGCTTGGGATTGGGAAAGAAGAAAGGATCAGTAGTTTTATCTTCACTTAACCCAAAAATTTTATATTTAACAATGCTTATGCAAACGATAAAAAGCACATGAATCCAAAGGTATAATCAGTGGTGAGCTGCTGCCAGTTTGGGCAAACCGGTTGCGACCTGCAGGTGGGCCCGGCCACCCACCCAGGTGCTATGCCGTCCTATTCAACCATGTTTTTTAAGCCGTGCAGATGCGTGCAAGCCATACATGAGAGCAAAGCACATGCGCACACGCTCACATTTTCGGTGCTGGGTGAACTGGTTGTTAATTCATGCGCCGTCCACCTCTGGATATAATGCAAGTGTCATAGTAGCATTCTGAACAACTGTATTGGAACTTTAAATTTACCAATGGGGGGAAAAACATTTGATTTGCATACAACAATTCTCTGGGAGCAAGTTCCTTTCATATAACTATGAAGGAAACATCATCACTATAAATTAATTAAAAGAGGAACTACAGGAATGAAGAAGTGCTGACCCTTTGGTGTTCCTCTGGCTTTCCTGTTCTTTTCAGATGAAAACAAATCAAGATTTCCGGGTATAGGCAACAGTAAAATATATGACACAACTTCATATGAACAAAAAGAGAGCACACCTAAATATTTCTGTAACAAATCATCTCAGATCTCTATCATTAGGCAGCATTTGTGCCTTTCATTGCTCTTAATATTGTTGACGACAATCATTTGTAGAAAATGTGGTATCTATTAGTCTCCCCAAAGGCACCATCTGAATAAAAAGATGTATTGGGATCACCAAAATTTTACAAGAATTGTCACAAGAATACAAAAAAAAAAAAAAGGTCAAAATCTCATGAAGAGTTTGGCACACTCACATATGATCCATCACATCTTTTTTTTAATATCCAGGTCATTGTGTAAGATGACCCAATGGTGTTGGGAAGTGGAAAATGCCTGTGAGTCATATCAATATCTCATAATGACAAACATAAATGTATAGTATTAATAATTCTTCATTATTAATTCATCACACATTTCTAACACCTCACAATTTCTTTTTTCTCCCCCTCTGATAACCCTCTCTATTCATTCTTACAAATCCTTTCCTCATATAATGGTCCTCATATAATGAGACTGCAAGTGAAAGATGAATGGGTTGCCTAATATAATAGGGTAGGGTTTTTTGGCTGAGGAGAGTTAAGCTAGTTTTCACAGTTTAGGCACTCAGCCATAGTCCAAGAGCAATTTCACCATAGATTAAAATTTTTACCACCAGGTATAAGCAGTGGTAGGATTCAAGTAATTTAACAACCGGTTCTCTGCCCTAATAATTTCTCCAACAACCAGTTTGCCAAACTGCTCAGAAAATTAACAACCGGTTCTCCCGATGTGGTGCGAACCAGCTGAATCCCACCACTGGGTATAAGGACTGTTTAAGAATATATACTGAAGCTGTTTTCTTCCTGTTGAGAAGCAAAGTGTCTTAAATGTTAATAATTTAATTGTATAATATTTAATGAGTATAGAATTAGTTTTTACTGAGTACATAAAAGACTTCTGTGGCCTTTCATCTGTCCCTTGTTCTCTTTTCTCTTATAAATAAAACAATTATTTTAAAAAGAATGCTTTCCTTTTCTTTTTATGTAGGCATTTCCGCAAAGAACCACTGTAAGTAAATTAACACAGGTAACTTACCTCAGCTGTACATACTTTGCAAGTTGGAACATTTTCATTATGAAGATTCTGTAAAGTAGAAAAGCAGGCATTTAGTAATAAAACCGATCTCACAAATGGAAACAGTAGATGAGAAAAATGTATACATGAAAATACATTAGCATCATCTGCTTGGCAGTATTAAAGACTCACGGGGTGCGTTGAGTAATGAAAAATGAATGTTTTACAGTTTCCGAATGTGTTTCATATGTGATAATTGGTACCATTCTTGCATTTTAATTTTTTCATTTTATGCTAATGCTCTTAATTAGTCCTCAAGTCAATAAGGCACAAAAAGATAATGGACAATCGGCACAATGCAGGGCTTGGGACTGTGGCGTCTCTTTGAGCCTTAGAAATAAGTATGCCTTTGGTGAACCGCATTCATTCTCCGAAAGAAAATATATCTTGCGCCATTTGGTATGACAAAGCATCCAAAATGTGTTTTGTTTTTGTGGCATGTTATTTGGGATTTTAAGTATGGTGTACTTAATTATCATGGAACCCAACTTATTTAGACTTCTAAAATGAAGCACAGCTGCACAGCTGCAGTATTTAGTATTCACTGCACCTGATGGTTTCAAGAAATCCATTCATAACTAGAGGCTGCTTTCTTATTTGCCAAATGCAAAAAAAAAAAAAAAAATGCAATCCTGTTTTTCCTTTCCAAAATGAAGTTGTTTAAAGAGAGAAATTGAAGGGCATAAAAATAACAAAACTCTATAATTAAGGCCCCTTTGATAAGCCCAGGGACTTTTGCCCTTGATCCTAACCATGACACAAACATAACCCAGCAAACTCATTGTCTGCTATATCTTCATGATGTGGCTTTTAACTAATCCAAAACTGCTATCTGAAAAAGCTTAAAGGTGTCCCCAGCTGTTCCATGGCATAGTAGCATTTTTCCTGCAAGTAAGAAATAAGCGGTAGCAGTTTTGCCATGGATGACATCTGACATAATACACTGTCTTAATTATGTGGCCCCTTGGAAACTGATACCAGCTAGGCTTCTTTTAGCTACTTAAGCTGGTGTCCTCTATGTTCCTAACTTAAGCACTGTGTTTAAAACATTTTTTTGGGACAGGGAAAATCTTACTTTCCTCCAGTGACCAAGCCTGTAAGCCAACCACCTGTTTTTTGTGGATCATCATGAGTAGCAGCTGATCTCTCTCTCTTTCTAATTTTAAGACATGATTTTCTTCATGCCTATCACCTAATAGTCAGGCTCCTTTTGAGCAAAGGTTTAGCATTATTCAGTGGTGGGATTCATGTAATTTAACAACTGGTTCTCTGCCCTAATGATTTCTTCCAATAACCAGTTTGCCAAACTACTCAGAAAGTTAACAACTGGTTCTCCCGAAGTGGTGCAAACTGGCTGAATCCCACCACTGGCATTATTCGAGAAGACCACTCTTCCAAGATTAGCACTAAGCTTACATCCAAAAGGTCCCTGACTCTTTGAAAGCTCATACAAAAGAACAGTTTTGCAAAACTGAAATGAGGTTTATTTATTTCACTTCAAAACTGGTTGTCCTCAACATATGACAAACTGGGAGAATCTACCAATTTCTACATTGAACACTCCAATATACTGGATATATAACACCATGTACTAGCACAGTGCTTGTGGCAAAATAGGGGACATCTGTAGGAGCAGCGAATTTTGTGCCATTAGGGTCTTCAAATAGCTCAAAGATTGGTGGATAGCCTGAAGCAGCAGCATCAAATATGCACAATAAGCCAAAGTTAGCAAAAGGTAAAAATTAGGAACCATAGAATTAAAAAAATATGTTTAATGGAGGGGGGGGAATCTTCAGCCACACTTACACCATCCATTGAAAGGGAGACATCCTCTTAGGGCAGAGAGTTCCATTTATGAGGCATTGGAACAAAATTCACATTGACCCATTTAGCCTCAGAAAGCACATGAAAGTGAGGCAACACTTAATTTGGAAGGATAAGCAGATTCTCAAAGGAGATAGTCCTTCAACAGTCCATTTAAAAAGGTTCTTTGAAGCCAATGTAATAGCTAACAAAATAAGTTGATTATAGGTTCAATATTTAAGGACGAATATACTGTGCTATTTGAAGATTCAGAGTGCCTTTCAAGGGTAGCCCCTAGGGAGTGTGTTGGAGTAACCTGAACTGAGAGGTAACTAATGCATGGATCATATCTAGTTCTGACCAAGAATAAATGCAATGGTACACTAGATGAAGCTATGAGTAAGCATTTCTGACCACCACACATCCCTACATATCAGAGGTGGGTTTCAGCAGGTTCTGACCAGTTCTGGAGAATCAGTAGCGGAAATTTTGAGTAGTTTGGAGAACCGGTAGTAAAAATTCTGACTGGCCCCGCTCCCATCTATTCTCTGCCTTCCAAGTCCCAGCTGATCGGGAGGAAATGGGGATTTTGCAGTAACCTTCCCCTGGATTGGGATGGGAATGGAGATTTTACAGTATTCTTCCCCTGCCATGCCCACCAAGCCATGCCACGCCCACCAAGCCACACCCACAGAACTGGTAGCAAAAAATTTTGAAACCTACCACTGCTACATATCTATTAACTAGCCCAGCTTCAGGAGTTCAGATTTATAAGACCAAAAATGGAATTATGTCCAAACTTGGTTCTCCTTTAACCTGTTCTGACTCGCTCAAAGACTTGTAGAATTTATCAATATCTACTTATTAACTTCACAACACATATAAAAATTACAGTCACTCTATTCAATAAGTAGTATATAAGACTACTAAGTTGGGATGAACCCTATATCCCAGTGACTTTAACTAACGGAATGCCACTCTCTTTTTGCTCAGATTTGAATGTATGGATTTATTTTGCTTCATGGACAAATTGCATTCTCATAGTCACTCTTTAAATCATGTATCAAAATATCTATTTTGACATCAAATATCAGAGCTGACTCTAGAGAGACACAAATAAGGTAAATCTTACAGGAATTTACCTGTTCACTTTTCAAGGGGGCATCTTTCCAGTACCTGCACTGCATTGAGATTAGGGACAGGGGGAAGAAAATGTGTGTTGTGTGCATGCAGATGTGCATATGGAATGGGTGTATGATGCCTGATTCATCATCATGCAGTACATATCATCTTCATGGCCAAAACACATCTGTGCTTTAGTTAACTGTTTTCAGTACATTTACTAATGTGATTGGCTTGGCTTATTAACTGCCTCAAGCATCAAGTTTGGCATGAGTATTCAAAGTGGCTCCTGCTTTAAAATGCCACAAAATATCAGGAAATAATAATAGAAGAACACATAAAACACAAACAAGAGCTTCACTGACTTTTAATGAAGTCAGTGAAAGAGATGTGGCAGACATTCCTTTGGGGATACATTTCCGAGAAGTGATACAGAAGAACTGTTTCGGCATGATCAATAACACTTGGGCCTCAGATTGTGGAGGCACTTTTAAAAAGATTCTCACTTGTAGATCCTAATGGCTGAAGAAGAGATTCACAAATGGAGAAGCGATCACTCAGGTAATCGGGACGTACAGTAAGCAATATGTGACTTAAAGGGCAGAGTCTTAAGCTCAGTTTTGACTGCACTACTTTCAATTGTGCCAAGAAGAGCAATTGGCAACCCAGGTATAAGTCATCCAGGTAACCTTGTATCACTTAGCAGCCTAGCATTCACATTTTGCAGCAGCTGGAGCTCAGGGGTATAATTATAAGCCCACCAGGGTCAAGATAGCTTGCTGAGACAGAACACCACAGGACACCTTCTTCTGTTGGACTGACTCAGATGCTTTATTTTGTCTCTTGTGATACAAAACCCAACATCAGTTTTCACGCCCTTGATAAGAAGAGCGCAGGAACTGATTTAAATAATAGCAATAGCACTTAGACTTGTATACCGCTTCACAGTGCTTTCTAAGTGGTTTACAGAGTCAGCATATTGCCCCCAACAATCTCTTCTTCTTTCACAATACCTCAGATCAGCTGATCAATATGGCTCTTTCTCTTCCAGCCATTCTTCCCAGGTATACCAGACCGGAAACACAACTAGATGAGTAAATCCAGGGGTGAAATACTCCCGGTTCGGACCGGATCGCCCGATCCGGAAGCGATGGTGGCGGGTGGTTCGGAGAACCGGTAGCAAAAATCCCTGCACCCACCCCCCCACCATGCCCAGCTGAGCCACACGATCATCAGAGGCTTTTTTTTTTACTTTTAAAAGCATTTTTTGTACAACCTCTTCCGATGAAAAAATGCTTTTAAAAGTAAAAAAAAAAAAAAGCCTCTGATGATCATGCGGCTCAACTGGGATCATCAGAGGCTTTTCAAAGCATTTTTTTCTGCAACCTCTTGGCCGAAGAGGTGGTAAAAAAAATGCTTTGAAAAGTCTCTGACGATCCCAGCTGAGTTCCCTGATCGGCAGAGAGGCTTTTCAAAGCATTAGAAAAAATGCTTTGAAAAGTTTTTTTTTTTTTAAAGTTGGCCACCCCCACCCAGTCACATTCCCCCCTACTAAGCCACGCCCACAGAACCAGTAGTAACAAATGTTACATTTTACCCCTGAGTAAATCTACTTTATTGTAAAGCTAATCTTAACAGAATCTTGGAAGTCTGAAGGTACAAACTTTCCACTGCCACTTTTAACTATCTGATCAATTATGGAAAGTCCTACTGAAGTTTTTTTTCTGTGACCACTAAGCCCCCGGGGGTTCCCCTTCCTCTTGTCTGATTGTTTCCTAGGCAACATCTCTTTCCCTCGTCCCCCAAGATCATCCACACATTCTATTACATACGCCTCCTGAGCAGGGAAAGGGAACAAATTCTGCCTCTGGGTTTGTATCAATGCCCCACATACTCCAGGAAGATTTAATAATGCCATGAGCAGGGTTTCAGGAAAGCATCACTTCTTGGCTTGTTTTATTCCTGTTAAATAGAATTGTTAATTGCTTTGGCTTTAGACAAGTTTTTTTTTAACCAGGACTGTCCTATTCAAATAATTTTTTAATCCTTTTTTATTAAGTTTTGACAGGCGTATTAAACCCATTGAAGCTCTTCTTGGGAATTTTTCTTTGTTGCCAAATTGCATTAGTGCAATCTGGGGAAACAGTGTGGGCCACACACGACCTGCATATTCTTCCTTTTTGGCTTAGCGTATTGAATTGATAAAAATGAGAGCCAGTTTGATATGGTGGTTAAAGACATTGGCTGGGAGACCATGAATTCTAGTCCTGCGTTAGGTACACTGTCAGTTGACTTTGGGCTAGTCCATTTCTCTCCGCCCTGAGAAAAAGGCAAAGGCAAACCATTTCTGAAAAATGTCAAGGAAACTATAGTGGAATCTTGACTCATTCAAAGGCATAATCACAAAAAAAATATATCAGCACAGTAATATATTTGAAGAAATCACGAATGTAGCAGGGGTGGGTTCTACATACCTTTACTACTGGTTTGCAGAAGCGTTATGATGATGTCGGGATCGGTGGGCAGAGCCTCCCGCTGGTTTTACTACCGGTTCTATAGCACCGGTGCGAACCGGGGGCAACCCATCACTGGAATATAGTTATATCACATTTATAGTATAGCTGAAGAATTTGTAGTTTGCTCTTAGGCTGACATTTCAAGGAAAGAAACCAAAGCATGAAAAAAAAAAAACCCCTACCAATCCAAAAGCTCCAATGATAAGCTGCAAGAAAGGATTTGTGTGTAATTTTTTATGTAGCTACTCAAATGTGAAAAGCCTCAGTTTAAGGGACATATTTCCAAGAAAGATGTATTGATCTGCAGTGTTTCAGGCTTGTTTGTTTATTTGAAGTAGAATGGACATTACAGAAGATAATACAGAAATGAATTCAAAAGACCTAGGTTTATGAAGAATGTATCCTGTTCTTTCACTGAATAATTTTTGTCTGTTTTTTTTTTCTATTCCTGTTATTGTTGGGTTAATAGGCATCTTATTAAAAGGATGAAAGCATTTGGTATTTTATGAACCAAATGTAGGAAACCAGTTTTGATATATAGGCATTGCTCTCTGTTCCTAAGGAACCACATTAAGCAGGAGTTTTCTCCAGCACCTCTCTCAACTTTTCATTTTTCTGGGAAAATATATAACATTACCGTCTGTAGGTAGCCATTGTCATGGGAAATATTTTTCTTCCACTTTCTGAAAGGACATAATTTATAATATGAAATTAAAAGCATCAAATTAGTAACCCAATCCCTGTATTCCAGTTTAATGAAATTGCGCCTTCATTGCATTATTGTTTTGTGCCACTGGACCATTCTCTTTTGTTTTACAAACAAAATGTGGCTTTCATTAATAAAGAATTGTGTAAGACAAAAAGAGAGAGAGAGAAATCCTTGGTGCACATTGAAGTATGTCTCCCAGAAGTCACAGTGCTCTCATTTAAAATTATATTTTCTTCATTTGCTCTCTAGAACTAGAACACCATGGATGTTTTTGTCTTTGTAAAAATTAGTTTTAAAGGTTGAATGGGGATGCCCTCAGACAGAGCTGTGCAAACCCTTGGAAGAAATACAATAGAGCACACGTATGAAGCATCCTTTTCACACAGATATGAGCCAATTTTTTCTTTTTTTACAGGCTCTAGCAGTAGGTTCAGAAGCTGCTCCCAACTGCTTCCAAATTCCTAAAGAAATGAAGCGGCTGTTGTGCACACTTATGCAAAAACAGTCAACTTTCCAAACTTGTCAAAGCTGGAAAAAAGATATGGCTGCTTCAGTGATTTGAAAAAACATGTTGAGTAGGTTGCAGAGGTGGGTTTCAACAGGTTCTGACCAGTTCTAGAGAACTGGTAGCAGAAATTTTGAGTAGTTCAGAGAACTGGTAGTAAAAATTCTGACTGGCCCCGCCTCCATCTATTCTCTGCCTCCCAAGTCCAAGCTAATCAGGAGGAAATGGGGATTTTGCAGTAACCGTCCCCTGGATTGGGGACAGAATGAAGATTTTACAGTATCCTTCCCCTGCCACACCCACCAAGCCATGCCATGCCCACAACCTACACCCACAGAACTGATAGTAAAAATTTTTGAAACCCGCCACTGGTAGGTTCTCTCCCATTCTTACAAAGGATTTGCACAGCTTTAATCAATATATTTCCCCATATCTCTTGATGATCCGCTTCACATTCGTAGCATTAAGATCTTGCTCACTGTTTCCAATTGGGGTATAGGTATATTGGGCAAGTCCAGAAAGGACATAAAACTAATTCTGAGTTGTCTATTGGACATTAAGATCTAGATGTCAGACTTTGGACTAGTTACAAATCATATCTATCCACAAAATTAAAATACAAAGATGGAAGGAAAAAAGATAAGAGAGTGCCTAAAATGTCTTCAGATTATTTGATTAATCTATTTTTAAAAAGACCTCTAAAGTGCTGACAGGAAATGTGCTTGGCAAGCAAGGAATAGAACTGGCTTCAAGAAGAAAACACATCCAGCTAATTCTGAAATATTAGTTCCTTGTATTATATTGGAGCCAAGAGGATAAGCAAATACAAAAGCATTCTGATTTACTATTCCAATATACAGGAACCGTTTTTCCTGCTGAGTTCCTGGCCAATGTGTCCATCGCTAACTATGGCAAGATATCCTCAGCATAGCCTAATCTGAGCTCGTGGCTTTATTTTTACAGCCAAGAAGGGGCAGGCATGCTCCAGCAGCTGTAATGAACTGAGAAGTTCTCCATTTCACAGCATTTGAAATGCTCAAGTCTACATCTTAACAGTTCAAAAGTGACTACAATGGATTTTTTTTTTTTAAATGACAACAGTGAATTTCTTCTTCGGCTCTCCTGGGTCAGCCATCTTGCTCATGTGTAAATTGTATTTCATTAAAGACAGATTGAACAAAAGCGGAGAAGCTCAACTACATTTTCAAATAATGGAGGTGATTTGTTTTTTAAAATTCTTGAAAGTAGGTAGATTTTCCTTTTCTCTAAATTGGGTTATTCAGATTATATTTTTAAAACAAAAACCAGTGTCAAAATATCAGGCAAGAAAGTAATACAGGAATCACATTTCTTGTGTAGGACTTAGAAAAAGATTTCATATATCCACTGGATCATATGTACTATTCTTTGATACTAAAACCAGATTCTGAACGCTACATGATTTGATCTGATGATCTGTGACACAACTAATTTATTGAAACCAAGCAGATTGGCAGAACACCTGGAAATCCTATTTAGATTTCTTAAATTATACACTTGAACACAAAAAAAAAATATATAATTTAAATATTTAAAAGAAATAAAATATGTGACTTTTATAAATATATGTGACTTTTATAAATACGGGAGAGTATATAGACTTGTCCCAAATTAAAGATTTTGTGTGAAATATATGAATGGATATGGATTTCACATTCCTATTAAAAACAAATAGAAGCCGTGAGACAGTAGGAACCATTTGACCATTAAGATGAGAACAAGATGGCAGTGGGGGTTAATCCATACATTCTGCAGCAGGATCATGACAAAAATTCCTCTTCAAAATCCCCATTCATCCCAACAGGGAAACTTATGATGACCTAAGAAAGCAAAAAGACTTACTCGTCGAGGCATATTTTCCCCTCATTTCTATAGATACTTTTAAAGTTGCTGTGGTCAGCAGCATAATTTGGGTAATTCATTTTCCCCCTTCCCTACAACAGTTCAGAAGAATGTTTGCAGACTGTAGGACTTTCAAGGGATCTTTCTGTCCATTCAGAGTCAAGGTGTCAGGTGTGTTTTGTTCTCTAGGTAATTTTCAAAACAATTCACACAAAGAGGAAAAAAACAGGTAATGATTTCCTGAAGGCCCTATTTAACTGTTATACTAGCAGCTCATTCAGCTGTGACTCTAGTGACACCAAACCACTGCTATTTACATATATCCTTCCTGATTGTTTCTTGGATATAGAAAAGTGTAGCAGAATGTTGGGGCACGAGATGGAATGCTGGCAATCAGTTTGGATAAAGAGATATAGATGCTGGAATTCGGTATGTACAAATCAGCCGGCAAAATGTTTTGTTTGTGAGAGAAGTGTCCCTATGGAGCTTCTTAAAATGCTACAGTTTGTTAAAGGCTTGGAACAGCGGCTTTGAGATTTTGCGAGATCTGGACAAGCCTAGAAGCAAAGGCCTCTAGAGTAACTGTGTCAATCTCTGAAGTGGATGCCAAGGACATCCACAGAAGGTAGTCAAAAAAAAAAAAAAAAAAACAACCCAAATATACTATACATGTTTAAATAATGTCAATTAAAAACTAGTATGTGACAAGAAAAGCATAGATCTATTTAAGCACAAGATTACATATAAGGTAATATTCTTGAATCAAAAAAGTTTTGTTAGCCAATTCAAACTTTGAAGGTATCTCTGAATAAAATAATTTCTGTTCATGGCTCATAAAGAAACAAAAGCAAAAATAATTGTCCCAAAACATGGAACATATACTTGCAAGCGGCAAGATTCAAGTATATGTACTTTCCATATAATTGTTCAGCAACCAAAAAATATTTAAAAACACTTTTAAAAACACTGCCAGACTATTTCTGGCAGGCTTATAGTTTGATAAATTGATTTTGTTTTACATATGATGGAAATGGCTAATGTTCCTGCTGTTATTCTTGTGCTATGGACTACTGCATGGAACTCATTTGATTCCATGTTCTATGATTTGTTTGTTCACACTAATTCTTTGCTAACATGCTAATTTCCACATAATTTTTCCCAACAGTTGAGAAATGAAATATATTGTTTTAAACAGCTTTGTTGTAATTATTTGGTCTCATGGTACAAACTAATGTAGGAAACTGCTTAAGGTGCAAACAATCTGTTTTATAGGAGGCAATTCTTATCCTCACTTATATAGAAGGATCAAATATGAATCCCAAATAACCCACAACAGATGTAGGAAGAACAGGAAAAAAGTCATTTATGGTAACCTCCCTTATTTAGCTGAAAACAGAGGGAGGCTGCCTTGCACCAATGCACACAAAATGCCTAGTTTGGGAGGAAAAAAAACATTTTGGAGCTCATCAATCAGGATACTTTAGTACATGGAATAAACTACTATCTTCTTCAGACAGTAGCCTTGAATATTCTGTATTAAGAATACATTTTAAATAAATAAAATGAATAAAAATGTATTACATTTTTTTTCTATGTTTAAAAACTCCATTTTGTATATTCTTGCTGGGGTTTTTTTTCTGGAAGCTTTGATCCCTTTGATGGAAATGGTAACCATATAATCCTATTCTTATCTCTAATTTTAGCCCTTTCAACAAATTCTAAACTAATAAAAGTCATCGTCTTAGACTCAACTTTGGGCTAGATGAAGACCAATAAATTCATGTTAAAATACAAAGAAAAAGAATAGTATTATTTCCTTATTCCTCTTAATAATTGAAATGACTAAAAATTTGCAGCCATTTGGTAGGATTCAAAATCTGTCCCATGACTTTGACTAATTGTAGATTTAGCCTTAAATATGCTTTTGGTCTTCTTAAGATGACATACATGACCCAAAGGGAAGATCTTGTTATGTAACTCAGGAACTAAGAAATATCTTCAGCAGTTCTTTTCAAAGCATTTTTCATCTTAAATCACAGCTACTCAACATTATAAAACCCAGATCTAAGACTTGCACAAGGAGCAAAAGATACTTCTAGCACTAACAAAGTGTTGATGTTATTGATTTTTGGAAGAGGAAGAAGAAAGGATGAGGAAGGATAATTAGGTTTTTAAAAGTCTCTTTACTGTGAAGGTTTAGCCAAAGTAACTGAAAAAAAAATGTGAGGAGGGTAAAGTTTCCAACAATTAGTCAAAATCTGGAAAAAAAACCACATTAAATTTGGGCTATTGCCACTTCCCTTCTTTTGGCACCCACATAATGTTTCAAGCATCATGCAAAAGCATCTGGCAGCGTGAGGGTTAAGGGAGATGTTCCTTCTCTTTAACAGATGGTTAATTTACAATAATTATTACTAAATTCGGTGTTTAATAAGTTAGATACGACAAACCCGGATGCAGAAAAACTTGCCAAAGCACCATTTTTAAGAGTCCTGGGATGAAACAAAACCTGCAAAACACTCGCTAGCCTCAAAGTCTTGAGCTGAGGGTAGCAGGTTGAAGTGCATTTTAGCTTTCCTGTAGATTATTAACTCTTTATTACCATCTGTTATGTTATTAGCACATATTGCAAGGAAGTCATACAACCTAGGAGCTTGGCCAAAAGCATATCCATCAGTAAACTGAAGTGGCAATAAACTCTTAAGTCTCCAGCATAGCATTTACTCTGGCCTAATATTTAAACATTTACTCAGTATTTTGAGGGGAGAAATCTTCATGTGAAATATGTACATTGGATCTATAAACTCAATGGAGAGTTTGATAGAGCTTCTCCTGTACAAACAGCAAGAAATCCTGCACAGGTCTCAGTGGACAAAAAAACCTCTTGTGGACTCTTGCGAACCCCATTTGTCATTTTTTTAAAAAAAATTATTTTCTTTTTAAAGTTTTATTGAGGCTTATTTTAAGATAAAATGCAAATAGAAACAGAAATTAAGAAGGGAGAAGTGCAGAACTAAAAAGAAAAAAAGTAGTGACATCCGACTTTTTTCAGCTCGGTAGAATACAGGAAAAAAAATTACAATCTCAACCTTTTGCTTTACATTTCTAAAAAATGCACGCCATTTCTGCAACAACAAAGGAAGTTTTTCTATTTCTCCATTCACATAACATACTGATCCTCCAACTAAAGACAACAAAACTAAGAATATTCACCTAACAATTCTGCCCTAACAAATAATCCACATCATACTTAGCTGAGAGCCTAGTTAACACAGCAGATTAAAACAATGATTGGATGCCCATAATATACTAAACCACTAACTACACTACCCGTTTTAACCTAGGCTATTGTTGTGGTGCAAGCCAGGCCTGTGGGTAACCTAGATCTGTTATTACAACAGGGCAAAAACAATCCTTCAGATCATTTCAATATTTCCAGATGAAAACATGAGGGGAGACCCATTTGTTGAATTACTAATTCATAAACACAAGAGTGTCTCTACCAGGGGGTCATTCAGAGGGCACAATGTGCATTTCTGGGCCTGAAAGCTGTTTCCCACATGTTATTTTTTTTAAAAAACCCAATATCTTTAGATTTATTTCATGAAGTTCCTAAACGGTAGGCAGTAGAGTCAAATTACCTTTGGGGGGGGGTGGCGCGAGGCTCTTGGGCCCCTCCAGAAGACCATTTTAGTGGAAATAAGTGATAAATAAACACTCAGAAATTATTTGTATAAAACTGCTGGTTAAAAAAAATAAGTGCTATGTTTTATATTAGCCATTTATTTCTGAATGGAATTTAACTCCATACATTAAAGGGGATGCCAGATTAAATCAGTGCTAGTTTAAATTTTGGCAATTATAAACAAATAATAAATGTAGTGCAGGACCCACAGGATATCTAATATTTTTTTAAAATATTTTTATTATTTTTTTATAAAAAAATATTGGCCTTCCCATATTCTTCTTTTTTTTTACCTGTTTGTAATTTATCAAATGTTTGCAAACTTTAAAAATCTCATCAAGTAATTTCCAGTGTTTTCATTTCCAATTAGTCTTCATTATAGTCAGATATTATAAAAGCTGTATATGTGCATACATAGGCATGTAAACACATAATTACTTATAGAGATTTCTACCAACACAGATATACAAAAGAGAGCAAAAGGAGGAGGGGAGCTGGTTAGACACATTATGACTGTAATTATTATACAGTATGCAGTTCTAAGGAGGTCTAAAAAAGCATTTTGTTTTCCTATTCTACACACCATGCATCCTTTTGATAGGCATGAACCTCATTCAGTTTTGAAAAGAATGTACTTGACCGATCATTCCTTTGAAGACCCATACTTCTAATCCATTTCTCCAGGTCAATATCCCAACAAAAAACCCCGATGTGTGATTTTAATTACATAATTCTTTCTTTGATTGCAGATTCTGCCTCCATCCCACACACAGATTATCAGCACGAACCCCCTAATCTGCATTTATTGTTCAGCATGGATGGACTCCCCAAGTCTTCACAATGCATTACATATGTATTAAAAAGTCCTACTTGTTTCATTAGGTCCTATTCATTTCATGGTTAAATCTTTCCTATGCAAAAGTTATGCTTAAAGTTGGGAGTTCCAATTCCAAATTATTTCTAGAAAAGATTCCTTAAATACAGTTACATATTTAAGTTACATGTTTCTACTTTGCTCTAAATTCCATGTATGACTGTATTTAAAAGCATATTTCCAAATTAAATGTGCATTTGTTACATATACACACACCGGTATATATATATATATACACCGTATATGTATATATACCGTATATATATGTGTATATATATATATATATATATACATACGAAATTGATTTTGAAGGAACCAAATTAATCTCCAAAACTGAACACTTCAACAAGAGAATAATCATGGAAGCCATCGAAATAGAGAAACACCCCCATAACAGGAATAAACGCGATGATACCTCCCGCCTACCGGACATCTGGAAACTAGCCCTAGTCAACAGAAGAGTCCCAGCCACGAAGATTAACACTGGACCCAAGATAACACATGACACCACCACCAATCATCCTCACCAGATTCAAACCGAAACCCATCCCATAGACGAAATACAACCACCATCCAGAAGCCAGACCAGGGTGGCATCACCAGCTGCTGCACCCCCCTCTGATCCCCACACAAAGCAAACTGACACACGCCATGAACACATGGCAAGACCTCAAACTTGGAGCCAAACCAAGCCCCGGATGTGGCATCACAGCCATCTGCTCAGGACATTACATCAAAAAACTCAGGATATCACAACACTAGAACTCAGGATGTTAACACACAGCCCATTACCCAGATCGTTAAAACACAAAAGACTAATGGGCACGCATCAAGGACCTCATCCACACAGGATGTTACAAAACAGCCGACTAATCTGCAAACATCAACTCCATCAACTAATCAAGATGTAATAACACAGGCAACCAACCCGCTCACAGCAACAAAGCCAGCACCCCACACCTCCCCACCAGTATTTATAAAGAGACGGCAGCTCCGATCACGCTTTCCTCGCACAAGCACGAAGCCGAAGACACCAGCCTGAAGATAATGAGTGGGACCTCGTCGAAACGTCACCAAGATACTCTAAACCTTACATGGGAAAAGACCCGAATACACCAAAACTTGTGTGTGTGTGTGAGTGTATGTATATATATATATATATATATATATTTAGAATCCAGGAGAATCTAAGTACTAATAAATTATTCAAGATAGCTTGTAAATATAAGTGCAGCGTTGTTAGGTTCTTCACAGATCTATGGGGTCCACAAGGGCCAAGTGATGAAATGTGTGTCAATATGTTTACACAAACTCCCACTTCTTACATTCTTGAGTAAAATATCGTGGCGCATGTACAAAAAGATGGAGCTTGCATTGTGATGTCAGGATACATGTTTGGCTATTTTGGTGTCACTTTCATGTCATTGATACTTAATGTCCACCTAAAAAAAATAAATATTTATTTGTACCAATATTTAAACCCTGAGAATTAGAAAAAAAAATCTTTGTTCTTAAATATACAAAAAGTGATCAAAAGTCAGCAAAGTTTTCAGGTTGCAGACATTATAACATGGTTTTGCATGGTTGCAAGAACCCCTCTGATTTTTGGACTAAATCAATGAAAATGCTAGTTTCTGGTTCCAACACAGATAAATCTGCAGCTCTGAGAAATATCTTTAACTTAACCAAATCTGATGGCAATTTAGGAAAAAAATATGTGTTGGCTGCATTCACACAATACACTAAATTTAAAATAAGTTGGACAACCCACATGATTTAATACTTGTATAGAACATCAGGAAATACAGTAAATCTTTAAAAAAAGGCTGGGGTTTGCATCTGACATCACAATGCATGTTTCGCCATGTTTTCATCATCATGGTTTGTAGTAGATGACTGTGAGAATTTTACCCTTTCTGAAGGTTTCTGAAAAACAATATCCATCCAATACAATTGAAAAAACACCCAATGAAGTCTTACCGCACTTTTATTTATAATACAATGGTGACACATAGATGTTTCACTGAAAGAATATAAGACTGAAGATGCAAAATTGGAAGCCCAGTTTCTACATCAGTTCTCTTACCTTTTGTATCCAAGTTAAAAGACATTTCTGGTGAGCAAAGAGATTTTTGCAGTCACAGAAGTGCAGCAGACCGTCACGGCCCATCTCATCTCCTTCCCGGCAGATAAAACATTCTTTTGACTCTAATTAAAAAGATTAATAAAGTAAGAGAACACATCAGGTTTGCATCAATCAACTGCCCATGTGGTTCATATTATTGTAATTAAAAGTTATCTCTCAAATTGTTGGATGAAAGTGCCATGATCTGCAATTGAAAACAGATTGAAGGGAGTTTTCCCAACTTATTATATTTTAAACAGTCAGACTGGAGCAATGTTCTGGAGATAATATGTTCAAAACGGTCCTTAGAGGCAAAATGTCAGCAATCATATATTTAGGTCCTTTGAAAAGCTCCTTATAAAAATGTGTCTTGTGTATTTGTATTTCTTTAAAGAAAGATAGTAAAACATTAATATCAGCCAACTCCCTTTGCAATGTTTGACTGCAAATGATATTCTTTCGCTTTTACTACCCAATCATTAAATCACAAGAAATATCTCAGTTCTAATAATACAGTTCTATATTCCTTTATGAGATCTCATCTCATAAAGGACCTTGAAAGCTCCAGGGCTAAAATTCTTTACTCCTACTCTGAGTATGAGAGTTGTTGGTGTGGGCCCTGAACAATACATATGTTGCATCGGACAATCAAATCTAGACTTAGTAAAGTGAAATATGAACAAACTTTATGGAGTTAAACAATGAATTATATCCAACTACATCCAACCAGGGAACAGTGATAAATAGCTTCCAAGTAAGCTAAACATAGAGGGAAGGTATGGTTAACTGCTGTGTATAGACTATTTTCTGATTCATGTAAAAGAAGCAGCAAAGCAACTCACTGATACATCTCATAACTGAAGGTGACTGCCATTCTCACCAACTGATATATAATGAAATAAGAAAAGAGACAATTATTCTGGCCTTTAATATCAGTCCACATCTTCTGTATTCTCTTTCAGACACTAGGCTGCGATGTTCCAAATTAAGAAATAGTACACCTATTAAATACCCAAGACATAAAAACACTATTCATCGAGTGGGGAGACTACTTTATTCCGATCAGCATACTGTACTCACAGGGTTGGTTGACAGAACTGGCCCATAATTATTGAATCCGTTTTTTGAATACTTGGGTCCTCTCATGCCAATTTTGGCAAGCCATGGCCCAGAACAGCTGCGACCATTTTTATACCACCATTGCTGACATCTCATTTTTGTTCCAAACCCTGATGCATTCCATGTTGCAGTTAGAAAACCATGAAGGCTTGAACACAGGTACTGTATATGTGGTACCTTACTCAATAGTAGTAATTGTGAGAAGGATCTTGGAGTCCTAGTGGACAACCTTTTAGATATGAGCCAGCAGTGTGCAGCAGCTGCCAAAAAAGCCAACACAGTTCTGGGCTGCATAAACAGAGCGATAGACTCAAGATCACGTGAAGTGTTAATACCACTTTATAATGCCTTGGTAAGGCCACACTTGGAATATTGCATTCAGTTTTGGTCACCACAATGTAAAAAAGACTCTAGAAAGAGTGCAGAGAAGAGCAACAAAGATGATTAGGGGACTGGAGGCTAAAACATATGAAGAACGGTTGCAGGAACTGGGTATGTCTAGTTTAATGAAGAGAAGGACCAGGGGAGACATGATAGCAGTGTTCCAATATATCAGGGGTTGCCACAAAGAAGAGGGAGTTAAACTATTCTTCAAAACACCTGAGGATAGAATAAGAAGCAATCGGTGGAAACTAATCAAGGAGAGAAGCAACTTAGAACTAAGGAGAAATTTCCTAACAGAACAATTAATAAGTGGAACAACTTGCCTGCAGAAGTTGTGAATGCTCCAACACTGGAAGTTTTTAAGAAGAGATTGGATAACCATTTATCTGAAGTGGTGTAGGGTTTCCTGCCTGGGCAGGCGGTTGGACTAGAAGACCTCCAAGGTCCCTTCCAACTCTGTTATTCTATTCTATTTTAACATTGTGATTTATCATTTTCTGGAGGTGAGGGGAATTAGTGCATCCTCTGACAAATTTCCCTTCACTTTGTTCTTGAAATATCAGTGAAGGTGTGCATAGGTGAATCCCCTTAGCTGTAGTACTTAAATGAAATAAAAATGATATTCAAAACAATGCTTAAAATATGGCATTTATATAATAGTACAGGCAGTCCTTGATTCACAACAGTTCATTTAGTGACCGTTCAAAGTTACAATGTGACTGAAAAAAGTGACTTATGACCGTTGGTAGGATTCAAGTAATTTAACAACTGGTTCTCTGCCCTAATGATTTCTTGCAACAACCAGTTTGCCAAATTGCTCAGAAAGTTAACAACCGGTTCTCCCGAAGTGGTACGAACCAGCTGAATCCCACCACTGCTTCTGACCATTTTTCACACTTACAACCATTGCAGCATCCCCATGGTCACATGGTCAAAATTCAGAAGGCTGGCAACTGACTCATATTTATGACGGTTGCAGTGTCCCAGGGTCATGTGATCAGCTTTTGAGAACTACAGGCAAAGTCAAGGGGGAAGCCAGAATCACTTAACAAAACATGTTACTAACTTAATCACTGCAGTGATTCACCTAACAACTGTGGCAAGAAAGGTTGTAAAATGGGGCGAAACTCTCTTAAATGTCTCACTTAACAACAAAAATTTTGGGCTCAATTGTGGCCGTAAGTCGAGGACTACCTGTACTGCTGATCCTCTCCCTAACAGGAGATCAATCCATGTGAAATAATTATAGCAATTTAGAAAGTTTGGCATCAGTTTAGGCATCTGTCAAAATTCCCCCCTTCCCATGTTAAGTGGATTGATTGGTAGGTATTTCTCCACATCTGTTGGTTGGTGTAGAACTCCTCCTCTACAAAGCCAGAGAGGAATCCAACAATTTCTGGCATTGGTGTACTCCATACATCAGAAATAAGTATATCTTTATTCGCCAGCTCTGAACCTGGGCAGAACAGGAATCATCAATGGGCCCAAAAAGTGTTAAGCTGGTATAAAATTCTGCCAATTTAGAGACTAGATAGATAAGGCTTTAAATTGGCCATAAGAAAGGATTTTCCCTGACTATGTTAATTTGTAAATAACCCTGACAGTCTAATGTCAGCCAAGCTACTTTTATTATGGTTAGTAGCAAGTATATAGTGTAGTATATATAGTATATAGTTCATGGAAACATATGACTGGTTTCTCCCTAATTACTTGTATAAGGACCATTTTCTATATTATTCATGTTGTTTTGCATTTTGTTATGGATTGCACTAGTAGAGGCTAAATCAATTTTGTTGTATATATATATACAATGACAATAAAGGTTATTATTATGTATGCCTAATACTGAGCACCCTTTTTGCTGTATTTATAAGTTTTCCAGAGAAACTTGCTGGCTATTATAGGAAAAGTGAATTATACATGTAATGGACCTTAATCTGGTCTAACAAATTTTATACAGAAAACACAATCTGACATTTACAAAGTGACAGAAGAAATAATAATCCATTCATTCCTATATTTGTATTGAGAAAACAAGATTGTCATGCACGTTGATTGCTATTTCACTTGCAAGTCAAATGCATGTTTTTAGTAATACAGTAGAAAAAGAATAATAATACCAGGTGTCTGATAGAGAAAGCATACTAGAGTTTAATATATATGACAAATTGTTCAAAAACAGCAAAATGTGACCTGACTCTAGTTTTGCTTTTTATAGTATTCTGCTGAGTAAGGACTGGGTATGTAAATTAAAATAGCCTCAGGATGCAGTATTTTTCACCTGAACTTCCAATTTTGTAGTTTTCTTAGAGTATAAACACATACACACACTTCAAGGATTAAATAATGAAACTCTTGCTCTCTTGTTCTTTCAGATTTTTTTTTAATTTTCAAGAAATGAAAGACACATTTCAGGTTGATCAACTCAACCAGTTAAGAACCAATCTATTATCAGCTAATAACTGCAATGAAGAATTGTATTAGTCCATATTTATATAAACTACCAACAACCTAATTTGCATAGTTGAGACTAATCAATGGATTGGAATGCAGTTATTTATTTATTTATTTATTTATTTATTTATTTATTTATTTATTTATTTATTTATTTATTTATTTATTTATTTATTGGTTCGATTTATATGTCGTCCTTTTCCGGAGACTCAGGGCTGCTTACAATGCGTTAAGCAATAGCCTTCATACTTTTGTATATACCTGCATAGTAGGGCTTTTTTTTTTGCCCCCCCACCCCCAAGTGGTGTTTTATTTTATACAAAGTCAGCTTATTGCCCCCACAACCCGGGTCCTCATTTTACCTACCTCGAAAGGATGGAAGGCTGAGTCAACCTTGAGCCTGATGAGATTTGAACTTGCAATAATTGCAGGCAGCTGGTGTTACTTAACAGTGCTTTAGTCTGTTGCGCCACCAAGGCTCTTGTTAGTCTTTGACTTTAGAATAGAATAGAATAGACGTATGCACTAGAATTAGTTGGTTCATTAAAAAAAACCTGCACACGCTATATGTGATTTTTAAGGGAATGCACATATCCAAAATCTGCATAAAACTGTGTTTAGGAAACCGAAAGGAAGTCTTTTTTGACTCAGCCTGTATAGAAGTGACAGGAACCAAAGTAGATCTTTTAAACCATGTAATTTAAAGAGTATACCCAGCTGGTGGGATTCAAAGAAAAAAAAAAGTTAAATTGCTTTAAAAAAGGTAGGAATTAAAAGACTGCCCATGCACAAATTCATTATTGGATGATTAAAAATATTTTAAAACATTTTCTATTTTTAAAATATTTTCTAATATTACCACTAACCATGGCAATATAATCAGTGGTGGGATTCAATTTATTTTACTACCGGTTCTGTGGGTGTGGCTTGGTGGGCGTGGCTTGGTGGGCATGGCAGGGGAAGGATACTGTAAAATCTCCATTCCCTCCCGATCAGCTGGGACTCGGGAGGCAGAGAATAGATGGGGTGGGGCCAGTCAGACGTGGTATTTACTGGTTCTCCGAACTACTCAAAATTTCCGCTACCGGTTCTCCAGAACTGATCAGAACCTGCTGAATACCACCTCTGAATATAATTGCTAAAACCTGGGTGATATTTGTTCATCTGAAATATGATATGCCTTCAAAACTGTCTCCTATTATCTCAAGTGACTGCAGAAACAAATGAAATTACTTATTTTTTTTAAAAAAAAAAAGCTGCAGAAAAATGAGTTTCTTTTTGTTGAGTTTCAAGCAGAAACATCCTGCATGCAAAATAAGCACTCTAACCAGGGGTGAAATGCTACTGGTTTGGGCCAGTTCGCCAGTAAAAAATGCTACTGGTTCGTCGAACTGGTAGTAAAAAAATGTAAAAAAAAAAAAGTTCCGACAATTGGGCGTCATTCAGCTGATCGTCGGAACTTTTTTTTTCTTTTTAAGCATTTTTTTACTACCGGTTCGGGCAAACAGATAGTAAAAAAATGCTTTAAAAAAGTAAAAAAAAAAAGGCTCGGACGATCACACAGCACAGCTGTGATCGTCCGAGCCTTTTTTTTTTACATTTTTAAAGCCTTTTTTTTTTACTACCTATTCACCTGAACCGGTAGTAATAAAATTCTTAAAGTGATGCCCTTGAAGTGATGTCCCGGTGCCTGGAGGCCGTGCGGATCTGGATGGGGAGGAACAGGCTCAGGCTCAACCCATCCAAGACCGAGTGGCTGTGGTTTCCGACATCCCGATATAGTCAGTTGGCGCCATCACTGACTATTGGGGGCGAGTCATTGCCCCCCACAGAGAGGGCTCGCAACTTGGGTGTCCTCCTGGACTCACGGCTGTCTTTAGAAGAGCATATGACGGCCGTGGCCAGGGGGACTTTTTATCAGGTCCGCCTGATTCGCCAGTTGCGTCCCTTTCTGGATCGGGACTCGTTAAATACGGTCACTCATGCTCTTGTTACTTCCCGCTTGGACTACTGCAATGCTCTCTACATGGGGCTCCCCTTGAGGAGCACCCGGAGGCTCCAGCTGGTCCAGAATGCGGCCGCGCGGGTGGTTATGGGAGCGACGTGGCGCTCCCATGTGACCCCCCTCCTGCGCGAGCTGCACTGGCTCCCGGTGGTCTTCCGGGTGCGCTTCAAGGTTTTGGTTACCACCTTTAGAGCGCTCCATGGCATCGGACCGGGGTATCTACGAGACCGCCTTCTGCTACCAATAGCCTCTCACCGACCAGTACGCTCCCATAGAGAGGGGCTCCTCAGGGTGCCGTCGGCCAAACAGTGTCGACTGGCGGCCCCCAGGGGGAGAGCCTTCTCTGTGGGGGCACCTACCATCTGGAACGAGCTCCCCCCAGAGATACGGAAGATCCCGGACCTGCGCACGTTTCGCCGTGCTCTCAAAACTTTTCTATTTCAGCAAGCTGGCCTGGCCTAACTCCCCTCTTTTAAATTCTTAAATTTTAAATTTTTGAATTCGTGATTTTATAAATTGGGTGTTTTAATCTGTTTCGGCCGAAATATTTAATAATTTTAAGGGATTTTTAATATTTGTATTGTCTGTATTTTATCTTGGCTGTTCACCGCCCTGAGTCCTTCGGGAGTAGGGCGGTATAGAAATTTGATTAATAATAAATAAATAAATAAATTAAAGAAAGTTTAAAAAAGATTCCCAAGATCACAGCAGTGCCATGTGATCATCGGAACCTTTTTTTTTTTTTTTTTTACTTTTTTAAAGCATTTTCTTACTACCGGTTAAGGTGAATAGGTAGTAAAAAAATGCTTTTAAAAAGTTTTTTAAAAAAGTTCCAAAGATTGCGCAGCACAGCTGTGATCGTCGGAACCTTTTTTTACTTTTTAAAAGCATTTTTTACTACCTATTCACCCGAATCAGTAGTAAAAAATGCTTTTAAAAAGTTTTTTAAAAGGTTCCTAAGATTGCACACCACAGCTGATCCCCCCCGCTGTCCTACTTACCTTCCCAAGCCTCCTTTTGGCGTGTACTGCGCATATTTGGTGTGAACTGTGCATGCACACACTTGGCTCACAGCAAGCATTCACGGCCAGTGAACCGTGATTCAGATTTTACCACTGACTTTAACCACTGTGCTATTGATATATCATTATAACAAGGCATCAAAAACTTTCTTCAGGAAATGCTTTGAAAATGAATTGAGGGGACATTTCTTCCTCAATAAACTTCTAAAGTTAGCTTATAAGGAAGTAAAACAACCCAACCAAATATTTTAAAACTACACCAGGAAAACACACCTTGTAGTTGCTTTTGCAATGAAACAAAGTGAATAAAGAGTAATGTTATCCATTATGGCCTTCAAAAAAGAAAATAGGGACTAGGTAACCAGGCGGTGTGGTTAAGCCTTAGATTGATGTTTCAATACCAGATGTTGGAGCAGCAAGAGCAACAGCACTGATTTGTATTATTCACTGATCGTCCAGATTATGCCACTTATAAAGTTGTGTAGATCATTCTCAATGGAGGGCATGTCATTGACCCACTATTGATATTGTCTTGTGTTCCGTGGCTTTATTTTTTAATCAATGGAAGGACAGGGTTGTGTTTGGTGTTGTGCCTGGATGAGCAACTCACAGGAAAAAAACAAGGCTGTGGATGAGACTGGAAAGGCAAAAACAGGAGGAAAGGGTGGTAAACCATAATATTTTTTTTAAAAAAAAATATACCCTACACAGCAGTGGTGAGTTTCAAAATTTTTTACTACCGGTTCTGTGGGTGTGGCTTGGTGGGCGTGGCAGGGGAATGATACTGTAAAATCTTCATTCCCACCCCACTCCAGGGGAAAGATACTGTAAAATCCCCATTCCCTCCCCAACCCAGGGGAAGGTTACCGCAAAATCCCCATTTCCTCCCCATCAGCTGGGATTTAGGAGGCAGAGAATAGATGGGGGTGGGGCCAGTCAGAAATGTTACTACCGGTTCTCTGAACTACTCAAAATTTCCGCTACCGGTTCTCCAGAACTGGTCAGAACCTGCTGAAACCCACCTCTGCTACACAGGCATATCCATGAAATTACCAAGGTCAATTCAAGGGATACCTTCACCTTGGTTTGACATTCAAATCTTTGAATTTAGCTTTTCAAAATAGATACTCTAATTTTCAACGCATTTGACTAAAATATTTCCTTCTTTGATCATTTTTTTGAGCAACAAACCACAAATACTAGACAAATATGTTCTGTGCCCCTAATTTGTGCCTCTACAGAATTCATTTTGGCAGCTCCGACATCGTTGAGTCCTGTCTAAAAATGTATTGCAGATTACTGTTACATGCCTATCTCTTAGGCTTTATTTTATTATTAGTAGTTTCTAGAGGGTCATCTAACTTGTTTTATCAAGATGGAATTAGAATTTAGGTTTCATGAAACAGGGAATATATTAGGATTAATAAAGTGCCTTTAAGAGAACCCCAATAAAGTTTGGATGCCACATTGCATATATTATTGCAATTAAATACTTTGAAGATGACTCTCTTAGAATTTACTTAGTCTCATCCTTATTAACCAATACTTAACTGATTATATATTTTCAAGTGGGACTGAATGGAAGGCAAATCAATTTGGATGCTATTACAACCACTTTCAGATTTAGCATCTAATATTCCGTCTAAAACGCTCCAAGATTTTTTTTAAAAAAAGAAAAATCCTCGTTCAGTATTTATTAACATTATTTCTGAATTAAACCATATACCACTAACTTTAGCTTGAATTGTATACAGAGAAACTAAATCTTTGTTTAGCTATACAATGATTGAACAAATTCTTCTTAACAATTTTAACAGCAGAATTGAGGGAAAATTTAGGTAGAAGAAACAGATAAGCATTAAATATTGTGGAATTCTTAAAATATTACTCTTAAAAGAATGGCTAATATATTATAGAATGGGAATTTAGACATGTCTTACAAATAACTAACAACAAAGTTGTGTGGTTGAACACTGAAATGGACAATAAGGATTCTGAACTGGACCTCAAATAAATGTATACCATATCCTGTTCACTGCAAACATTTGGCATAATGACCTGCCTGGTAAACATCTGGATTACAGTTCTGCAATTATTTTAACTTGCCTATTTTGCTACCTTCTTCCAACATGGCTCTTGAACATACCCTGAGACCAAAGTATCAGGATAGGAGCTGCAGGAATGTTAGATTTCCCATTAACATTTTTTTCAGGCTTTATTTATGTATTTATTGTTATATATTGCAGTGTTTTACAAGGCACCCCCCAGTGATATATATCACACACCTACACCATGTATTTATACATTTTACAAATGTACATTAAGAATTTAATTAATTGAAATTAAATTAAAATTTAATTTAATAATGAATACTTAAATGCATTTATAAAATAACAAGAGTATCATAACATAGCCAGCAGATGGAGTCCTCTTATCCACCAGGCAAAGAGCTGGGTTTAATCAGTTTTGGAAAGTGGCATTAATGGGTCAAGTCTAATTTCTTTTTCATAGAACTGGAGCCATAACAAAGAATCTGTGCCTCTTGGCATTTCCTTTCCTGGACAAGATCTACTTTAAATGGAATTGTCTACATGTCAGTGAGGTATCACCAATCTACTTCAAAGTCCTAGCTGGTTATCTATAATGAAACTGTTATAGCTGAATCTTTCACCAAACAATATGATGATATATGGGATAGCCTGACAAATCAAAACATTTTCAAAGTTAAAAATGTTGTTCCAGTCACATTTCATTATACTTATTCTCTGGTGCTTACATAGGGCTTGTTATCATGCAAACTTCAGGCTGAAATAAAGCCAGCAATCTTCACTGCAGATTTTTCAGTCTATTCTAAAGAATAATATGCTTTCTGTTTGCAGAGAGTTCTTGTGTTCAGAATGTAGAACAAACTATAAAAATATGACTTTGAATGCAACTCTGAAGCTTACTGAATGTCTTTTAAAATAGATGCACATTGACAGCTTGTAAGTGCCCAGAGAATGATTACTAAGTAATTTCACCCCATTTTAGCATCTGTAGAACTAATTTTGCTAATCCAGAAATTCAAGAGAAAACCCACAGATAATTCCTTTTCAGCATCTTATGTATAACTAAAATGCCAATCTGCAGAGATTTGTACAACACTTTAAAAACATATTTGTCTTAATTGGATTCTTAATATGCCACATTGGTGGTTTCCAACTTCAGATGTTCAATACATTGTTGAGTTGTTGCATACTTTCTAAACTCATTTCCAGGCTAGGTGTAGACATCTCTGTGCCCTTATATGGACTTTGACAGAACTGTTTCCACCGACCAATGTTACCATATAAATTATATAACTCAAGCGTAGTGTTTGAACACAACAATTGAGCTTTCCTTTTTTCATGACATGATTAAGATCATCTGTAAAAATTGCATGTGCTCCTAGATAGCAGCAAAATATACCTAAAACTCTAACTTTTTGGTGCTATCCACTGATCTTCCAGATTTCTTGCAGCCCAAAATCTCATATCCTTATAAAAGGATAAATGACATGTCCCATTTTTCCCCATCTGCTTTGCCTGATTTCTAATGCCAACGGTATCTTCATTTCACTAGTGTTTCAAAGGTTAACAGTATGCTGCATTGTGTTAACTTCTCGATTGCTTTGTTTCCCCCTTCCTCAAATTATTCTTGCCTTTTTGGCCTCTCAGTGATTGAACAGATGTTTCCAGTGAACTCTTGACAAAGAAGCACATTCTCCCTCCTCCCCTCTGCACCAACATATTATGTACTCTGCACACTCCACTATTTAATCATGTCAGTGCAAAGAAGGAACCAGGAGGTACTAGGGCCCAACTAAAACCTCTCAAGAGTGATTGGAAACACAACAGTTGAATGCTGTAGTATGAAAACAACAAGTGAAGAGGCACAGGTAAGTATGGTTTTGCACTGAACCATCACCTCGGAGCCAAGTTCTTTATTTTTAATTTTATAAAGCAATCTCAATTTCCTGTCTTTCTCAAGAAAAATGAAGGGGAAAAAAGAAACTGTGATTATAACCCCCTTTCAACCCTCCTCCCACTCCCTCCATGCAGTTGGGTTTGGTACACAAGTATATTGTTTGCTTCTTCATAACTTCTTTGCAAATAAAATGAGATTTTCAAGCAGACCACTTTAAAAGCCTTGAAGGGACTAAGTGAGCGTGTGACAAAAATGCTACATATTAGTTGTTATTCCCTCCTTCTCAAAGGATAAAAAAGGTTCACTTTGAAAAAAAAGGGAAGGAACTATAGTAGGAAAGGGCTTCACGAACACTTTCTCATTAGTATTTTAGAGGAATATTGGAATAATCTTGAAAAAAATGTGGCAGCCATTAGGAAAACTCGACCTTAGCCTAGAAAATATGAACTTAGTACAGGAAAGGGTGAGAAAGAAGCTCAAGATTGCGCCACCTTGATTGTCTTTGGTGTGAGACAAAGTGAAAAAGACCTTCTGTCAGGCTTTTAAAACTCTGTTACTATAGCCTAAAGTAGCATGTGATGCCTGTTTTCTGACCCGGTCTACCTCAAAGGGAGGTATCTTTTTCCCTCAGTTAAAATATAGATTCTTCATGTATAAGTAGCCATGAAAGAGAAACACATGCTCTTCTTGAAAAGATGATAGGAAATGCTTGGGTTTTATTATGTTTTGGGTATACAAGGTTGCATGACTCACTCCAAATCAAGGGTAGCAGATTAGAGTTGTTCTTGTCCATTGAAAAGGCTGAATTCTTGAGCATCTCTTTCAAGTCGTTGCCCTATCCAAATACTGTATGTTAAAATATTCTCTATGAAGTCTCAGGAATATGGCTTCCAAAATAATCTACAATTTAAATTTGGGAAAATCTTCAAGGTTACAGTTGTTTTTTCCATGATTATTAATGCCTGGATCATGCCAAGTTACTTTTCTTGTAACTGAGGGCCACTTTCTTTTACAATTAGCTCAAACATTGAAGGCCTTTAGGGTACAAGGAAGTCATGCTATGACACTAAGCTAGACGAGGCTAAAAATTTGTAACCTCTTTTTTGTTTTGTTTTTTAAATAGGCTTATGTATCATAGAAACCATCTTTAATTTATGGAATTTTCCACAGAAAATTAGGATGGACATCCAGAAAAGGGGTAAAAGGGTTGCCTGGGGGATCATTGATCTACATGAAGCATCTGATTATCCATACTTTGGTATATGGTTCCATTGGAATAACACCAGTGGTCAAGTACTTTGGTTTTCATTATATTAATCTATGGATGAATTTCCATTCACTCTCTGTCCCTTGTAATAATAGGTGCTTGAATAGATTACTGCACAAGGACCTCACAGAAAGGAAAATTATACAGTTAGATAAATTGCATCTCGATGATGGAAACTTTTATATGAAATATTGGAAAATTATTATATATGATAAAGACATAAATTATCCAATATTCTGTTTCATGCCATATTTATTCAGTTCTATGCATTTAAGAACACACATACATGTACATAAAATAGAATGTGCCACAAACGTAGGCTATGAGCTTTGGATTCCCTACTGTATGACTCAGTCCCCTAACAGTTTATGATTTATGCATCTTGCCAGTGGAGAAGTAGGCCATGCCAGCCTTGAAAGCACTATAGTTTGGCTGTTAATACTCATGAAGGACATGTTGCCCTATCATTGTTCGGTCATTTCTTTAAAAAGGTAAAATCCTGAACAAATTCCTATAATATGTGTGGCCGGGTCTGACCAAGGGTATTTATACAATTAGAAAAATTGAATAAATAATCCCAATGACATTCCAAAGTACTGCACAATGAAACTTAACAATTTTAAATCTGTTTATACACACACACACACACACACACACAGAGAGAGAGAGAGAGAGAGAGAGAGAAAGAATTAATAGAAATAAGCATAGCATACACACTGATATGAAATTGAAATAGTCCTGCAAGAAAACCTTGGAAGTATTATTCTAGTATTCATTAACATTAAATAAATACCATTTGTAAAATAGAAGTATGAAACTACTTTCTTTGGCAAGTATCCTAATGTGTCGGATTACAGTTCCTAATATCTCCTGTCCAAGTGACTTTGCTGGGAGAAGATAATGTAATCCAATTCATTGCATTGGGAGGGAGTGTTTACGCAGAGAAACCAAAGGATAGTTAACCTTCTTTCTTCCAGAAGATTTTAGTATCTTGAAGAAAAGATCTGTAAATGTTTGATTTTCTGTAGGAAATCTTTCCAATGAACAACGTCCCCAAATATGCCATCACATTTGCAGAATTTAGTATAAGTGAAGATTTGGAAGAGAATTTCTTCTCTTCTGAAAAGAGCCTTGGTAGTACAGTGGTCTAAGGCACCCTGTTATTAAGCTGGTTATTAAGACCAGCTGCCTGCAATTACTGCAGGTTCGAATCTCGCCAAGGCTCAAGGTTGACTCAGCCTTCCATCCTTTCTAAGGTAGGTAAAATGAGGACCCAGATTGTGGGGGCAATAAGCTGACTTTGTATAAATATACAAAAGAATGAAGGCTATTGCTTAGCACATTGTAAACCGCCCTGAGTCTCCGGAGAAGGGCGGCATATAAATCAAATTAAAAAAAAAAAATTCAGAAGGCTGGCACTGGCATTTCCCTCTCCACAAATGCTAGTGAAAGGCAGCATTCTGAATGACTCAGAAGGTTGGCATTTACTAGCAATTTTGCCACATTTGAATTCCATTCCTTGAATGTTTATAGGTCCCTCAGTGCACTGTGGAAACAGACCTCAAATCCCCCATCCTCTCCGCTTGAAACCTTCCCTGCCAGATTCACCACTGACTTTCTTGGGAAGCCGGCAGAGAATATTGCAAATGACAATCATGCGATCACAGGGGACTTGGCAACCAGTTGTAAAATACAAATCGGTTGTCAAGCACTTGAAATGTGGTCATGTGACTGGGGGGCAGTGTGAACATTTACGACAGCTGGGGTGCTTTAGGGCAGGGTCCACAACCCCCGGGCCATGGCCTGGTACTGGGCTACAGCCCAATGGGAACCAGGTTGCAGAAGCACTGGATAAGCAGATGAACTTGCAAAGCTTGCGCAGAACCTCTTTCCAACCAAACATGTTTTCCACTGCTGCTGCTGCTGCCATCGCCAGTCTACAGAGCCAGAAAGGTTAGGGATCACTGCTTTAGGGGCTGTAAAGCCCTTGTTTTGAAGCTGTCATAAATTAGGGACTACCTGTAAAACTAGAGCAAGTCAATCCCACACTGACCTTAAAATCAAGCATGAATTGAGATAATCTTTCCAGCATGCAATATTTTTTCCTCTTTTTGTCAATCGCATTTCTTAGGCACACTGTAAAGTTTCAAACTTATGAGGATTCCACAGCATCAAAATGTCTGACCATGAGGGATTCCCTGAATTAGACTCAAATACTGCCTCTTTTTTTTTCCTGGAAATGCTATACTGGTCTATAGATTGAAGGTGTATGTGATCCCCTTCATTGTTCTAGCTAAATGATTCAATGGCATGGCTTGAAAATTTCAATCTTCTGCCAGAAACAAAAAAAACCCCAAACACAACAACTTTGTACTCTTCAGAGGGTTTACTCCACTCAATACAATTAAGCTGCCTCTTTTTTCTGTAAAATGAAAAAGACAAGCCAGCAACATTCTGCTTTTCTAATGTTCCAGCTGTAAGCAAACAAATGTCTTCTCTGTTCTCTGCTCTCCACCTACATTGATTGAATAGGTGGATTGTAAGGGTTGCTGGTATATAAAGAACGGAATTAGGAAAGTGGAGGAACAGGAAAATTCAGAAAATTGGACTCTTTGATTAACACACCTCTATACTTAATATGCACTTAAGCCATTGATCAGTTAATTGCACCAGCTATTCAATTAAAGCGTTCATGCCTGTCACCGTATGTTCCAAATGTTCCAAATGTACCATATATACTTATTATACACTTAAGCCATTGATCAGTTAATTGCATCACTTAGTCAATTAAGGCATTCATATACATGTCCTACGGTGTGCTGTAAAATATACCGTATATACTTGTAAGCTGCAAATTATATTAAGCACTGGCTGGTAAACCTCTCAGATTGCTATTGAAGAGGTTGATTCATTAAAGCCAGTTCTTATTTCTGGCTTTTTCCTGAACAAAGGGATTGACACTCTTTCTTTGGTGGAATATGGATTAATGAGTAAGAGACTTCCACATGGTTCATATTTGTTCTTTCAGCTCTAGCACACCTTCTCTACAGCAACAACCACACACCCTTGCCTGCCCCACAAATGTACAATAATGTAAACCTTGCAACGCAGTTTTACAACGCAACATGCAGGATATTCTCTTTCCCTCAAAAATGTTCCTATCTACAACCTATTGTTTCCAAGCAAGACATTTGATCTTCTCCTTCTCACCTGCCAGCCAGATCCCTGTGGCTATCAAGCATGTTCATTTCTGCCAGTGCTTTTGAGAACTAATGCTAGACAACAATAAATCCACCACCTTACACTTCCCTAGTTTGCTTTCTCTTCTTGACTTTGGGTGTGCAAAGTTCAACAGTCAGGATGATAGATAAAACCAGATGCTTTTTTTTTTTTTTTTTTAGTAATCTGGAAGATACTGAATGCAGCCATTATGGACATAATTCTGTACTTTTCTGAAAGTAGTCTCTCAAAACAGGAAGTGGTTTGAGATTCAGACCAAATGTGGAACATCAGGAACTACTTCTTCTGGAAGATTTACCTCTAGAAATCTAGCAGGTTTTCTCTGAAACATCATAATCAATGTCATCTGGAAGAAAAATAGAATAGTTTGTTGTTCCTTAGAAAGTTCCATCCCTGGAATGGTGAGTTTTGCACAAAATTAAAGCAAACTCACAAAACGTTTTCCTTCTTGTGTGAAAACAAACCTTAGCCTACTCTAGAAGAAGAAACTGCATATATTTATAATTGCATATATGTATATTATGCCTTTGCAAATCCAAGAATGAGTATTGATGATGTTTGTGCAAAAAAAAAAAAAATTCTTCCGAACTGTTCTGGAAAGCAAGAGACACTCTTATTTTAAAAAGCGAAGTAAATTGGTATTGGTGTTTCATTTCAAGGCCTCCTGCAACAAAGCTACAGTAGTAGGGTAAAAGAAGCTTCTACCTTATGGAAAATGACAGACAAGACTTTACAATGACCAGAAGCATCTCTTCAAAGAGAACTGTGTGTTGTTTCTTCACTTTATTAAAGAGAACCATATTACCTGCACGGCATAAACCACTTTGTTCAGACAATTGAAGTCACTTTCCACAACCCAATAATGTTCCATTTACACTAATTAGGATTATCTGATTCTACAGTCTCACACAAATGTGTTTCTTTAACATAATTTTTAGTCTTAGCTAAAATTTAGAAAGAAGACTTTTTTTTATTCCCCTCGGTGCGAGAAAAGCCAACACATGGGTATGCAAAATTGATGAACCTTTGGAAGAGAACTTTATATAAGTTGCAGTGCACTCTGTAAGGCAATCACCCCCAATTATGCACAAAGACTCACTATTAGGGATTCGGGGAGTAACTAGACACACTGAGAAGTATGCTAATGAAATAATTAAAGGCTCATCTAAAGAGTTGCTAGGAAAATCTCCTTCTCAGCAGTATTGACTGGTGAATTTCCATGCCTAGCATATTGTAACTTGGATTACCTACACATAGGCAGGGGTTCAGTAGAAGTAACCAGCCCCTAAATGTCATGGGTGTAACCAGAGGACATCTCTGGTGTCCTCTAGTGGAACATCAAAGATTATCTGAAACACCCCTACCATTCCATCACTGTCAAATGCCTTCTCTTGCCCAGTATACACTTCATTCATTTACTGTCCAATTATAGTGCATAGCTTTGAAAGCTGATAAGATTTTTTTTTCAGTAAAAAATAAATAAGAGAAAAACAGAATTTTTGTAAAGCCTGCCATCAACAGTTCAAAACAAATCACCACAGCTGCAGAGTGCGAACCAGCAAACAGTACTATATCTATGTGTGCACCTTTACATAGATTTCCACTACAGAAAAGACAATTCCATCCTACAACTCAGGGATTTAACGTGGGATAGCCTTCAGGCTGAAACTTAAGAAAAAAGACAAAGAAAGCAAGTTATTCGCACCATTTAACCTAGTAGCATTTTGAGCACCGCACAGAAGCTATACATGAAGACAAACAGATACATGGATTTATCAGGCTAGCAAAATGACAATTCACCAAAGGCAAACTGTCCCTGATAAACCAGGAAACCAGAAACATTTATGAGGCATTACTGTTAGAAAGAGATACCATATTCTAGTATTTTTGGAAGTGAACATTCAATCTGTGTCAGATTTTTAACTTTAAAGAGTGTGCCTCAGCTATTGGAATTTTTGGAAAGCCTGGTCTAAATCACAAAACATTCACATAAAAATGGTGATATTATCAGAACTAAAATGACCTCTGACCTTCTGGGATTTCTTTCATCAATGGTGGCAATATGGAAGTTTTCTGAAGGAAGTTAGCTATGTCGTTGCAGCTGTTCTTTCTATCTCTCAGCTTTAACTGGGTTCAATAAGGCCTTAATGCCCTTGAACCATAATGTATCTGTGTTGAATTTTAATTTTAAAGGGATTATCAAGAAAATCTATTCTTTCTGTCAATTCCCTTTGAAAAAAGTGGTAGAACACTTTTGACCAATTATCTTTGAATGGTACATTAAAAGAGCGGAAATACCCAAATATTTTAACTGGGAGTTGAGGCTGGGAATCAAAGATGATTCAGTCTGATGTAACCTCCAGCATATAATATGGCACATTCTACCAAAAAAAAAAAAAAAAATCAAAACCATAAGCACTTTCCCAAATTAGGGTTTTTGGAGAAATCACTCCACAGTGATTTTAATTTACATTTGCCTAATCAAATGAGAATGATCACCTCCGAAGAGTAGAGGTGTCAAACTCAAGGCCTGGGGGCTGGATCCGGCCCACAGAGTGCTTATATCAGCCAGCAGGACCGCCCTGAAAACAGCAAAGGACTAGTCCGTGGTGCCTCTTCCAGTGAAAAAAGTGCTCAGGAGCACCGGGGTGGCCCTCCTGAGCGTCATGTTTGCTGGCAGAGAGTTGTAGAATGCCGTTGCAGCCGAAAACAGAGCTCGTGAGGGCTGCGGGTGGCCCTCCTGAGCTCTGTTTTCACTGGCAGAGGTTGCAGGAAGCCATTGCAGCTGAAAACGGAGCTTGGGAGCCCATTTTCACTGGCAGAGCGCTCGGGCCACCACAGGCACCCCTGACACAAGTGATGTCGAGCTGACCATGCCCACCCTGGCCCCCCAAAATCAAACACAACCCTGATGTGGCCCTCAATGAAATTGAGTTCGACACACCTGTGCTAGAGTAATCCATGGAACCTGTATGTATGTGTACATGTGTTTGTGTGTATGTTGGGGGGCGGGGGAGGGAGCCAAAGTAGTTAGCAATACAGAAGACAAGATCACAATTAAAGTCCCACTCTTGTATCACAACACTCTGTTTGCCTTCTTGCCAATGTTGACCTCCCACTGGTGTCTGCACCAATTAGCAACTGAGCAAGGTCCACGGTTTTCATTATAACACAAAGACCCTCAAACTACTTCATACCAGAATACCCTCTAATTGCCATCTAATTGACTTCAGTCTGAAAGCTGTCTGCTCAATCATGAGAGGGAGGCTCTAATTCAAGAACCAAGAACCACTGGATTTCATTTAACAGCTGTTTGTAGGCAGTCTTTCTGGTAGTGCTCTCAAATGCTCTACCCATCGAAATTCAGGTATTACATATTATGACCTCTTTGTGGTGGTTTTGGAAAATTCAACTCTTTGTCTCAAGAATACATTTTCAGCATACTATTACAATTTTTAATCTCCCTATGTTTGAGGGAATGTAGGATTTACTCTAGGAATAGGGGAAAGGAGAAATCAACATATAGAAGGAATTTCAGAAAAAGATAAACTTAATCTTCCGGGAAGAGAAAGTGTGAAAAAGAAGCTCAAAGTAACCCTGCCTTATTTTTGTTAGGTATAAATTGGGATTAGAGAGAAACTCTGCTTTGAAGATTATGTTATAATACTTGAACAATAATGATCATTCTTAATAGCCTAGCTATTTCTTTTTCTTGATCTGGCCTACCCCAAAGGGCTGACACTACCTTATGGTTTGTTTGTTTTTAATGGCTATTGCCATAAATTACTTTAATGTATTGTTTATAATGTATTTTGCTGCTGTTTTCATTGCAAACCATTTCAAGTTGCTTCAGCATAGGAAGCAATCTATTAATACCTCACATAAATAATTAAATGAATTCATTACAATCATGCCAGAACTTCTGGGGAAAAAAAAAACACAAAATATTTATTTCCTCTCCAACCTCCCTCCTACAAACCTATTTGGGCACAGCTAAAACCATATATTAATAAAATATCAGAAAAAACACTTTTATAATTTCTGCTTCATGCTGTCTGCATCAGAATTTTATCAAAGATAGATGGCAAAACTAATTCGCAAATCCTTCTGTTCGTCACTTAGCCATTGCTCAAACAAGTAACTCCTGACTTCTACAAATTCCAAGGAATAACCAGCCCTAAAACTTCAAATGGGAAGCAACTGTAGCTAATTTAACATTTGTATCAATATCAACTTGCCTTTTCCCTTAATTGGCTGCAAAACAGCTTTGTTTCCAACAATAGGTGAAAGATACTCTACATCAGGGGTGTCAAACTCAAGGCCTGAGGCCTGGATCCAGCCTGGGTGGTGGTTAAATCTGGACCCCAGGGCTGCCCTGAAAACAGCAAAGGACCAGCCCACAGTGCCTCTGCCAGTGAAAATGGAGCTCAGACCCTCTGTTTTTGATGGTAGAGGGATAGCAAAACAAACTAAAAGCAAAACAAAACAAAAGGAGACATGTTTCCACTTTTGCATTTGAGCATCCAAGAAGGGACAGGAAAGGAGAAAGGGAAAGAGGAAAGACGAAGAAAAAGAAGGGAAGATGGGAAGAGAGCAAGGAAGAAAAAAGAAGGAAAGGTGGGAAGACAACAAGGAAGGAAAAAGAAGGAAAGAGGGGAAGGAAGAAAAAAGGGGAATGAAGAGGGAGGGAGGGAAGAATATGATTCCTTAATTTTAGGCTCTTCATCCTTAAAGAGTTATTTTCTTTGTTGCTAAAATACACTATAAATGAAAGTAAATCCCTTGGAATAAGTCCATTCAAATGGACTTAATTCATTAATTTAGATTAATATAAATATGAATTCAAATATGCATTTGAATACAAATACAAATGTAGAATATGAATATGGTTTCAAATACGAATATAGGTAAACTTTCCTGAAATAGTCAAATGTAATATTACCGTAGAAAAAAAAAATAATGCAAAATTTAAGGCAAAAGACCTCAAAAACTCCCCTATTCACAATGGCCCACTCATGGAAAGGGAAAGTGATTTCAATAGCTTATTCTAGAAAGAACTAGTTCTAAAGAATATCATGCAATAACTAGGGCATGTCAAATTTTTTAGCTTTCAATTTCCAAACATTAGGGGTGCTCAAAAGTTGTGGCATGCCTTGGGGATTGTAAAGATATTTTGGTTACTTTAATCTAATTTAGATGTGCTTAATAAGTAATTACATAAATATCATAACTTTTTAATATTTATATTTTGTTTGTTCCAACATAGTAAATACCGAACGATAGAGCTGTGTAAATACCGAACAATAGAGCACATGTAAAGCCAATATCTTTAACTCATTAAAGCATCTGTGTCTTTTACCACTCACACATGGTTGCTTTGTGAACTGTTCCCAGCTTTTGATGCAACTCTGCACATGTCCAGCCCAGCGAAGCAGCTATGTACATACATATGTCAAAACATCTAAGAGCAACTTCCAAAATGGTTTTGTGAGTCTGGAAAGATCCAGATAAAAAAGGCTACTGATGTATTCCTGCACTTTTCAATGTGCCACTTTCTTAGTATTTGGAAAGACCTAGGAAATAGTTAATGGTATCAGAGTGGGGTGCAAAGAAAACAATAAAAAATAAACTACTGATAAAATGAATATAAAAGTTAAATTCTGGGATAAAGTGTTCAGAAAATTCAGAAGCAGTATTGTTGAATATGCATAAAAACATTGTCTTTTATAGCATGCAGCTAAACCACAATATAAAAAGCTATACGTCAGAAAAAATGTGAGGCTTTGATAGACATGTATTTAAAAAGGCATTCAGAAAGACAATGTTTTAAATAATTCCTCACAGATTGAAAATTAAGGAGACGGGATTATAGTTGGGCAAAGATTCAAAGCCACATGAAATAACAATTCAGAAGATATAGACTGGACCTTTGACAAAGTTGTTAGAATTTATTAGGCAGCAGAAGCAGTGGTAGAACTTTACTAGACTACAAATCATAGGGTGTAAAACATAAAGAATACAGCAAGCATCTAGCAAGTATAGCGACATGCAAGGGAAATAAAGCAAGGAAAGAAAAGAAGATCTGGTACAATAATTCAAGGGATTTCAAGAGACTGCAGATTAAAGAACACCATAGTGGTAGAAATGTGAAATAAAAATATATACACGGAAGGTGTTCTGTATTAGGAAATTGATGCCAAATAACTTATCATTTTTAAGTATCTGTTAATTTAAAACATCAAGCAAAATTATGAAGGAAAAGATTATTTGTCTCCAAAAGATTTTTTTTTTTTTTTTTTTTTGTATATGCAATCCCTGGGAAAGTTGCAGCTTCTTTAAGGAGTTGTAGATAAGTGCTACGTTTGCACTCCAGTGTGTTCTAAAGTGCTTTTTGGAGATCAGATTACAGAGCCCTAGAAAAGAACCAACATCCAAATTAATAAAGGAGAGGAAATCTATGTAATCCTATGCAATTAAAGTCGGCTGCAAGCTGAATCATCAATTCAGTCTGGAGAATCAATTTGATTCAAATGAATGAACTGATTTCAAAAGTCAGACCACTTTGGCCTATTGATTTGATTCTGAGTGATCACTGATATGTTTCAAACCATTGGATGTTGTACATGCACAAATCAGTGAATCAGTTAAAGGCATCAAAAGAATCAGTCAGATTTAACCAAATAGCCAGTGAAAGTACAAATCAGCTACAGTATTTTCTTCCCCTTAGCATGGGGACTTTCTCTCTGAAGAAAAAAGAAAAAAATAGTGACTAGATTCATGTTCTAGAGACTAATGGAATGGAAATCAGGTTTTTTTTTACACATACACACACAAATAAAACCATAGTTTTACACATACATTCATTAGAGATATATAGGAATAGATTGATGCATTAAAGCAATATTGATGTGCACTGAAGAGAATGGGAGACATTTTAAAATTATGAATTTTATAGAGAAGGTAATTTATTTGAAAGGAATTTGCAGACTGAAGGTTAGATTTTTAAATCAGGCTGAAATGATAACTTTTGAAATAGGTTTAGGTAACACGATACATACCCTAGATGGCTAGTGGCTAATCTTTTTGCCATCACGTGCCAGGAAGGGGGAGCAGGGGGGGTTGTCGCATCATGTGTGCCCTCACCATTATTTTATTGCCCTGACCCCGTGCGCACGACCCCCCCACTCCCCATGCTCCTGGCACATGATGGCCCAGTAGGCCCGTTTTTCTTTTTCACCTGGCTCCAGGACCTCTCTAGGAGTCTGGGGAGGGCAAAAACGGCCTTCCCTATCCCCCTGGAGGTTCTCTGGAGGCTGAAAACAGCCTGTTTCCCTACTTCTGATGGGCCCAGAAGACCTGAAAATCAGCTGGCGGAGCTGAGCTCACGTGCCCACTGATATGCCTATGTGTGCCACCTGTGGCACACATGCCATAGGTTTTCCATCATGGCCCTAGAATCAAAAACTTCTCAGCAATGAGCACAATTCCATGCAACCCACAAGCAAGTTTTGCAGTCCTCCAGTACATATGAAGGTGAAGTCTAACCCAAGTTCATTGTCTGTCATGCTGACTACATGGACAACTTCGAACATTTGACTGGTTGCCAAATCATGGTTCTTCCTGTTTTTAAAAGATCTGATTGATCTGACGTTATTAGGCTTGAAACCAGGCGCTTTCCTCAAAGTCTGTGTTTATGATTATACGTTGAAGGGGCAGCTGAAGTAGGCAAAAATCAAAAGCTTAAAAACCAGATGTGAATTAGGAATGACTTCACACAAAAGCAGCAGACGGGCCTCAATCTTTTTTAGAAGGTCTCAGTGAAAAAAAATAGCCACCAGCTGTAACTGTCCCCAGCTCTGAAATTCAGGATTATTAATTTTTTTTCCCTTTTGGGGAAGATTCTATTACCTTTTAACATTTACCTGGAACAGTATTTTTCATGTTCAGTAATTTTAAGATATGTGAACTACAATTCACAGAATTCCCCAGCCAGCATGAGCAATATTAGGAACAATGGTCATGTAATATCTAGCACAGTATTTATCTATGCTATTATCCAACAAGATGGGGTCAGTTCGGGGACTCCTAAACCTTGATGAATGATTACTAGAGTGGAACCATCTAATATGGCTTCCTATCCAGCCTTCTTTCTTACAAAAATAATTTAATTTAAATTCGGAAATCCTGGTTAGAAGCAGATTTTCACAAGGTAGAGGGAGAAAAATAGTGGGAACCTTTCCCAGAAGCACATCTTCAGCTTTCCTTTTCTGAAGACAAAGACCTGAGGGATATCACTTTAAAACTTGCACTACCTAGACAAACACAAGACTGAATGGGCAAAACCAGGGAAGTGGGATTAAGATTAGGACATCATGAGAGAATTTTATTATCCAAGCACCAAAGTTGCTAGATATTCAAAATTAAACTAAATCAATATTATTTTGCATTTAGGATTAATTACATTAAACAATTAAAACAAATGGCTGCCCCAAATTAGAAAACAAAAGGAGAAAAATGCACATTTATCTTAGCCTTAACCAAGAGTTTGGTGAGTGCATATGCTCCTTATGTCTAATACTTATCAGCAGATTTCCCTACCCATAATATTACTGATCCAGGCCTTATTGCTGAAGGAGCAAAATAGTATGTTCAAACACCTCATATATTGTTGTGATAAAGAAGCTAAATAAGAAATAATAAGAAAAGACTGACCATAGTCACAATGCCACAGTACGCTGTCTTACTCTTACCCAAACCAAGAATGATACATGGCAATTTTTCCAAGCTGATTTATCGTTTCACACCTATAGACAAAATCTTGCCAAACTGAGCACTCTGCTATATGCATCTACTATACTCTGTTAACTATTAGGCAGGTCCTGTCTTCACTTTCTTTTTGGACTGAATTGCCTCTTGTTCCTCTGGGATGTACTTCTTCCCTCCTGGGAACGCACCTCCTTACTACGTTCCATTACATTAGATTAATAATTCCTTCATATAATACAAAGCACTTATTTTGACTCTGGTGTTTATATGGAAAGAAGCCCAGCTGAATTACTTCTCTCTGCTTCCAGTCCTACTTGTCCTTTGAGGAGCCTTGCTTTGAATAATGTTTTAATCATCAATTAAAATGCTAGTTCATTTCATTCGGTTATGGGTTTTTTACAACATAGTTAAAACTTCAAAGAGGACCATTTTAAACCCATTTGACTTGTTGGTTTGTAGAGAAAGTGAATAGGAAATGTTATGGAATGTTCCCCAGAGAGGAAACTGGACCAGCGTACTTATATATTATTCTGAAAAAAAAAGACTGTCAGGCATTTAGTAAACAGGCTTTACACATTATATTACATCAATCGTTCTTTTAACTGTGGTTTAATAAATAAAATTAATTCACGTACATATTAAACTACAAACAAAAGCTGTTAAGATTCACACATTATATGAAAGCATATGATTGCTGCTTTAATTTAATTTGAGTATTATATCTAGGGCTCCAGATCTGGTCTGTAAACATCCAGACAACAACTTGATGGAAACAAAGGATATGTCTGTTTCTGGTGATGATCCATATTTTTACAAGTCAGATTTGAAAGCCTTAGTTATGTGAACCTCACCAGAAGAGAATTGTTGGTATGTGACATATTTAACTGAAAAAAGAATAGTTATTTATCTGCTATTTATTTGGCCACTTAGCTACTGTGTATATTTAAAGCACATAGATGCTAATATCTATATGTTGCTTGTATCACTTGAAGAGTCAGAAAATGTAAGTTGAGACTAATATATTTTTGACATTTAAAAAATGGTAAAGGGTACACAGAGTGAGGCATCAAAATTGCACTGAAATCTCAGAAGGGCTAGAATGTGGTTTAGATTTTCAAGTTTTACAGATTAGCCTATGATTATGATGTTAATTTCAGATGTAAGTGAATTAAAAGTAGTTTTATTGAGTGATACATTCAAATCAAGCAGTTTTTAAGCCTCAATTGAAAAATCCAAATGGCTCTTGAATTTATAGTTTGTCTTCACACTGGACCACAACTTGCTATTAGTATATTTTATTAAATCTGCTTCTTTACAGAACTCTACCTCCCATAAACAATTAATTTTATACAACCTTCTCCTATTAAATTTATAGAACAGAATTTAAAGGCACATGCATTGCAGTGTCACCTTCCCATTGAAAAAAAGTACTAGAGATGGCTTATCATTTTTTTGACAGGGTGGATACATTTTGAGAATGATTGATTTACAAGTGCAGAGCTCATACTGAGTGGCTGAAATCTAGGGCTGAAATTCAAAATTATAAGTAGAAAAATATGGTGGTGGGGGGAACAGAAGTGACAAGTTATTTCTTTTCTCATATCTGATGAGGGAAGGAGGAAGGGAAACAGGTAAGAATTAGGAAAGAAATCACCGAGCCTGTTACTTGAGGCAAAATTGATTTAAAAAAAAAAAACTGCATTCAGGAATTTAAATAAGGCCTCTATTTTTATTCCAGCCAATCATCTGATCTGAGAGTTAGGAAGAATCAATTTAACAAGTAGTGTGTTTAATCTGAATCATTTATCCATTCATAGGGATAATGGAGAAGAGAAGCAACATATGAGCTTCAGTTACCATAACTAGGGTCCTATAAATTATTAGCAGAATTCTGATAGCTTGAAGGTAAAAGTGATTAACAGAGAATGTTATTTGCTCCAATCATTTCTTTTTCAGAATAAGAAGGAAGAGTTGCAATCCTTAGTGCAGCTACTACCATAATATTTATGGAAGGAGAAATATACCAGAGCCATCCAGTGTCATGGTGGATCATATTCATCATCTTAAATCACAAAAATCTGTCAAAATACAGTACGTACAGTACAGCTTGTTAGTTCCTGTGTAGCACAAAGCTTTATTGAATCCACTACTCAAGTATTTTATTCTCCAATTGGCATAAGATGCACTCCACATGTATGTTCTTAGATGACAGAACAATAGCCTCCATATGATGGGCAATTCTGGCTACTAGAAAATACCTCAGGAGTTTATAGTAGTTGGAAAAAAAAGATATGATTGTTCCCTCCATCATAGTCTAAATGCAACCCAGTGCTGGTTCTCGGTTTAGTTGACTTTTCAGTTCTCCACTCTGGAAGCAACTGCTGAAGCAAGTGAGATATCATCACTCCCACTGGAGTGCAAAGCTTGCTTTTACCGAAGCCAACACTCTTTGTCTATCTTATTCTGCTTGTAGTACACTTGAATGAGATGTACTGAGAAATACTGATAGACTGATATGAGAGACCACCTCAGCACCTGTCTTGCTCTAAGATGCACAACTGGCCTCTTCTTGTTCTCTAGTATCAAGTTCTCTAATTGCTCACATGTTCCCTAGTATCTCTGTGGTTTTCTCACTCTCTTTCTTTCTGTCTTTGGTATTGGGATTTTTCAACAAGGCCTATCACTATTGTAGCCCAAATTTTGATTGCAACAAATAACTAATGAATACACTTAGACAGGAATTTCTATAGTATTTTAACTTTAAACTGATGGATTTCATGGATGAAAAGCAAAGGGCACAAGCTGATCTTCCTTTTCCTGGTCTCTTTCTCCCTTCATATATTGATAAAAAGGGGAGATGCACAACAGTGTTAAAATTGTTATCTCAAACAGAAATTAATAAAACATGCTCTGATTTCTTTTTCTAATTGGTTGCAGACAAAAATCAGCACAGGATAGAAACTGGCAAACCTACACTCCCCATCAAGTCATGGCTTGTAAACTCTGAACAAAGAATGATCAGTAAAAAAACCATATAGCTTGTGAAATGCTAATAAAATAAATTAATGCACAAATAAATATTCTTTGTTGGATGAGTTAAGTAGTAAGCATTCCACAAATTCCTCCCTGGCCATATTCTCAGGGGCACTGTGATTTGTGATGTGTGAATTGGGGGTTGGGGGAGTATTAGTCATCCTTACTAACAGATTTTAGACTACCTCATACGCTGCACAATTGTTATCCCTGTGCAATGTATAGAGTATAGAGTCTGCAACATACAATATCACACACTCCTCAAGGAGTAAAAAGTGTTACCAGTGGCCACTCGTAGAATTATTTATTGCTTCTGCTTCATTATTTTAGTATTCATTGCCTTCACCTGTGATGAATATCCAAATAATGCTTGAAAACATCATCACATCCCTTTTCTCGTGACATTTATAGCATTCATTTGCTCAGGGAGGGTAAATTTAATCTTCCACAATTACAAGGAAAAGTGATGGCAGCACTTTTCTCATCATCAGGTGCCTTTAGCAAATGAGATTTTCCCACCTACAATCCAGTATGAAACTCCTAATCCTTTAAACGATTCATATCCGAGAACAATCCAGTAAGCCTGAGGTAACACTGCAAAAGGACTGTCAATTAATTCAGAATTCTTCCCGTAGAATTCTCATTCCAGAATGTTCATTCTGGAAGTAGATGAAATCATTCTTTTTTCACAGTTTACCTTAAGGCACTTATTTCCAGTAGTGATGGTTAAGGATACTGGGAGCTACAATCCAGGACATCTGGAAAGGTGCCAGTTAAGAATGAGGCCTGAAGATATTTCATTAAAAATAAAAAAAGCTTGAGAAGGCTTATTTTCACAAATTCAGCAATTATTCCTTTTTATTTCAGGCATAGCAGCTTCGGTATATTTTGGTTCCTGAAGCAAAAGATGAGATGAGGTTTTCCAAATTCCAGGTACTGGTGTAAGTTAATGATATTTGGATCTTTAGCCCACATAAAGGAAACAGACTAACTTAGAGAAATATGACATTAAACTTCCAATTATCCCATTGTCACTTGTCACTACATGCAAGAATAGCAAGTGGCTACAGCTTTCTTTCCTGCAACTCTAGAATACAGATAGTCCTTGACTTATGACTGGTCACTTAGCGACCAAGTTACAACAGATACTCCCAAAGCTACTTATAACTCAGTTTCGAAAATTCAACATTGGGCCACAGAGGTAGGATTCACTTACCTTCCCTACCAGTTCGCAAATGTGAGCGTATGTGTCACCTCTGCGCATGTGTGTGGCCTTCTGCGTATGCGCAGTAGTCGTGCATTACTTATAGGCGGGTGGGCGGAGCCTCCCACAATCGCCGCTACCAGTTCACGCAATCTGGACAGAACCAACTGAATCCCACCACTGGGCCACCCCTCATGATCATGTGATATTTTGGAGGCTCAACACTTATGGCTCGTACTTATGGCCATTTGCAGCACCCCACAATTACATAACTTCAGTTTATTATGGTTTTACCAGAAACCAATGTTTACTTCTTATTTTGTTGCCCCTTAGCAAATAATGGGTCTGGATAATGACCACAGTGTTCATTTAGCAACATGGCGTTTGTTTAACAATCATAGGATTCAATTAATGACTGCCACAAAAAGGTCATAAAATAAAAAATAATATTCCTTGATTTTATGACCTTTCTGTGGCAGACATTAATTGACCTGCTTTACAGCCATCATGACATAGGACCATAAGCGTGGAGCTCAATTACGGTCAAGAACTATCTGTATCCATTTTCTGGGACAGATGCCTCATTCTACTTCTACTTAGCCTACTTCAAGGCTAAGCTTGAAACAGTGGCAAACAATGTCAAAAGTTAACATAGCTTCACCCCCATTTTAATTTAAGGAGAATACAGTTGTTCAGTTAATAACATGATTGTTAAATAAACATGGCTTCCCCATAGACTTTGTTTGTCAGAAGGTTACAAAAGGTGATCACATGACCCCAAGATACTGCAACCATCATTAATAAGAGTCAGTTGCCTAGTATCTGAATTCTGATCATGTGATCATGGGAATGCTTCAACTGTCAGTAAAAAATGGTCAAAGATCACAGTTATAACTTCGAATGGTCATTAAAGGAATGATTACAAGTCAAGGACTACCTTTATAGTGGTTGCCAATGCCAACCCATAATGCCTGGACCAATTATTTTGCTTATTTAAATAATCTTTAAATGACAGTATGCTGTTAATGTCTTATTTTGCCACATGTGGGATTAATCTCAAATAATGTGTTAGGGCCAAAGCACATTTAATTGAAATAATGTATAACATTGTCTTGAAAATCTGATTTGTGTTTTTATTAATAGCAATCTATACACATATCAAAATGCAGGTGAAACTGACATCTTGTATAATCAACATTTGACTATTTTGGATAGTAATTCAATCATCCTCTTTTTAATAAGCATTTTTTAAAATAAAGCCTATTTTGTATTGTTGTTTCTCTTGTTGTGTGACAAAACTATTCCTGTAATTACTCCATTCCACAGCTGTATTTTCTTTCTCTGTCTGGCATCCCTAATTTGTTGACCTCTAAAACATATTCGGTTTTGGGAACTAGGAGCCGTTGCTACAGATCCTATATCTATAATTGTATGTGTATAAAAATAAATTCTTCTGCATATACACATTCACAACTGGGAGACACATGGTTTTATATATGAAAGAGATACTTGGTGGTATGAAACAAAACCACTATTTTAAATGGTGCAACCAATAGGCCACTTTTATTTAAATAAAATACATTTTAAAAATAAAAATAAAATAAGTAGCCATACATTTTATATTCCATAAAAGTAGTTGGGTGAATAGGTTCAAAACAACCTGTGCCCAGTACCAACTTTACTTTCCCTGTTCAGCTATATTAACTTCTCAAGAAGCAATTTCCTTGAAAATTAATATAGTAAGGTTTTATATTCATCAATATACTATCCATCTACTTTATGTCTTAACAAGAAATGGACAATTTTCTCCACATGAAAAAAGGTCAGGATTCTATATTTTTAATTTATCATGAAAATATGCATGGCCTCCCAACTTGCAATCAACTCTGGACACCACACCAGCACCAAAACCATTTGTAGAGAGCAAGTTTGGTATAGTGGTTAAGGTGTTGGCCTAGAAACCAGGAAAATGAGTTCGAGTCCCGCCTTAGGCATGAAAGCCGGCTGGATGACTTTGAGCCAATCACTCTCTCTCAGCCATTTTGTTCTGGGGGGGGGGGAGAAAAAGAGGAAAGCCTATGTTTGCTGCCTTGAGTGACTTTTAAAGTAATAAAGGCAGAATAAAAAATCTAATAAAGAGAAAACTGTAGAAACAATAAAGATGCCAGGTAAAAAGTCCTAAATCAAACAAACCAAATGCAAACAGACTCCATTATTGCAACATTCAGGCCACAAGATTTGAGGAAATGCAATGTGGTAGCAAACATTTTCTTTACAAACGTGGTGCGACTGTTGTCCACCTATATTTCTCCCATGCCTTTGACACCTCAGCTATTCTGTTGCAGCTCTCTTGACTTTTCTTTTCTGCATACTAGTTCCTATAATTAGAGGCCCCTCTTCTTTGCAGTGCCATAGTTTCTCCTTCCCCCTCATTGGTAATTAAAATGCTGGAAACAATATTTTACTAAAGGCATCTGACCCAATCACTTAACCTAAAGAAAGTTAAACTTTCCAGTATTTTGGATCCAAGGGAAGCAAGAAGACATAAAGAAAAGTATACATGCAGGGGAACCTTCACTGTAGCCAAAGCAATAGCTAAGTGACAAATGGAAAGGAGCAGAGTAGTTTTTTGAAGCTTTTTACTTTCAGTGAGGAAGATCTAAAAGGTTAAGAGGTCACTCCCCCCATTTTTATCTGACTCAACACATGTGTGACACAGTGGTGAAATTCAAATTTTTTTACTACCGGTTCTGTGGGTGTGGCTTTGTGGGCATGGCAGGGGAAGGATACTACAAAATCTCCATTCCCACCCCACTCCTGGGGAAGGATGCAAAATCCCCATTCCTCCCCACTCCTGGGGGAAGGATATTGCAAAATATCCATTCCCACCCCACTCTGGGGCCAGCCAGAGGTGGTATTTGCCGGTTCTCCGAACTACCCTGTTTCCCCCAAAATAAGACATCCCCTGATAATAAGCCCAATCAGGCTTTTGAGCACATGGCAATAAGGCCAAGCGCTTATTTCAGGGTTCAAAAAAATAAGGGTCTTATTTTTGTGGAAACACAATACTCAAAATTTCTGCTACCGGTTCTCTAGAATCTGTCAGAACCTGCTGGATTTCACCCCTGATGTGACACATGTAAAACAGAGATGGGGCTTCAGTCACACAATGTGGGAAATGGTTATGTTTGGCCTAAGAATTATAATCTTTGACCCTTACGCCACCATTCCATGTTTGGGATCTGAAATATAATTTTCTACCTGCAGTGCAAAACCCTGCTATATAAATGTTGAGAATATTTTAATTAGGATTTCTGTCCTGACCAAGGGATTAAAATACACGAGCTTGATTCATCAGACTATAGATATTCAGATCAAAAATAGTTAGAAGGGCCAGTATACTAAACCGTAATTTTTTTAAGGAAATATACCTGTACCAAAATGAGAAACATTTCACCTGATCTTAACTTCCCAAGACTTCACCTCTTGCATATCTATTGTAAAATTCCTGTGGCCTTGCATGGTATCCATAAAACCATTACCCAACCGTGTGTCCTTAAATGGGTTATAGATACGAAACGGCTAAAATTTCTGGAGCTACAATCCAAACGTATCTGGAGGAGGGCGTATTTGGGAAGGCCAATTTAACAACTTTGAGATTTCTGGGAAATATCATGCAGCACCTTTGCAGTTTCACACTATGCTTTGATTACACTATAGGAATTTAATGTGCCCTCTAGAATATATCCAATAGTGCCTCACAGGGATGCTTTCATGAAAACTCCAAAGTGGTGAGGAAATCTTTCAGAAAAATCTCTCCAAACTGGCAAATATCTCATAGTTACTTGAAGAATACCAGCCTCCTTCAAAACACACCTTGGAAAACAAGATAACAAATTATCAAAGGTTTTTCTTTTTAATCTTCCTAAGAGCGAGCATACAAAGCTCATTTTTATCTCGTATTTGTGTCTTAGGCCTTGCAATGAGATATGGACTTCCCTGAATGGGTTTTACTTCAGCATGACTATACTCTGTTAGAGCCCCATTTTGCTAATAGTATTTTAAAGTGCTGCATGCCTGCATGTGTGCCTGTGGGTGATTGGGAGGAATATACTTCAAGAAACACCATGCATACAAACCATCACCTCCCTTGCATTCTACCTTCTCTCCTCTTCCCAAATGCATCCAGCACAGGACGGAGGCAGTTTTGTGCCTTGATTACAAAGAAGAGATACTTACCTATGTTGATTAAAGGGGTAGAGTCAGAGTACATTTTTAAAGATTCATATTCTTTGTCCATTGCCAAATTCTTTCACTGCTGGTAAATGTCTTTATTATGTTCAGTCTTGTCTCAACTTGTATGGCCTTAGGAAATCATCGGATGTCCTTTCAGCTCTTAGCCGAGCAAGCTTGGTACAATTTCAACAGGAAACCCTTTGCGTTGCTCAGTATCAACACTACGAAGCCACAGTGCAACGTCATCTCTTTTTTCTCTTTCAGATCCTGTCTCCAAAGTTTAGAAAGCACACTGTCAACTAGCTGCTGCTTTCAACTTTAATAATACACTTGAAAAGAGGTGTTTATGTTTATGTAAGTAGTTTACGCTGCCTAGACCAATAGCAATGTGCTTGGGGCTGGGACTGGTGATGATCTCAGTTGGAAACAGGAACTGAAAGTACATTTCACTTCAGCTCCTTTTGTCTATGAGAAGTCTGGTTGTCCTTGTAAGTGCCTGACCGTATTGTGTAAGGAAATGCAAATAGTTCAATTGGGCTCTTTGATTAGTTAGCTGCACGCATCTTAATTTATTGGCTTTTTATTTATGCTGTTCAGGAAAAAAAAAACAATAAAGGAAATTTCCTTAAGGATCAGCTTGCTTTCAAAGAGTAATTAAAAGCATCTGGAAAGCATTTCCAATCTATCATAAACAGGAAGGAATCTCACCCATGTGACTTCTAACAAAATGATGCAAATTGAATTCCCTGCCAAAATTTACAGTAATCTGTTTCTCTTTCGCTCACCACCCCCCAAGGTGGAGGAAAAGAGGAAAACGCAGCAAGAAGTGGATTACTTCAGACCAAGAAATAGACTAAGCCCAGGAATTGTTGCTTTATTAAATCAGCTTAGTCATTTTGGAGCACGTCTGGAAATTATATAGGAGCAAAGCACTAAAATGGATTGTATTTCCTTTTTCAGTACTAATCGCTTTCCTTCTAAAGGACTTGTTAGAGAAGACAAGTAATTATATGTCTGCAGTTTGGGCCAATTTTGTCTCTGCGTGGAGCTTCTCCTTTATACTGTACAAAAACATGTGCTTATAAAAATGGGATGCATCTAATATTAGTAATGCCCCTCAAAAATGATATTGAGAGTTGTTTTTTAATAGTACAATGAGAGTATAGAAAAGGAAGATATAGCGTGTATGTTCCTACAAACAGATATGACATTCTGTAAGTGTATCTTTTTAAGCAAAAGAAAGGATAGGCCGCAAAAAAATAATTACATCCTTCCAGAGTCTTTGAAGCGATTCACTGTGTGACCGCCATTAATATTCACTCTGTTTAAGAGTTCACTTTTGTTTCTGGTTCTGCACCAGTTTATCTCAAATTGGAGTAATGCTAGACTATGATTCCACAGTACTACAGTGCTTGAAGAGAGCTAGTTCTCCACAGGAATATCTCAATAAATATTATTTCTTGGATTTTAAGGAGAATGGTAACCAGGAAGCTTACAGCTCCTCTGTAGCAACTGTTTAGATTCCTTATTTATTATCTGCTTTTGCAAATGGCCAGAAAGATGCATGTAATGTGGGGTTTTATTTATTTGTATTAATTTTGTTTAAATCCCACCATTATTATTTTTTTATCAATAACTCAAGACGATGAATTCCTTGTAATACTCCTTCCTCCTATTTTCCCCACCAATAAAATTGTGAGATAGGTTGGGCTGAGAGGCAGTGACTCAGAGCTGGTATTCAGCACATTCTGACCAGTTCTGGAGAACTGGTAGCAGAAATTTTGAATAGTTCTGAGAACTGGTAAATACCACCTGTGACTGGCCCCGCCCCCATCTATTCTCTGGCTCCCGAGTCTCAGCTGATCGGGAGGAAATGGGGATTTTGCAGTAATCTTCCCCTGGAGCGGGAGGGAATGGAGATTTTACAGTATCCTTCCCCTGGAGTGGGGTGGGAATGGAGATTTTACAGTATTCTTCACCTGCCATGCCTACCAAGCCATGCCATGCCATGCCACGTCACCAAGCCACGCCCACAGAACCGGTAGTAAAAAAAATTTTGAATCCTACCACTGCAGTGACTGGCCCAAGGTCATCTAAATGGCTTTTATACCTAAGGTGGACTAGAATTCACAGCCTCCTAGTTTCTAGGACAGCATCTTAACCACTCTGACTTTGGGTCATAGAGAAGGAAAATGAGAGCATTTTTACACCTATTAGATCAGTGATAGATCAGAGTGATGTTGAGATTTGGCTCACGGCTGAAAGAAGTAAATACAAATATGAATTGCCTTCAAACTAGTTTTGAGAAATCAGGAACTAAAAAAGTGTTGCAGAAGGCCTCCAAGACATTCATATGGCTCTTAGATAGAAATAAGAATTATGTAGCAGCCACAGAAGAAAGAAAAGATTTGGTTAAATCAAAATGTATTGACGGGGCTAGGGGAATATTATATAATTTATGTCATTCATCTTTTATAAATAATTGACTTAATATTTTTCACAAGCAGTAGAATCAGATACTATATCTGGAATCCATACAACTGCTCTTAAAAAAAAGAAATGGCTGAGTATCATATAATAATTTATCCTATCCATCCCTCATCGAAGTCCTATCTGATATATTTACTTATTAAAAGTATTTACATACCTCTTCATATTAAAAAAAAATAAATCCTAATATGGTTTACAATCATTTGAAATTTGCAAATTTTGAACCTCTTTTCTAACATGCAATGTCTCATGGATTAGTAAGATTTGTAGCTGAAAAGCACAGTCCCCACAAAGAATGCACTAAGATATCCTACAATAGTATGAGATAAAATTCCTTAATTAATTTCACATTGGAGCCAAGATAAAATGCTCATTATTCATACATATAGATAATCTGATGTTTTTAATGGTGTGCTGATCTCATTTTTAACACAATTATGTCCCATTCTCTATCTAAATAATCTAACAAAGTTTATATGAGGTTATTTCATTCATAATAATGGTATAGCAACTTTTATATACTAAGAAATTATGAATTGCTAAGAAATTACAATTGGCTCAAGGTCTCCCTCTCTAAGGGTGAGTAGACATACACATCCAAAATTTGATCCATAACAACACTTGTTTTCAAGAACATAATTTATAAAATAATAATTCATGAAACTTTGATAAAAATATTAAGTTTATACCATCTTCCCGTTCATTTCCCTTGATTGAAACCACACTGACTCACTCTCCTCGATCAAGCAAATTTTTATATGGATAGAAATGCGGGCAGAGGTGGAGAGCTATGTTGGTTACTTGTCCCATCTTTGGACCTCCAGAAATATGCATGACCTATTAAAAAGGAACACCCAACACATACAGTAGGCCTACTTAATGAAATCATTAACCTAAATAAAACAGATCGAGTCTTTTCATAGGATTGGTGAACTTTATACCATTGGGTGAAGAGGCAAGATTCATAATAGCGGGAACAGGGAAGATTCATAATAGTCATAGTAAGGTGCATTCGTCCTATTCTTAAATGAGGACAGTATGTCAATGTGAAAAACACTAGGTCTACAGAATATCTTCATCATGTCTCAACAACAGGATTTGTCACTGTAACTATTGCTCACCCGTGAATGTATACAAGCTTTACAACTACATGCCATTCTTCATCCCATATACAGGAGGGAATACAATATACTGATGAATGAGCCTCTAAGCCTAGTAAATACTTGAGTTCAGTACATTACAAGTTTTGTGTACTAATAGGAATATCTACTTCCTGGAAGACCAGCATTTGGTCTCACATGAGATCAATATTCCTATCTCTGAACCTAACCCAAGCCCCAAAGCAAAAAAATAAAATAAAAAATAGTGCAAGAGAGGGCCATTCGGTTTATCTGGAAACCACAGCAGAAATAGCCTTGGAGAGAAAGGGTAAGGTCCCATGGAAGACCTACTGGACCAAAATGCGAACCCTGATCATATCATCCACGGTGGCACAGTGGTTAGAGTGCAGTACTGCAGGCTACTTCTGCTGATCACTGGCTGCCAGCAGTTTGGCAGATCAAATCTCACCAGACTCAAGGTTGACTCAGCCTTCCATCCTTCCGAGGTCAGTAAAATGAGGACCCAGATTGTTGGGGGCAATATGCTGACTCTGTAAACCTCTTAGAGAGGGCTGTAAAGCACTGTGAAGTGGTATATAAGTCTAAGTGCTATTGCTATCCCAAGGGTCTTCTTTGTGCACTCAAGACTGCACTTAGAAACTTTTGGAACAACAGGAAAGCATTATTTTTTGCACCAGAACACTTTGAGTTTATTTCAGGCTGCCCCATCAGCAGGCTAATGAAAAGACTGAAGCAACATTCATTTGTAAAAGGCATTTCTTCATAAGGAAATGTCTTTTACAAATGATAAAGTGGTCACATTGGCCACAGCAAGCAAGATACATGGATGAGCTTTTAGCTAAGTTTGCCCGTGTAGTTCTGTTCTCATTTAAGAAAGAAAACATAAAATTATTTTCCATTTTCTTAATGTGCATTATATCTTTTGGAACAAATATTTTGGGCATGGTCAAAAATAATTCTCTATTTCATGTCATATATTTTGAATAACCCAAAAATAATGTCCCTTCTTATTCTAAAAGAGAATTTTATTTTTAAAGATTTTTTTGCCCATTATGGTTATATGCGACCATGTAAGTGTCAATGATTTATTTATTTAAAGGACACATTTAAACACAAATACTATTGCCAGCTCATTCACACTTCTCTGATGCAGAGTTTGTATTCTCATTTTCTTCACTTTATCCCTGTTTTCCTTCCATCATTAGTATAGTGCATCTGTTATTCCATCATGCATAAAAGAGGTTGCCCTTTCTTTATTTTAATTAAAGCTATTCAACCCCCACCCCCTCAAATACAATAAAGCACTGGTCCTAATTTGCAAAACTATATCAGATATAATCTCTCCGAAGGCATATTAGCATCTCCTGCAAAAGTGTTTAATGAAAGAGAACACTAAGAATGTGCCCTTTTCTTTTTTATATATATTTATTTACTGGCTTCTTGGCTTTCCCCCTTCGAGCTACACCATAGGTATGTAAGTGAAAGAGGGTCAGTGATGCATGAAGAATAAAGGCTTAATTAATTGAACTTGAACTGTAAAATGGTGCACTAGATGCGGCTAAGGCACATTCCACACTTTCCCCCCCATAAAGATTGTGACATTTTTTGTGGAAGTGTTGAAGATGGGGCCAGGAGCCATGAAATGGATGAAACTTCATTAAAGAGGTACAGCAGGGAAGCCCTTGTCCTACTTTCTGTACAGACTTCTCTTTTCCTACCCTTATTTTATTAACATCTCCTACTGAACCTCTTGTTCTAAATAACACAGCTAGTTTTTTGCACATTTATTTTTATTATTTATCATTATTTATTTATTAATTTTATTTCTATACCGCCCTTCTCCCGAAGGACTCAGGGCGGTGTACAGCCTGATTAAAAGCACAAAGACAGACAAAATTTAAAAATAATTAAAATTATTAAATAATTGGCTCAATTATAAAACCCCCAAATTTAAAATCCCACATTTAAACCAATTAAAATCTTTACATTGATAGGCCGGCCTGGCGGAACAACAAGGTTTTGAGGGCACAGCGAAATACACGGAGATCGGAGATCTTACGCATTTCTGGAGGCAGTTCATTCCAAAGGGCAGGGGCTCCCACAGAGAAGGCCCTCCCCCTGGGTGTCGCCAGCCGATATAATTTGGCCGATGGCACCCTGAGGAGACCCTCTCTGTGGGAGCGGACTGGCCGGTGGGAGGCTACTGGTGGCAGAAGACGGTCTCGAAGGTACCCAGCTCCAATGCCATGGAGCGCTTTAAAGGTGGTAACCAACACCTTGAATCGCACCCGGAAGACCACTGGGAACCAGTGCAGCTCGCGCAGGAGGGGTGTCACGTGGGCACAACGAGTTGCGCCCATAACCACCCGCCCATCACATGCTATTAGGAGCACATAAGTTGTTTGCTGACTTAGTTCCACAAGACATCCATTCTTTGCATACAAGCCTATAGTTTGTGAAATGTGGATTCAGGTGGATTTTATCTATGGTCACGGTAACTATTTTTCATTTCTTCCATAAATAGTTCCTATTTTTGTTTTTTGTCGTACCAGTTTTCTTAGAGTATCCCAAAATACTTCTTATCCAAAGAGGTTTATCAGGATTCAGTAAAATGAAAATGCCTTTATTGTTGCAAGTAGTTAAGCCAAAAGCTGTATTTTTTCTTTTTCTTTCATTTTCTGATAAAAGGCAGTTTGCCATTATTTTCAAAATGTTTATTTACTCTGGATTCTTTGCATTGTATGTTCCATGGCTTTTAAAGGGGATGAAAGAAAAACGACTATATCACAAATATTCAAAGAGGCTCTTGCGAATATATTTCATTATTTCATTTGCTAAACTGTTCATACAGGTATTCCTCGCTTAATGAACAGTCACTTAGTGACTAATGGAACCTACAACAAACCTCCCCAGAACTACTTATCACTCAGTTCCAGTGTTCCAACACACACACACACACACACACACACACACACACACACACACACACACAGAGTTACAAAATTGCATTTTGGGCACATGGCAGCTGGCTCACACTTACAGCCATTTGTAACATCTCACCATTGTGTGGTCTTGATTCTGGATGGATTTTGCCAGTTTTTGTGTTAACTTCCAGTTTCTGGCAAAAAAACTCTTCATTGAAGAAAACAGATTTGTTTAATGAGTAGGACATTCACTTAAGTGCCATGTTCGCTTAATGAACCTCACAATAAGTCATCAAATTGGGTATGGTCACATGGTGACCTGCTTAATGACTGCCACAATTAATAACTTTAACTCCAGGCTCAATTATCATCGTAAATCAAGGACTACCTGCACTGCCAGCAATCCATACTGGAAAATACCTGGTCCTTACAAACCGTAAAACTGAATGGCTTGAAATGAATGTTGGCATATTTGTCAACAATGCTGCCTCTTTCAAATGGATATTTCCAGTTGGTAGTACTAAACTCCAAAAGGACTGATTTAATTATGTGCCATCAAGTCAGCGTTGACTTGTAGAAACCACACAGACAGATTTTCTCCATGATGATCTGTCCCTAAAACTCTAAAGGGCAGATGTTAAATTTGGTCCTAGGATATGCCTCATTAAAGGGCTAGAATTAAAACTGGAGAAAAGAACAACACGGACCTCTTAATTTCCATCCGGGAGGACATTCAAGAAGTTTTGCTGCTTAGAATGCTGCATATGTTCACAATAAATGATTTGGTGAAATAGTGTCAAGTTGGGGCAGAATAGTATGGTCTTGAAATGGACATATTTTCTACTGCCTGGCTGCACAACAATATCCATCCAGAATCATTCAAGTAACGGAAATCAAGCAGCATGCTGACATAGTTTTCTGCTAGCTCACAGAGTAGAAGATAGCAGATAATTTAATGTGATCCAACTTGGGTGACGTTCTAATGCAGGCAATTATAAATGTGCTTTTTCTGATGAAATTTTATTTATATATTGTAAACCAATGGTCAGAAGGCAAGGAGGTGGAGCTGATGGATTTGTCTTTTTTTAGGAGCCCCCGCAAAGCTACAAACTTAGTCAGTGTGGTTTACTTCTGTTTCTGTTAAGAAGATTCTGATTATAATACCGTCTTTTGAGAAATACCTTATTGAACTTATATTTTTTTATATTGGCCCCCCAGAGATGAAGAATGGGGTTTGCTCTCTGTGTATGTACTACCGTAGTGGCTTTGAGGGTGGGGGTGGGGAGTGGCCTTGGCAGTTCCTTGCTTAGGCTATTTTTAGTGTTTGATTGTTTGTCTGAGTTGGTAGCTCCTTGGTTAGGATATTGTTTTCTGCTTGATTATTGGTCTAGTATTCTCTACTTATTCATTTGTTTCCTTTTGGGCCTTTTGATTGTCTTTTTTGAATAGCATCTAGATGTTGTTTATCTCTATGTCCCTGTTGATGGCTGAATTGTTGAGTGCCGGGCTTCCAGGAATTCTCTAGCGTTTTTGGTCTTACCAATTGAATAGGTTTGTTTAGGGTTGCGTTCAACAAATAAGCATTCTATAAAGATAAAGGTAAAGGTTCCCCTCACACATATGTGCTAGTCGTTCCTGACTATAGGGGGTGGTGCTCATCTCTTTTTCAAAGCCAAAGAGCCAGCGCTGTCCAAAAACGTCTCCGTGGTCATGTGGCTGGCATGACTAAATGCCAAAGGCGCATGGAACGCTGTTACCTTCCCACCAAAGGTGGTCCCTATTTTTCTACTTGCATTTTTTTACGTGCTTTCGAACTGCTAGGTTGGCAGAAGCTGGGACAAGTAATGGGAGCTCACCCCGTTACGCGGCACTAGGGATTCGAACCACTGAACTGCCGCCCTTTCGATCGACAAACTCAACGTTTTAGCCACTGAGCATCCCCCTTAAGCATTCTATAGGAGGAGGAAAAAGTTCTGGTTCCACAGAGGGTTTTGTGTTGCCACTGGAAGTACCTGCTTCTGGATTTTTCTGCATGCTGAGTCAGTTCATTAATTCTCTGTGAGGAGCCTGCAGATTTAAAAAGTACCTACAATAAGAACTTCCCTTTCCATAGTTTTGACTAGTTCCTGACCTACAGCAAGGGATCCAGTAAGGCCAAGATGGCAGAACAGCTTCTACGAGGGAAGGCATTCCTCTCCTTTTCTGCCTGTGGAAAAGAAAGATTGCCAAGAGAGATGCTGAGGAGGAAAAGAAGACAAATTGTTTTCAGTCTCTTATCAGTTTTAAGAGTTTACAACAGCTTCAGAATCACTTTCTCTTTTTATGCTCCTCAACCACAAATCTCTAAGTTCCAGGCTGTTTTTTGTGACTTTCTCAACTATTCCCAGGAACAAAGCATTTGTCTGCAAATACTACTTTAATGTGGCGAATGGTTCAGGTCTCTTTCTTCACTCCTTATTCACAGCTTTGAATGGACTTTTCCTCATCAAGGAAACAATGGCAATTGCTGGATTTGACTTTATTTGTTCATCCCATATTTTGACCATGCACAAGTTTGGTAACCTGCTTACTTGGGGATGAATTTCACTAGACTTAATGAAGTTTGTTTCTGAATAGGGTAGGGTAGGGTAGGGTAGGGAGGGTAGGGTTGGGAGGAGCATTTTTTTTCTTGCTTAATGCAAGAAAATTAATGCTTAATCCTACCCTCAAAACGACGCTATAGAGGACTGCACACCAGAACAACTAGACACAAGAACAGTTTTTCCCCGAATGCCATCACTCTACTAAACAAATAATTCCCTCAACACTGTCGAACTATTCACTAAGTCTGCATTACTATTAATATTAATCTTCTCATCGTTCCTATCACCCATCTCCTCCCACTTATGACTGTATGACTGTAACTTGTTGCTGTATCCTTATGATTTATATTGATTGTTTCCTAGTATGATTTGATTGCTTATTTGTACCCTATGACTATCATTAAGTGTTGTACCTTATGATTCCTGATGAATGTATTTTCTCTTTTTATGTACACTGAGACCATATGCACCAAAGACAAATTCCTTGTGTGTCCAATCATACTTGGCCAATAAAGAATTCTAGTCTGTTCTGTTCTGTTCTGTTCTGTTCTGTTCTGCTCTGCTCTGCTCTGCTCTGCTCTGCTCTGCCCTGCCCTACCCTACCCTACCCTACCCTACCCTACCCTACCCTACCCTACCCTATCCTATCCTATCCTATCCTATCCTATCCTATCCTATCCTATCCTATTCTAAGTAGGCACACGGGGAGAGATGCACACAATTTATGTGCTGGAAATATGAAACAATATTTCCAAAATAACCAGAGGTAGGACCTAAATATGTTAACCACCTCCATGTCTAGAGTTAGCTTAGAAATATCTTTTGGAGGCTAGGGAGATGAACTCATTAAAACTTTAGCTCCATCAAAATTATAACGTGGCCTTTAGAATAAAATGGTATAGCTAGCAGCAAGTCCCTCTCTGTCCTTATGGACAGCAGGGCCTGGAAATAGTGAGAATGTGAAGCTACAATGGAATAGGCAAAATGTTCCCTACTACCACCAAAATAATAAAAACAGACAAGAGTATGGCTACATGAAACACTTTGTTGACAGAAAAAAGTGGAACACCACTACAGGTATTTATAACCAGTCACTTAGCCACCATTTGAAGTAAAGACGAATCCCCCCAAAAAAGGTACTTACAACTTGGATTTGAAGTTCCAATAACCACAACACACAAACATCTTTCATGGTCACCTGATCGCATTCTGGACACTCAGCAACTGGCCCACATTTACAGTCATTAGTAATGTCCTTCAGTTAAGGGAGCATTTTTTTTTTTGCCAGAAACTGCTGTCTGCTTCCAGTTTCTGCAAAAAGCACCCATTGTGGACAATGGGTTTGCGTAACAACCTCGGATTCACTTAATGACTACCGTGACTCACATAATGGCCGTTGCAAAAATGGTATAAAATCAAATCAAATCAGTCATGCGATAACCTGCTTGATGACTGGCACAACTTACTACTGTGATTCCGGGCTGAATTATGATTGTACATCAAGGACTACCTGTATTACACCCAAATGTAACCAGCAACACACAGGTGGCAGAAGTTGGCTTGCTTTCTTCATTTAAAAAAATGATTTTGAGAGGGAGGGGTTTATATGGAACTCTCTAATACCTGACAAGTGCTTATCACAATGTATTTTGGAAAAATCTTTGGAAACAGTGGGCAGCTGCCTTTGTAGAAATTATGTATCAAAATAGCCATGGAGAATATTTCCCATGAATCAGAGTGAGGGGGCATGTCTGTAGTAGTTGAAAATTGCCAAGAAGAACTGGACACTCCTGTCCATGACCGCTGGAGAAACTACATGCTATAGTTTATCGCACTAAAAAATGTATCAGGTGACAAACTGCAATAGCTAAGAATACCCTTAAGGTGTCTCAGATATGGGTTGGGGCAGGGGTCGGTTCTAAAAAATTTTACTACTGGTTCTGTGGACATGGCTTATTTTCTGGCCGTGGTTTGATGGTCATGTGACAATTCTTTAGGATTTAGCAGAGGTACTGGTCTACCAGGCTTTTAACTGCTCGTAGAGCCGTACCAATCTACCCATTTGTTTTTGGAGTGCACTGGTCTACCACCACACTGCCTTTTACCGCTGATCAGCTGTAGGGTGCAGCTGCGCGGGTGGTGATGGGAGCGACGTGGCGCTCCCATGTAACGCCCCTCCTGCGCGAGCTGCACTGGCTCCCGGTGGTCTTCCGAGTGCGCTTCAAGGTTTTGATTATCACCTTTAGAGCGCTCCATGGCTTAGGACCTGGTTATCTACGGGACCGCCTGCTACCACCAATAGCCTCCCACCGACCAGTACGCTCCCATAGAGAGGGGCTCCTCCGGGTGCCGTCGGCCAAACAATGTCGACTGGCGGCCCCCAGGGGGAGAGCCTTCTCTGTGGGGGCACCTACTATCTGGAACGAGCTCCCCCCCGAGATACGGAGGATTCCGGATCTGCGTACCTTCCGTCGCACGCTTAAGACGTTCCTATTCCAGCAAGCCGGCCTGACCTAAACTTCTCCGCTTTTAAATGGGAATTTTAAATTTGGTTTTAAATTATTGGGGTTTTAAATATGGTTCAGCCAAATTTATTTAATTTGTTTTATCTCTATGTAAAATTTTGTATTTCCATGTTTTATTTTTATGGCTGTTCACCGCCCTGAGTCCTTCGGGAGTAGGGCGGTATACAAATTCAATAAATACAAATACAAAATACAAATAGGGCGGCCCTTTGAAGCGCCGCAGCAAGAGTTTAAACAGCTTTTTTCCTTCTAGCTGATCAGCAGGGACTCGGGAGAAAACGAATAGATTGGGGGCGGGGCCAGGCAGAGGTGGTATTTACCGGTTCTCCGAACTACTCAAAATTTCCACTACCAGTTTGCGAGAACTGGGGAGAACCAGTAGAAACCCACCACTGGGCTGGGGCTAGGTTAAAGGCAGACATGTCGATTAGGGAACAGGGAAATCAACCATACACTATATTGCTAATTGCCAGAATATTTTTTATTTGTTTTATTTAATCCCATCATTATTACATTTCTATCAATATCCCAAGGTTGTGAACATATTCAACCCCTTCCTCCTTCTATTTTCCCCACAACAGCCACCTTGTGAGGTGGAATGGACGGAGAGAGACTGACTGGTCCAAGGTCACCCAGCTGGCTTTCTAAGACAGGACTAGAACTCACAGTCTCCTACTCAATTCCTAACTCAAGACTTCTCTCTACACCTAATTTCCAATGAAGATTGGAAGTCAGACATGCTGTCTTCCAGAGTGATAGAGTCACTTGGTAACTACATGTAATGTTCATGTTGTTTTTCTGGTAAAATACAAATGTGGTTTGACGTTGCTTTCTTCTGATAATTCTTTTCAACTTTTTTGTCTATCCTTGGAATTCCCAGGCTGTTTCCCCTTTCCAGATTCTAAAAGCTACTCTGCTTTTGAGCTTAGACAAATTTGACTAGATATTGCTTCCTGCTAAGGCTCAGTGTATTTTGTAATAAAATATATCTGTTTGTATGAATGAAGACATTGTTTATTATACTTATTTTCACAGATTTTACCATTGCTCCAAAATCAGGTTACATCAGTTAAAAAAGAAATGCCCATCAAGCTTCTAGAAAACCTTACCTAAGGAAAGAGTAGAGAAGGACAAAAGGAATAACAATTGGATTTTCTAATCTACTACCAAACATAGAACATCTCCCTCATTACTACCGTGTTTCTCCAAAAATAAGACCAGGTCTTATTTCCTTTTGACCCCCGAAATAAGCACTTGGCCTTATTTTCAGAGAGGTATTATTATTATTATTATTATTATTATTATTATTATTATTATTATTATTGATGCAGGAGGCAGCGAGCATGATCACCTCATGGCTGTTTGGCTCCTTAACCACAGCCCGTGGCCCATGGATCAGCTGATCCACCGAGGGCCGGAAGTTCTGTCTCTCTAGCACCTGGAGATGTTTCTGGCACACTCTTGCCAGCCCTAATCCTGTCGACCTGGGACTGGGGGGAGGGGAACCAGCGCTGGAGCTCCGTGCAGTGGCTGGTGCGGGCTCTGTCTGTGCAACCATGAAGCGGGACCAGCGTGGCTGGTTCTTGCCCGCAGCATTGCCAGCCAGGATCAGGTCAGAGCTGCTGCCGCTCTCGGTTGAGATCAACAGGCCAGATTTGGTGAGCCGAACACACTGCCACCACCCAGGAGGAAAAGAAGGAGAGGAGGCACGGCGAGAGAGCCCATTTCTCATATTCTTCTCCCAGATGGTGGCATGTTCAGGTGGTGGCATGTTCAGGTTCGACATACCGGTGCAGCCACAAGCAGCAGGACGCCAGCTGTGCCGGTATGACAAAGCTCGCAGCAGTGCTGCCCTTCGTGCATGCAACGGCACAACAAGCCTTGCAGAGTCCTGCTCCAAGAGGTTGCTGCGGCATGATGAGTCTCACAAAGGCTCATTTCTGGTGGAGTTTGGGGGAGAGAAAGAAAGACTTCTACTACTTCTGCTGCTTTTGTTGCATACAGCCAAAAGTTTGTAAAAGGCAGGAAGGTGAAATGCCAAACTCAACCCATACTCACACCTCGTGTATGGTCTGCCCCCAAGCAGGGTGGGGGTGGGGAGGCCATCAGAGGAGCCCCATGTGACACCCACCTGCTTCATCTTTGCCTTTGCCAGGGTGGCGGGCACTAGAAGGGCACTGTCCTGAAGCCTCCCTGCCGCTTGGTTTGGTGCGGATGGTGTCCAGAAGACCCAGGTGTGGTAGGTGGGCAGGTAGGTGGAATGGAGAAGAGAAACGGCACAGAGGAAACCCTTTCAAACCATGTTTGCTGCCTCTCCATAGCCACAAGGTGAGCTGCGGAACAGAGGGGCCCTCGGCTGCAAGGTTGCCTGGTGCCGTGGGCAGGGCTAGCAAGAGTGCCCTGGAAATATCTCCAGGCACCCAGAGAGACAGAACTCCTGGCCTTCGTTGGATCAACTGATCTGTGGGCCGCAGTTAAGGGGCCAAGCAGCCATGAGATGACCGGTGAAGGGAAGGGCTGCCTTCTGTGCTGGCCACGCCCACCCCTTCACTAGGGCTTTTTTGGGGGGTAGGGCATATATTACTCCCACCCCCAAAAAATTGGGCTAGGCCTTACTTTTTGAATAGGTCTATTTTTGGGGAAACACGGTAGCTGTTCTGGTACATTAGTCAATTGAGTTAGGATTTTGCAAAGCCATCTCCCAGCATCTATTCTTTCTTCTCTGGCTGAAACTACACAAACTGGCCTTCCTCTTGCAATGATGTTCCTTCTAGGAGACAATTGATCTTTATGGCTAAAATAGTCTGGCCTGCTGCTTTTTCAGGTCCTTAAATCTTTAGACACTGATCAGACGTTTTGCAGCCTGGTTCCAATTAAGCTATCTGTAATGTAGAAGCTCAAGCTATCTCAGCACATCTGTTGGCTATCATGCAAACTAAATAACATAGGTGCTTATTTTAAATCTGTCATGAAATGCCATGCAGATTCCATCAAAACTAGTCCATCTTCTACCAGTTACTTGGAATAGGTGAACATTTGCACACACAGCCAAGTAATGTGTTATTATTTGCCAGGCAAATAAGTCAATAATTATAATATGCAGACAAAAAGAAATAAGTTTGAACCCAAAAATGATGACACAGCAATCAGTGCTGTGCAGTTGAATACACTATCCCAGATTCAAGTTAAAATGTTCAGATTTCAATGATCAACCTTCTTTTAGAATGAAAAGATAAAACAAATATTATTGAAAGTAATATGTGCATACATACCAGTGGTGGGTTGCCCCCAGTTCGCACCAGTTCTATAGAAGCAGTAGTAAAACCGGTGGGAGCCCCCCCCCGACCAAAATACTTCTGTGCGGCCCCGTTCCGAACTGGTAGTAAAGGTAAGTAGAACCCATCCCTGATATATACACATACACATATATAGAGAGAATAATTAACTTCAAGACAAAATACAACATTCAAGAGGATTTCGAACAAACTTCTATAGTTTGTTCTATAGCAGGAGAAAAATTGGATTTTCCAGTATTTCTTTTTTTTAAAAAAAATCTAAAAATCAGCAGAACAAATTGATGGACACAATCCTAAGGTAGATAAAACTTTTCTGAAGTCTCCAAAGACAGTTCAGGAGGTAATAATTTAGGCTTTTTTGCTCTTGTTTCAAAAGCCAAAAAGAGAATAAATCCAAATCTTAGTCAGCTGATTTTTTTTCAACTATTTTCTCCTCAGGGGCCAAGGATTTTCCAACTGTACAATTAGTCAAGGTCACTCCTGGCAAACGTGAAGTAATCAAGGTTTGACAACCATCGGCTCAATTTACCCAATTATATAAATATTATATGTATACATTCTAAACAAAGAAAACCCCAAAACGTTCAGGCTAAAATCCATGCAATTAATGAAAATGCTTTAGTATGCATTTTTATTACAATAGATCACAAAAAAGTATCCTTGCTAACCAAAAATTTTAATTTAAAGCACAATAATCAACTTCAGAATGTATGGCCTATAATAATGACCTTTAATTTTTTAAAAATCATAAATAGCAATACATTCTGTACCAAATAATGATCAATTTAGGTGTATCTGATCTCATTCTCTATAGTGCATTATTTTTCAAAGTTTAGAATAGAAAACCGTTTCTAAAAGGAGAGTTGACTGAATATCAAAGAAAAGACAAAGCTAAATTAAAGTTAATTAATGAAGTTCAGAGAAAGTCTAAATTAGGGTAGCTTCTCCAGCCATTTTGCTCTTATTCATAAAAGGGGAAACACATTTCTGTAAATCAGTTTCTAGTTGAAACCACATCAGCAAGAAGTCACAAAAACATATCAACACAAATGCTAGCATAAATACTGAGAAATATTCTCATATGTAGAATCCTATAAATCATTAAAATTATTTTTGTTTTATCTTCCTTAGCAGCAAAAAAGTATTCCAGCCTGATCATTTTTCTATGGATTATAGAAACAAAGAAAGATAAATTTTCATATCATTTTTATTCATGGTATCTGAAGGCCTTGTATGTATCTTTTCTTTAAATGTTCTATGAATTTTTAAAATCATAGGATAATAACATTGTGCTGCTTTGTTCTTTCAATGTAAATCTTCTGATATAAGTTTTTTTAAAACAAACAAACATGATACTGTTTTCAATATAGAAATTCACGCATCTTCCTTTCAAATGTACATTTTGATGGAGTTTTGATTAGGAAAAGAGAAACACAAATCAAATTTTGATGTTCTCCTACGAAATCTGGTGGCCGTGACATGGCCAAATTCACTCCAAAAGAAATCTATGGCAAGCATTTTTTAAAAAACTATGCCTAATACTCACTTGCTTTTAGCAGCTTTCTGTGCCTATAAATGGATCTTTAAAATATTATTTTGAAAAATAAGTTAGTTTAGCCTATAGCCTATTTTTCTGCACCCATAGTTAACTTTTTTTTTCTTTACTGCCAGATTTGCCACAGTGGGCAGGAATAATGCTGTTTCTAATTGCTAAGGAAATTATAAATATTATTACTATCACATGAAGCAGGCAAGCTTCAGAATATATAATTAATCTCTAAAACACTCTGATTTTAAATAGTAAGCTAGCTAAACTTGTAATAATCATATAACAATTCACTTAACAGTTTTTCAATTAAAATGCTATTTTAATATCACTAAATAACTCTGAGAGCACCTTTTTAGAATTCATACAATAGGCATATTATAAAGCACTACTAAATGGTATGCTGCCACAATTTTACCTTAGCTTCACATTGCTGTGAGTAATATAATATTATTGATTTAGGCTGTACATAAAGCACTACTGTGTGTTGCAGTTTCATTGATTTCACTTTTAAAGTCCTGTTAAAATAAATTTGGCAATTTTATTTTCTCAAAAATTGAGTGAGATATCATATAAGCAGTATAAATTCTTGGTATTTCTGCATTCGGTGATATCTGTAAGCGAAAGTCATCTACCATAATGGCTCTATCTGAATTAGCACCTACATTCTCATGGCATCTACAGGCAATCCTTGACTTATGAGTCCAGAATTGCGGTGATAGGTTGCGTTTGTTGTTAAGCAGGTCATCCTGTGATCATGCCAGATTTTACAGCCTGCTTTACAACAGCTGTTAAAGGAACACATCAGTCATTAAGCGAAAGAAGCAGTTAAATGAACTTGGCACTCATTAAGCAAACACAGCGGTTGTTAAACCAACCCATTGTCCACAATGGGCATTTTTTATCGGAAACCAGAAGTAAATACTGGTTCCAGCAAAAACTTTGCAAATCTCAGTCATGTGACTGTAGTATGCTGCATATGGCCAAATATGTGGGCCAATTACCAAAAGCCCAAGATGCAATTACACGATCATGGTGTGGGGAGTGCTCAAACTTCAAATCCAGGTCATAAATATATTTTTTGGTTCTGTCGTAACTTTGAACATTTGCTAAGCACTGTAAGCAGGCTAACAGATATAAGGCTATCTGTACTATATCCAATTGAACACCCAAAGCTCTCAGATCTGGGCAGGAAGAATCTGGAAGGGCAACAAAGAGTTATGGAAAACAATGACCTGCTGCTGCCAGATATGGTAATCCTTACTGTCTCATAGGAGATTCATGGACCTGAGTGGGTCTCATTTTGAAAAGCTTGCAGTTCATAGAAGTTGAAGAAGCCCATCTTTCTTTTTTTACATGGGAAGGTCCCACAACTGACAAGCAGAAATTCAATCCTGCATTATATGTTTGAGCTGTTTTGAGCATGGATGTGTTGCTTTGGTACTGCAGACAGGAGTCATTTTAGCTGTTTTCCATGTTCGGAAACTCTTTTCACTTGTAATTATGTCCTTCTGTTCTATGTTTAAAAATGCTTGCATTAGTAGGAATAACGTATGAAGTATACCTATAGTAGTTGAAATTGTGACAGACTTGGCTCTGGAACCTAGAATTACAAATCATTGTATAAAAGGGTTATGCCATCCCAAAGGAGCCCAGAAAGATCTGTATGTTTGGATATTGCTTCAAAGAAAATGTTTTTGTTTTTCAAATAATCAAATTCCTGATGGATAGGCACAGGATTGGCAGCAAAGCTCTGTTTTCTAAAAGGCATGACTGAATCTCACAGCAAAGCCATTTCACAAGGCTTCTATTAATGTCAGTGCCAGGGTTACCTCTAGGGTGATTTTGTAAAATAAACTAGCACATCTCTGTAAATTTACCTTGTAGGCCTATATTTTTCAGTATATACTGTAAATATTAAACAAAGTTATCAGCTGTCTGTTAGGGGGTGCTGCTTTTGGTTTAAGAAATGTTAAAGTAGAAAGGTGAAACGTGGAAAATTTGGCATGGGGCACAATTTTTAAAGAATTTTGAGAGAAACAATGATTTAATTAAGCAGCAAGAATGGCGGCAGTATCCATTATCTTTTAATAACCTTCTGGGGAGTCATTAAGTGTATCAGAGGAGAGCAAAACAAACTGAAAACAGCAACCTTTTACAAATAAGACTTCCACCATTCTGTCTCTTTTCACTTCGTCTACCCCTTTCATACAAACAAACAGTATGTCAAGTGAAAGTCAATGGACCAGGTTGCTGTCAATCAAGCCCACACTGTTTGTAAATCTGGGACATCTTCAAACACCCAAGCCAATTATTTCCTCAATAGAAGGGAATATTTGTAAATCAGGTTCAACTGTGAAGTCCTTGGTGCCTTCTGAGTGGGGTTGTTTTCTTCAAAACTTTTCATTACCCAACTAAGTATCATCTTCAGTGCTAGAAGAGAGTGGGGTTTCTTCTCTGTTTATATATGGTGGCTTTCCCTGTCAATGTTGGGGAGAATTTCTTGGTAGTTTCTTGATTAGGTTGTTGTTTACTGTTTGATTATTTGCCTGAGATGGTAATTCCCCGATTGGAATATTGTTTACTGCTTGATTGGTGATCTGGTATTAATCCTGGTGTTAATCCATGTTTATCTGGGTGTTGAATGCTAGCAAGGTCTTTTTGTTTCCTTTTTAACATTATCTGTTTTGAATTGTGTGTAAACGTTGTTTATCTCTATGTGCCTATTGATGGCTGATTTGTCTTTTTGATGGCTGATTTGTCTGAGTGCATATTCAAATATAGCAAATACCTTGAATCACGGATCTCTTCAACCTCTGCCTTACTACCAACCTTTGGTTTGAACAACTAATATACCAACAAATCAGAGCAACACCCATGGGATCACCACTCTCAGGAATCATAGTAGAGACAGAAACAGTAAACAACAACCTAATTAGGGTACTACCAAGAATAAAACCACACTACTACCAACACTGACAAGGAAAGCCACTATATATAAACAGAGAGTAAACTCCATTCCCTTCTAGTACTGAAGAATTTACCTAGTTGGGTGATAAAACGTTTGCAAGAAAACATCCAAACTCAGAGAGTACCAAAGACTGCACCATTTTTTCCTTATAATACAAAAGTTATTTCATAAGTTGTCATCAGCCTAAGGATTTCTTCAATTTACTCAAATATTTTTTCATGAAAGCTACATCCTGGCATTGAAGACTAATATTGAACTAAAAATATCTGCCAACGTTCTTCTAGTACCAATGATAGCTCAGTATTTATCATGCTATTTTCTGGGGCTAGGGTATAAATATGGGATGGCTCCCGATTTCTGATCTGAGGTTACAATGAGATACAATCTGCCTTACCATTTCAAGTTTTTGGGTTTTTTACCTGTTTTCAACCTATTTCAAAGTTCAACCGAAAGCCTCTTCCTGTGATTTCTGATCAGAACCAAACTGATATTTTAGAAACATTACGGACTTCAATTTCCAGAGTTCCCTAGCCAATAGGTATTAGTTTCCTGCAAGAGGAACCTGTATAATGAAACGTTCCCAGTAGAGTCATTAACTGATGACCATCGAACTTGATTTGCTTCCCTGAGGATGTGAAGACTTTTGGGAGTGTTCTTGGGGGCAAGGTAATAAATGTTGTCCTACATCCTCACACTGGACTTTCTCTACAGAAAGTAAGAACAACTGATCAATTGGGTAATTGGAAATAAACACACCATCAACAGCACCCTTTGCCACCTCCATATAAAGTACATTGAAACAGCACTTCCAATTTGGAAAAGGAGTTACAATTATTACCTAAAGATGATCCTTTCAGATAGTTTTCAGATATTTTTAATTGTGACACATTTGGAAATTCCTCCTTCCAATAACGAAGACATACACAAGCATTTAATCTGATTTAAATGCAGATACAGCTAAAAAAGATATAAATGATTCTAGTATCCAATTCATCCTACATCAAATTAACATTTGATTTCTGGAAGAAACATAACTGGAAATCATCTGAAAGTGGCACAGTGTTTGAAATGTGAGAAACAGACCCACAATCTGCTATATATAATAGCAGCTGTATATATAAGCAGCTATATATATAAGCAGCTATATATAATAGCTGACCTTAATTCATACAAGTATGTTACATAATTATTAAATAATTTCAGGTTACAACTTTCACTTGAATATGAGCTATCTTTGGCCAAGACGATGAAAATTGATCGATATACAGCTCACATATCTGAAGGCTAATTTGATGCAGTGGTTAAGGTGCTGGCCTAGAAACCAGGAGACTGTGAGTTCCAGTCCTGCCTTTGGCATGAAAGCCAGCTGGATGACTTTTGACTAGTTACTCTCTCTCCAGCCAATTCAGATCAGAGGATTGTTGTTGTGGAGAAAATAAGAGGAGGAAGGAAGAAATATTGTGTGCGTTTGCCACCTTGAGTAACTTATAAAACTAATAAAGGTGCAAAAATTCAAATAAACAAAAATAAATACTTTGGGTTTATAAATGACTTTGGGTTAATCACTCTCTCAGCCCTAGGAAGAAAGATTATTTTCATAAAATTATCACAAGTCAAGACTGACTAAAAGGTGCACACACATACAAGAAAATCTGTATCCAGATATGGCTCCTGTGGCTGTAGAAACTATTCATCAGTTTTTGTTTTGTCAGTGAGGTTATTTTACCAATCACCCCTGATATTTTTTCCATTGGTATGAAATGGGAAAACCAAACAGAGCAGTATGAAGTCAGGAAAAATAATTTATGTATAATAAAGCATCAGAAAATCGATCCAAAGCCATACTTGCACAATTCCTTTATTAAGTCCAATCAAAATGATAGCAAGGGGTATGCAAGCTTTCAAGGTCACCAATTTTCAGGTTCTCTTCCTTCTGCAGAATATTCTGGGGAACTTGGCAGCTCACACGCTCTTTTGTGTCATTGCAGTTTAACCTGATAAAGGTATTAACCAGCCGTATATTTTGGATTTATTTTTTGTGACATATTATTTTCAGAAAAATCAAATTCATTTGGAAATACTACCAAGGAAAATTGGCCTCGGATCATGCTAGCATTCAAGTCTTTTAGGATGTCAGAGTTGGAATGGCAGCATTTTTTTCTGTCCCATGCATGACTGGGGTAAGTATAAACGTCACTAACAACCAAACATGAATAAAAATGATATAGTTCTTAAACAATTCTCACTCTGACTTTCAAAAATACTGAAATCTACTGGGTTACAATTAAAATAGTGCTGTTAATACACCAGTGGTGACATGTAAAATTTGTTACTACCGGTTCTGTGGGCGTGGCTTGGTGTGTGGGGGGGTAATATGACTGAGTGGGCGTAGCCAACCTTTTTTTAAAAAAACTTTTAGAACCATTTTTTCTCCAACCTCTTTGGCTTAAGAGGTTGTAAAAAAATGCTTTTAAAGCCTCTGACGATCCCAGCTGACTTGCCTGATCGGCAGAGGCTTTCTTTCTTTTTTTTTTTAAAGCCTCTGACGATCCCAGCTGAGCCACGCAATGATCAGAGGCTTTTTTTTTTTTTACTTTTAAAAGCATTGTTTTGGCCATTTTTTCTGTAGAAAAAATGCTTTTAAAAATAAAAAAAAGCCTCTGATGATTGCACGGGTTAGCTGGGCAATGGGGGGGGGCAGGGATTTTTGCCACTGGTTCTCTGAACCACCCGCCTCTATCACTACTGGATCGGGTGATCCGGTCCGAACTGGGAGCATTTCACCCCTGTAATACACTCAACAATCATGATCATAACAGATCAACTATTTCTTTCTTTCTTTAGCAAATTTAGCAAAAGATTAGACGTAACAGCTAACTTATCATGAAATGTAGTTTTCTTCCCTTCCCTTTCAGAAAATATATAAGTACCGTTTAAAGGTTAAAACCTTTCCATGTTTTTCATTAGAAATTCTATAACTTTGCAGCAAAGTACTACAAGCATTTTTTTTTTTTCATAGCTCAGGAAGAGGGTTCAACTTCATTGTTTGGGATAAGTAACCTTTCTGTGACTGAGACTTTTAAGTGAAGCCAAGATATTTAAAATAACAGTGCGGGGCCAAAACGAGCAAGAGCTAAATTTAAATGTATATACTCATCCCCATGCTATATTTTTCTGCTTCAGTCTCATTAAAAATTCAATTTGGTGGTTACATTTGAAAGAGTCCAGGAATCACATCCTGCGTTTTGGGAAACTTTGTAGACTTGGGTCCATTGACAGATTATACTCCGATGTGTCTGAAGCAGCCCACAAAGATTTAGAAATGATATTACCTGAAGATATTCTGAATTAAAACAACTTCAGTTGGATGACTTTTGAATTAAGGGAAACGAATCAATGACTACATCTGAGAAGTATATACAGTATACTCAACTCTTTAGTTTTAATATAATTTCATACTTCATTATTTTTCAATGACCTTATGTTCATACTTGCATTTCTACTCCAATAGTCATATATATCTCCCAGGGAATCTCCATGTTGGAAGTTAGACATATGTGCACATGCAAAACACATGACTCACTCATATTTCTTGTATTTCCATATATTACCAATACCGTTTTTACTGTTGAGACCCAACAGCTGGTTTGCAGAATGATGGGAAGGAGGCCATTTCATTAATGTACAGTTAATTTTGTTCACTGATTTATTTTATTCCGCAAATCTGCTGACAAAGTTTTTAAACAACAAAGCAATTATTAAGCGTTGCAGTGGGGGAGTGTGTTGTGAGTTTGCATTGAAAAATGATGAAATCAATGCTGTAGTCTACAGTGCAATAAAACATATCTGTTATCCTTTGATTAGAATTCAGCAGAAGGAAGGAAGGAAATTAAAATAAGGGCAATTAAGATCTTTCTTTGAGTGCCTGATGCTAATATCTTGCAACTAGTCTATTGCTTTGAGATTAAAAGGGACCGTGTTGATGACTCTTCCATTGAATAATAAAATGGAAGTTGGATATCACTGATTAACCATTAGGTTTAAATATCAGTTATTTTATTATTGTGCCACTGACAGTTACAATTAAATTATGCGAAGTATAGGAAAAGAGTGGAAAATTTTCAGTGTTTGGCCCAGCAGGACCAATGGCAGAGCAAGGTATGTTATCTCTTGTACTATTATAAATAAAACTTAATGAAGATCATTAGTCCATAAAAGCATTGTTAATACAGGTAGTCCTTGACTTACAACAGTTCATTTAGTGAATGCTCGAAGTTACAACGGCACTGAAAAAAGTGACTTATGACCATTTTTTATACTTACGACCGTTGCAGCGTCCCCATGATCATGTGATTTACATTTGGATCCTTGACAACCGGTTCATATTTATGACGGTTGCAGCATCCGGGGTCATGTGATCGCCTTTGCAACCGTCTGATAAGGAAAGTCAATAGGGAAGCCAGATTCACTTAACAACCGTGTTACTAATTTAACAACTGCAATGATTCACTTAAGAAATGTGGAGAAAAAAGTTGTAAAATGGGGCAAAACTCCCTTAACAAATTTCTCACTTAACAACATAAAGTCCGGCCCATTTGTGGTCGTAAATCAAGGATTACCTGTATTCAGATGATCAGTGAATAAACTCTGGTTTAACTATATGTACACCCCATATATACATACATATATTCTTTACAGACATTCAGTTTGATGACTGTCAAGGACTATAATAAAAATGACACATACCTAGAAAGATTTCCTAGAATTCAACCAGAAAGCTTGGAGCATAACAGCGCCAGCAGTTCCAATAAAAATTTACTGCTATTGTATTTACTTTTCTTATGGTCACCCTGTGGAGGGGTGAGGTTCAAAAAAGATAAGACGATGGTCAGGGCGATTTGTACAAAAGGGGCTGTCATGTTACATTGACATGGCTGCCATATTGCCTTTTTTGACTCCTACATGGATTTTGATCTTTATTATTATGTTACATTATAATGTATACAACCAACATAAATATGAACCGGTTGCCAAGTATCCAAATCTTAGTCTTGTGACCATGGGGATGCTGCAATGGTCGTAAATGTGAAAAATGATCATGAGTCACTTTTTTCAGTGATGCTGTAACTTCAAGCGGTCACTAAATGAGCTGTTGTAAGTCGAGAACTACCTGAATATAGAAGCAAATCAGGCAGTTTCACTGGAATCTACGGGCAGTGACTGGGGAGAGTATACCATAAGAATCAGGCTTGCAAAATTCTGTTACTATACAGGGGTCTGCAACCTTAAACACTCAAAGAGCCATTTGGACCCATTTCCCACAGAAAAGAAAACACTGTGATCCACAAAACCTGGGTGGGCGTGGCCAACTCCATGTCACTCACTTCCACCAATCACATGACCCGTCCCCAGCCATGCCTACCCAGCTGGTCATTAGGGCAGAGAACCAGTTGTTAAAAAACACCAGGAACCACAAAACCCTTTTGACAACTCTCTCTCTCCCTCCCTTCCTCCCTCCCCCCTCTCCCCTCTCCCTCCCCCCTCTCTCTGTATCTCTCTATCTCTGCCCTGGCCGCTTCTCCATCCACCAGCATCATCCTTACCTTCTCAGGCCAGGCAAGGAGTGACTGGGAGGGGAGGGTGAGGGGCGGGGCCAGTTAGTGCTGGGATCACCCGACAGGGAGTCACAGCAGAGGGCGCAAAGAGCCACATGCGGCTCCAAAGCCGCAAGTTGCTGACACCCGCTATAGCCAATCTGACTAGAACTTTTAGCCTTCCTGTGGAGTTGATTTCCTGGTCTGATCTACTTAATGGGATGGACAACAACTCATTTGGGGCTTAGACTACACTTGACTGTGGAGTGGTGTATGAGAACTCATGCTCCAAACTATAAATGGAGACAGGAAAAAAAGAAGTAGGCAGCACGAGCTTAATGATGATAATGATAATAATGGTACAGTTAAGATGATTAATGCCCATGCATTTAATGATCTTCTCCCTCTGCCACATTAAAAAAATTAATAGTAACTTTTGAAAAGGCTTTGAGAGCCACAGTCAAGATTTTTGAGGCTTATGTTATGCACCAATGATTTCAGATAAGATGGAATATTCCAACAAGATAGATGGTGTAGATCCTAATAAAATTTAAAATATGGCTCCTTGAATGAAAATGCAAGCTTATGGAGCAGCCCTACCACTAAGTAACAGCTTCATGTGGCAAATGCTGAATGGCATAGTGTAGTAAGATAAAAGAGGACTATTTATTTATTTAGCGTATGGCAAATACATGGACTTATAGTAGTTCAAATGTTAATATTGAGTCCACCCAGCCATTCAAAGACAGGGCGGTATGTTGAAAAAAATCAGACATTGGGCTATTCTGTGTATCTTGTTCTGTTCTCATTGTCTTCATATGCAATAGACATCATTGTTGAGTAAGACCCAACTCCAATCTGTTTTTCTGGCAATGGGGAAAAGAAACAATGGACAGCAAAATGTTTTGGCCAGCCCCAAAGGCAACTGTAGTGACAACATATATTATTCCAGATGACAGAATCATTGCAAAATGAGTGGAGCATAGATTTGGGGCTCTGGTCCTTCTGATCCTCTCATAACCAAAAAGCACTTGTGCCAAATGAAATTTTTATATTCCTTTTTCTTTTAAACTTGATGTGTTTGATACAAAGAGGAAAAATAATTACATGTTCCTTGTGGGAGGTTTTTTTTTAAATCTGAAGCCAGGATCCTTCAGATTTTTTTAAAATCTGAAGCCAATGCTTACATTTTTCAAAATTTACTTTAGGGACCATAAACACTCTGAAGCTGCATTTGATGTTTTCTCACACTCATGGTGACATAGTATCTCTGAACTGATGCCCAACATGGCATGTGTTTTCTATTTTTCTGTATTGCTCATTGTTTTAACCCTTTGGCCATAGGCGATTTAATAGCATCTTACTTCATGCATAAACTTGTGGCTACTGCGGTATTTTCAGTAAGAAGAGATCCAGATGTTAACACTTTCATTAACACTACAGAGGTTCTCCATTTACAATGCATAATTCTCTGGAATTATTTGTACATATTTCTGACTACATTAAACCAAACCAACTAGACAAATTTATTTCTCTGCAAAGCCAAGTTCTTCATTAAAGTTACTGCCGGTTAGAGAGTTTGGTTTTATTTTTAGATGTCTGTAATGATGATTTCAGTGCCATTATTTTTCCCCCAAAAATTTAAGTAAATCATGCAAAAGTCAAGAGCCTTGGTAGTACAGTGGTCTAAGGCACCCTGTTATTAAACTGGTTATTAAGACCAGCTGCCTGCAATTACTGCAGGTTCGAATCTCGCCAAGGCTCAAGGTTGACTCAGCCTTCCATCCTTTCTAAGGTAGGTAAATTGAGGACCCAGTTGTGGAGGCAATAAGCTGACTTTGTATAAATATACAAAAGGATGAAGGCTATTGCTGAGCACATTGTAAGCCGCCCTGAGTCTCCGGAGAAGGGCGGCATATAAATCAAATTAAAAAAAAAAAAAGTAGATATATCTAATAATAGTAGTACACCGACCTTATCTGGTGAGCTACATAATTTTCCACTTTGGGAAGTACAAGATGATCTCCATCTAATATAAGATGGTGTTGTTGATGGTGTCAATATAATTCTTTGGAATGTTTCTGACACAACTTGAAGCCAGCATGGGAAATTTGTGACTTATAAACCCATAAGGTTAAGGATTTCCCCACCTCTCTATTCGCCTTATTTTTGTGACCAAGAAGGAAGGGAACACTCTGTTTCTGTCCTGAGTAAGATTCTGCCTTTCTGTGCTGAAAAGGAAGTTAGCAAAGATCACTTCCTCATCCTGAAGCCTTGTTCATTAACATCATTTAAGAGCAGAATATTATAACCCTTTGGATTCTGTTCTCCACCTATGTTCTAAGCTCTGATTTCATGTATGAATTATTCTTAAATTACATCAAAAATTGGGACACTCTGCTCATGTAAGAGGGTTTGTCCCTTGAAAAACACAATTTTCCTGCTGGTTCACTGCTGGTTTCTGATGTTGCTTGAAGAGACTGAGGGAGAGGCTTCATCAGGAAGGTTCACTTGTGAGGACATGTCCTCCCAAACGGACAGCTCAGATCTAGACAAGGAAGGTGTGTGGATGAGTGGTTGCCTAAGCCAGGACAAATGAATAAACCAGAAATATATTATATGAGCATGCAAGTAGAAATCTTCCTCCCTCCCTCCCTTCCTTTTAGGAATATAGCCGCCTACTTGCTCACGGCGACTCTAGGTGGCTTACAGAAAATAAAAACACAATTAGAAGAAATAAAAATAATAAAAAAATAGCTTGCTTACTTACTTACTCTCTCCTCCTTTCTTTTTTTCCTAACCACAGCCATGGCAAAAGTGCATAGGGGAAGTTGGAAAGAGTTAGCCCCCAGATATCATCATTACCATCATTAAGCTTTATGTCTGTAGTAGATATTTTAAAACTAGGCCTTGCTAACAGTTTCAGAATAGGAGTAAATTCATACCTTGTTCTGAGTCTGGCCTCTGTACAATCCTTTTTTTTTTTTTTTTGCAGCCTGGCCCACTAGCAACCTTTAAAGGGGTGTGAATAATTAAAACTCTGTACAGGAAATAAGGAAAGCTTTAGGTGACACCAGCCCTTTTCTTAAAAATAAACTTTTCAACCAATGTTTTATCTTTTCAAGAAATGGAAAAAGAACTAGGAAGTGATGGTGGGAAGGGAAGTTACAATATTTTAAAAAACAAATGGCTTAAATCTATTGGAATATTGTCACAGTTATCCAATTAGCATATTGCACCTATTATAAATCTGGTTAGTTCTGTGATGATGGAAGAAGCTGAGGAAATCCTGTGGGATCATTTTTAGGTTGGAGGCTCAGACCAGTAAATATTTTTTTTTAACTAACCTGGCAGAAACCTACAGAAATGTGCAGGGAATCCTAATACAAGTTGAATTGTCTTGACACTTCAATTAAATTGTAACCTTCAAGGGAAAAAAGATCCCCAATGGCCAATTTTAGTTTAAAAAAAACAACAAAGCCCTCAGAGATCTTCTCAGGTTGTAGCCATGTCCACCCAGCAACTCAGCCACTGCATGATGCAGTTTGGGACTGAACAACTCTAAACATCTTAAATATCTAAATTGTTTCCTAGGTTCCTAATTAAAACAGATTTTGTGTAATTATTTGATGTATTGCGTACCAAGGGTGGCTGAGATTATAGACAGAATCCAAATTCTCCACCTTATCACATTGAGCAGCAAGGATTGAAGAGAACGTCTACCAAGGGTGAAATCCAGCAGGTTCTGGAGAACCGGTAGCAGAAATTTTGAGTAGTTCGGAGAACCAGCAAATACCACCTCTCGTTGGCCCCAGAGTGGGGTGGGAATGGAGATTTTGCAATATCCTTCTCCTGTCACGCCCACCAAGCCACTCCCACAGAACCAATAGGAAAAAATTTTAGATTTCTCCCCTGACTTCTACCCAGATAGATAGTTACTCTTTCTCAACCCAAACCACCTCATATGGTTGCTGTCGTGGGAAAAATGAAAAACTATAGTTTTTATAGTTAAACTTTATGCAATCAAAAATACTAAAATATATTATAAAATAAAATAAAATTTGAGGGCATATTCATGGGCCAATAAATTCTTATAAAAGCCTAAGAAACCAAAACAAGCCAATGTCAGACATTTTATTAATGTAGGGGCCAAATTATTTAATATGTTTTTAAACTGTTTTTAAATTTTATGGATATGTGTGTTTTATTGTGGCTGTGTACTGCTCTGAGTCCCTCGGGAGAAAGGCGGTATAAAAATTTCAATAATAAATAAATAATAAATAAACCTTGTTTTTATAGTCGTTTTTATAGTCATACATGAGCTACAATTTCAATGGCTGTGTTATTCCTCTAAGAAAATATTAATAGTGGACATTAGCATGTACTGAATGAGGATGAGGCCTGTGCCACTGAGTTGCTGTGAATTATGGGCAATACCATGTTGACTTGCAATGCAATTTCTGGATTAGAGATCCTAATTTAAGTAGAATAGAGTGAGCATGAATGGGGTAAGTTTTGGCTTTTGTTCATTGCATACTATCCAAAATCTACCAAAACCTGACTGGTATTCTCTTTATCATAGTGGAGAATGCTGCAGGTGGCATGAGCAGGACTAAGGCTTGTAACATAGTCTGCACCTTCTCTATCTTACTAAAAAGTATCACTAAAGGTCAATGCTTATGAGCTATCTGATGACAACCATGCCAGTGGTGGGTTGCCCCCAGTTCGGACCGGTTCGCAAGAACCGGTAGTAAAACTGGTGGGAGGCTCTGCCCACTGACCCGGACGTCATCATAGGTGATCTGTGCATGCGGGCGCGATGCGAACCGGTAGTAAAGGTAAGTAGAACCTACCCCTGAACCATGCCATATACTGTAGAAGATTGCAATACCTACATATCAATGTCTTCCGTAACTTCCAGAAAGCAAAGATGATATTTATTAAATGCCAATGACTAAAGCTTTCAAAGCCTATAATAAACAGCTTCTATGTGCTAATAGTTCATTACAATGGTCAATGCCCATGGAAACAGGTCCTGCTGGAAGATGATATTGATAGAAGAGAATATTTGTAGCTCAGGGTTGAACTGATGTTGATATCTAGTTTGGTAATGAAACATCTGCAAGAAAACCACCCAGCTCACAGAGCACCAAAGACTCCACAGACAATGATATTATTATGATTAATCACATAGTCAACCAGATGTTTAGGCTGGATTTGGCATTGTTGTCCACCTATTGAATCCTTCTCAAGGATCTGGAATAGGCAGACATTGTTTAATAATATTAAAAAATATCGGTGCAGGATGCAAGCTGTTCCAAGTAAAGTGGCTTTTTGCAATTGACTGATGATGTGCAAATGGTGATCCATATGTTTTTGAATTTATTATGATGATGTTTGGAAGCACAGTCAACCAGATGTTTAGATGGGCTTTGGCATTTTTATCCACTTAGTGAATCCTTCCCAAGGATCTGGGATAGGCAGATGCTGTTGTTAAAGATACAGTTGCAGGATGTAAGCTGTTCCAAGTAAATCTGCCTTTTGCCATTAATGTATTATATTCATTATAATTATTATTACAAATCAAATTCAACGATGCTTATATTGGAAAATATAGCTGTTACTCCTTTTCCAAGATATTTATATTCCATAAATTCCATTGCTAGGATAAAATTTTACCAAGGGCAAGAAGAATAGATATATGATACATTTAAGATGCTCGTTAGTTCAGAGATAACCTTCCCATCATTAATATGCAGATCGATAGATGTTGCAAACATATAACAACAGACTTTTGCCGATGGGGGGAAAAAAGTCTTGATTTTATTGCCTCTTATGTCCACTGCCTGTCTGGAATGAGCAACAAGTAGGTGGGAGAAAACACAACACAACACAACACAACACAACACAACAAAATGAAACAACAAAATAAATAAATAATAAGTACTAGAACATAGTTTTGCCTGCAGTTGTGATGATCCTTAATGTTTATTATACAAGTGATACCAAATGCTAACCTTATTCTAGCAGCTTTGCTCCCTCTACGTTTTTCATATAATTGCTTGCACAGCAAACCAAATTCCCGCATGTTCATTAGGATCTACTTGTTATTTATAGCATGTGCTCTTCATCTTATTCTTCCACTGAAAGGCCTAGAAACATTTCCTATGGACAGTGATAATTTCATGAAAACGTATTCGTTTTGTATATTTATGTATAAAAGTAGGAGGTAAGTTGACTACCAAATGTATTAGTTGCTTGAAAAATATTTCTTACGTTTTTATCCGATGAATCCTAAAAACACTTCAGCTATCAAAGACAGATTTCTATAGCAGTATAAAGTTTATAATACCATTTTTACTTCCATACAGTATATGTGAGTGTATGTTGCATAACATCCAAATGGCTTCATTATTTTCAAGGGTTTCAACAATTAGAAATGATCTTCAAGATACTTTTGAGGAAGGCACCCATCCACATTTTATTTGTTATCCTATACATGCGTTTGGCATAAGTGCTGTATTTCTTATTGTTTTGGCAGAGAGAGAGAAAGAGAAAGAGAGAGGGAGGGGGAGGAAGGGAAGGAAGAAGATAGAAAGAGGGAGGCAGAGAGAGGGAGGGGGAGGAAGGGAAGGAAGAAGATAGAAAGAGAGAGGCAGAGAGAGGGAGAGATAGAGATGCAACTTTATACTGTATGATTTCCCCATCTTAATGTGCTTGGTGTGGACTACTTGGTGTGAATATGTCACTAGCATATATATTTATTTAACTCCATTCTTTTCTATCCAACTTTTAAAGAGTAACAACCCTCCCGAAATGTCTACGGATGTTCTACATTTCCCGAACTCAATGGTTACTGATTTGCATCTGATTGTGAAATTTTGCATATATTGTAAAATGAAAAAAGGGAGGGTGGAGGAGGAGTAGAAGAGGAATGATGAAATGCAGAGACCTACGCAGAGAGCCATATGATTCTGTCACAGGAAAAGGGAAGCAAATGACACTACTAAGAAGATTACTAACTTATTAAAATCCAGGCAAGAAAAGGCAAGCAAAATATTTGAGAAAGGGCAAAGGGATAATTTGAAAGGGGATAAAAAATGCTCTGGCAATACCTTGACCAATGGAAGATAGAAGAGGAAAGGGAAGATTGAAAGATAAAAATGATCACATTGTGAACAATGCATCTATGAAGCTAATGGTGTCATTTGTTTGCTTTTTCCCCCCAATTATATTCTGCCTTCAAGAATCCTGGAAGTAAGAATTTTCTGTCCTATTACATTTTACATTCAGTCCGAGATGCTCGTAGGAAAGTTTGGCAGAAACTGAAGCCAGGAAGTAAGAGTATCAGGACTAGAGAGGAAAAAAGTTATATATGTAGAGCAAGTGAGACATTATCAATAGCCCAGACATTGTATTGTTTATAATTCTACACAATCCCATAGCATGAAATCAAGAAACTAAAATAATAGAGGGAAAACATTTGGAATACAAGCCAGATATCAAACAATTTGAAAGGAAAATTTCTATGTTCTTACATACATAGGCCTCTAATGCCACTTGGGCCTGAATTATTATAAAGAATACCAGGATTTAGCACAGCTCTAAACTCACAACATTCCTGTTTGGGGAGGGAAAACATTGCTTCCCCTTTGTGCTTGTTAAGGGAGCATCACTGAACACACCAGCACTTTTCTCACAGTGATAACCTTGTTAGTGCTCCATCTAACTGCATGTAACCACCCAGCATGACATCTTTTCCTATTTCTCTTTATGAATAATTTTGTTATACCTCATCCATTTTCAAGTGCTCTTTATTACAGCATGGCATTACATTTATTAGATTTCCCATTGGAGGATTCTTCTTCGTGTTTTTCTTAATAGTGCCATGTACTACCTCTTTTCCCTATAAAGCTGGCATTTTTCAAAGGGCATTTATTAGTTCAAAATTCATGCCAGGAATTCCTTTCATGTAAGAGGAAGATTGCAATAAATGTTCCCACTTACGATCCAATGTAATCTTAAAAGGGAATAATGCTAAGACAACCAAATAGACAGGAAGGGGATAAGCATTAACCATACAGTATCACCTCCCCTACTTTCAGGTTCTTCCAGATTTTTCAGAATAATGATTGTACTCACCTAATACTTGCATTATCTATGGACTTGATTTTGACCAGCTCCTGTTGAAGAATATTCTACTGTAGTTACTTCTCTACTATTTGTGATGTCTTTGCAGTCCACCGATGAAAGCTAATTAGAAAAGCAGCAACAATTAAATAGGAAGACTACAACATCCTTAAGACTGGCCAGTAGAGGCTTGTGAGGCTAATGAATCATAACAGGCAGAAGTAAATCAACAATGAATTAATTTCTATGCAAGATGATGACAAATGCTCCACAATGCAAGACAGAGATCAAATGTCTTAGATTATGAAATATGGAGGAGGCATGACTCAAGACAGGCTTTACAAAGGGAAAGGCCAAAAGATTCACATCTCCAGATAGGGCTGGAAACACACTAAGAGGAAATCCAGAAAAATCGTGGCCAATCAGCATCAAACATTCTTGATTAAATAGTCCAATCATCTGACTCAGAATCTGCCAGTTTCCTATGTGCCTGTTTGGTTGTTAGTTGTGAGCAGCTAACCACAAGAATCATCCATACTTCAGGCAGAGGAAGCCAACTTGTAGCAATGGAAAGGAGACGAGATTGACATCTATCAACATCTGACCAGCAACTTACCCCTTGTGCTTATGTGAGGTTTTTTTGTAAAAACCTGGGCCAAGAAAGATCGAATTTACTTGGCCAGCCAATGTGGCACCTCTATAATAGCAGACATGGAAATGAGATTTGACAATAGGCTTACCCCTCACTGACTTCCCATGAAATTATAAAAATAAAACAATTTCAACAAAATGTTTTATTTTTTTGTTTCTAGACTATACCTTGTTTTATTCCACCTTGTTGCCTGATGTGTCTTTTTTGTGTGTGTATATATTTGAATCTTTTGCCCGCTTTCATTCTTTTGATTAAACTTGGGTCAGAGGCAGTGGTGAAATCCAATTTTTTTTTACTACCGGTTCTGTGGGCGGGGTTTGTTGGGCGTGGTGTGGCTTTTTGGGTGTGGCAGGGGAAGGATATTGCAAAATCTCCCTTCTCACCCACTCTGGGGCCAGCCAGAGGTGGTATTTGCAGGTTCTCTGAACTATTCAAAATTTCCACTACCGGTTCTCTAAAGTGCTCAAAATTTCCGCTTCCGGTTCTCTAGAACCTGTCAGAACCTGCTGGATTTCACCCCTGGTCAGAGGAAATTTTAAGCAATTGTTTTTCTGACAACTATTGTCAACTATTTTTAAACAAACAAAACATTGTTATCTATCTCTAGCCAAAGTGATTAATCTGCATATATTTTAAAATGACACAATAATTCAGAATCTGGCAGAATCATGCTCGGAATTTCTGCCCAAAACTGCTCTGAAACAATATAAAACTAATAATTGGGAACAGGATTTGAAAAAAGAAGAAGATATAGATGACTTCATTAAGAACATGCTTTGAGCAATAACGTTTTTCCTCAAAAATAAGACCCTGTCTTATATTTTTTTGAACCCTGAAATAAGCGTTTGGCCTTATTGCCATGTACTCAAAAGCCTGATTGGGCTTATTATCAGGGGATGTCTTAGTTTGGGGAAAACAGGGTATGAGAGCCAGCTGATGCTCGTTAGGATTTGTGGATCAAAAGCATTTTGCTGGTGACTTTTCTTCTATTATTTATATTCTTATAAGTACAGAACAGAATAACAGAGTTGGAAGGGACCTTGGAGGTCTTCTAGTCAAGGGGTGTCAAACTCGCGGCCCATGGGCCGGTTGCATCATGTGCTGGCCCCACCCCCACCTGGTTTAGCGAAGGGGGAAAAATACATCACGTGATGCCGCCATGAAGATGCGAATTTGACACCCCTGTTCTAGTCCAACCTCCTACTCAGGCAGGTAACCCTATACCATTTCAGACAAATAGTTGTCCAATCTCTTCTTAAAAACTTCCAGTGTTGGAGCACCCACACCTTCTGGAGGCACGTTGTCCCACTGATTAATTGTTCTAACTGCCAGGAAATTTCTCCTTAGTTCTAGGTTGCTTCTCTCCTTGATTAGTTTCCATCCATCACTTCTTGTCCTGTCTTCAAGTGCTTTGGAAAATACCTTGACTCCCTCTTCTTTGTGGCAACCCCTGAGATATTGGAACACTGCTATCACCCCTTAGTCCTTCTTTTCATTAAACTAGACATATTGACCCCCTGTAACATATGCCACACCAGTCTTGTGACACAATACAACCTTTATAGTGCATGGAGCATTAGCATACTGGTTAGCAAGCAAATCATGTCAAAGAATAATTCTTTGTGGAAGCCTATAAAAGGAGGGATGAGGAACTTTTATTGACTCAAGACAACACATTGCGTCCAAGGATGTAGGACAGAATGGTGGGGAGACTATAGAGATTGAATGTTGTGTTTTGATGATTTGATGCTGTTCCAAACTTCCAAACTTCAAATAAGGCTTGATATAATGGGCTCCACTCAGTCTAGGCTGTATTATTGGCAAAATATATGGCAACTTGATGAAACCCCAAAGTTCCATCTGCTGATTCTTCTCAACTTTAGGGAAATGTTGAGCTTCTGTTTACCTTGATTAAAAAGGGTAATAAAAAGAATATAGGACTGAATCTACTGGGCCTCTTCTTAACTTTACTAAAGTGAATTTTTAGAGCCATAGTGTAAAAGCAACTTCTGTAATGGATTGTTCCTTAGAAGGATAGGATTCCAGATCATAATGTTCCCAAGAGGTTTGTGGCATTCCTAGTTAGCAGTGCTAGGAAATACTACCACCTCAATTTGGAAACATTTAGCTGAGAAAGATTGGTAAAAAAGAAAGATACCTGTCCCTTATCCGTATTTCTATGTAGTGTCAAGCACCACAGTTAGACCTTGGTTTTGAAAATTAAAGATAGGTATGACTCAATTTTTAAGATTGGTTTCAGGACTGGATAGCAGCAGAAATTTCGAGTACTCAGTTTTATTAGATTATACAGGGGTCTCCAACTTTGGCAAATGTAAGCCTGGAGGACTTCAACTCCCAGAATTCCCCAGCCAGCTGGCTGGGGAATTCTGGGAGTTGAAGTCCTCCAGGCTTAAAGTTGCCAAGGTTGGGGACCCCTGAATTATACAGCATCTGTATATACAGTATAGCCATATCTACTGTATAATCTGTGACTCCAGGCATTTATTTCAATATTTCTCTCCCTGTGTCCTTGGGTCTATAGCCATATTGTCGTTCTTTTCTCAACATTGAGATCGGAATGCATCTATTTTGTGTTTATATAACGGTCCTGTTTAATTTGAGCAATGTTGGCTCTCATCTTATTAACTTTATCCTTTACAAGTTCCTTTCTCTATATATATGTATCAACAGTCTTTGTTTGTCAACAGTCTTTGTCTGACAAGCAAGATTGCTAGTCCCAGATTCTGAGGGGTATTTTTTTCCAGCTCAGCTGTCTATATTCCAGTCTGCTATCTGCTTATCTCCCTTATGATACCTCTTCAGTCCATCACTGGTCCCCTCTTGTAGCTGGATATTGCTTCCAATGTTTCCTTGAATTCAGATCCATTCGGGAGACCATGCTTCAGGTCCTGACTCTAAACAGAGTCAGTGCATTAATCTTTCCCAACCAAAGAAATTATGATGAAATCATCAAAAATAACATGTGATTTTATTATAAAGCATTTTTTTTTTATCAGTTCCTTTCCTTTATGATGTCTCTTGCCTATAGAGCCCAACTGTATCCTCTCATTCTTTTGTCCTATGCAGCCCAGGAGATCAAAATTTAATTTAATTTAATTTAATTTAATTTCCAATTTATATACCGCCCTTCTCCCTGAGGACTCAGGGCGGTGTACAGCCAAGATAAAAAACATAGAATACAAATATTAAAACATTTAAAATATATATAAATTTTTGGCCCGAAGTTAAGAATCACAAACTAATTAAAATAATTTAAAAATTTGTTCTAAGCCAACCCGGCTTGCTGAAAAAGATAGGTTTGCAGGGAACGACGGAAGGCATTGAGGTCATGGATTCTTCTTATCTCCGGGGGCAACTGATTCCAGAGGGTGGGAGCCCCCACAGAGAAGGCCCTCCCCCTGGGGGCCACCAGCCTACATTGTTTGGCTGATGGCACCCTGAGGAGGCCCTCTCTGTGGGAGCGCACGGGTCGATGGGAGGTCGTCGGTAGCAGCAGGCGGTCTCGGAGATAGCTAGGCCCTATGCCATGGAGCGCTTTAAAGGTGATAACCAACACCTTGAAGCGCACCCAGAAGACCACTGGGAGCCAGTGCAGCTCGCGCAGGAGCGGTGTTACATGGGAGCGCCATGTTGCTCCCGTCACTACTGCATTCTGGACCAGCTGGAGCCTCCGGGTGCTCTTCAAGGGGAGCCCCATGTAGAGAGCGTTGCAGTAGTCAAGGCGAGAGGTGACGAGGGCATGAGTGACTGTGCACAAGGAATCCCGATCAAGAAAGGGCCGCAACTGGCGAATCAGGCGAACCTGATAAAAGGTCCCCCTGGTAACAGCCGTTAGATGTTCCTCCAAAGACAGCCGCCTATCCAGGAGGACTCCCAGATTGCGAGCCCTTTCAGTGGGGGCCAAAGACTCGCCCCCAATAGTCAGCGATGGAGTCAACTGGCTATATCGGGATGCCGGGAGCCACAGCCACTCAGTCTTGGAAGGGTTGAGCCTGAGCCTTTTCCTCCCCATGAATCTCTTTTCAGTCTCTGATCATATTTATGTTCAATACTTGGATTTGGTGCCATTGAGGTTGACAAAAGTGGAGAGAAATGTAACAGCAAAATAAATGGGTGCATTTGGTTTTTCAAGAGAAATTTCCTGTATATTCTGGAATATAGAAGATTAAGACTATTCACTTTGATAAATACATTTCTAAATTCTAAAGCATATAAACGTTATCATATGATGATTCCTCCCCCTTGATAACATGTTATTTGAATTTATGATTTAGAAAAGGAAAGACTTTGAGCTAGATTAAAGGAAAGTTATTCCACCCCTAATGTTACAATAAATATTGTGATTAGAGAATAATATCAAATTACAGTGTATTATAATTCATATTCATATCCTTATCTTGTCTTTCAGGTTTTTTTAATATTGTGGTTCTTCCTTAAAAATTATACTATGGAAGAAGTATTTTGACTGCATCTCCTCAATTATTTCTACCCATCCCATCAGGTCCAACAGGAAGAACATGTTGTGAATCATGTCAGCCAAGAAGCTTCATTTGATGGGATCCAGAAGGAGAGCCTTTTCTGGCATGGTCCTTGCCCTCCAGAACTTTATTTCCCCTGAGGTGAGATTGTCCCCATCACTGCCAGACTTCCAGAAGGCCTTCAAAATGTAGATATGCCATTAGGCTTGAATTGGACCTGCTAAATTGTTATACCCCATATAATCAGATTGCATTTCTGTCTGTCTTTTTATTACTGGGTTTTTAAAAGTTTTTAATGATAGAAGATTATGATTTTATTTTGTTTGAACTGTATATACACCATCCAGAGTTCCATGCAAGTGAGATTGGTGTTTATATAAAATAAATAAATAATAAATAAAGGTTACTAATCATTTTTAAGCTGCCCAGGTTTACAGTGCATATGATGGGTGGCTCTTTCAGTCTTTTAAATAAATAAATAAATAAATAGAATCAAACTATGACCAATAAATATTATGTTAATCCCCACAGTGACATTTTTGTCAATCTCAATCTAACATACTTTAGAAGGTTATGAGCAAAAAGAAAAAAGAAAGATGGGACCTCTATGTTCTTATAGGATTGTAATTTAAATAGAGATGTATACATTTAACTAGGAAAATAATCTGAGTAAGCAAAGTTAGTAGTAAATTGTAATACAGAGCACATTTTAAATCCAGCACAAAAAATGTAATGAGTATCAAGAAAATTTATCTCTCTGTTTCAAATATTTCTAGCCTACCTTTCAATTTTAAAAATTTATAAAACTGTCTCTGAACATATTTTAAAGCAATGACAATAACAATTTAAAATCCTCAGCATAAATCTATTTCTGCAAGTCATCAAGAATTGACTATAAAATAATTCATAGATAGTAGTACACCCTCTTAAAATGGCATTATGTTAATCGAAGTTTTTTCTGTGTTAGGTTGGACAAGTTGTAATCAAATTGGTAAAATGTCCACCTATTAACTTTAGTCACAAGCTTTTTTTAGAAACAGGGAGTTCTTCATAACAAGTTTTGTTAATTCTACTTTGGCTAGACACTAGATTAGTTCCCATTCGTCCCTTACCCCCCACCCCAAAAAAGACCCCCACACATGTGCAAAATGAAGCAACACATGAAAATTGAAATTCAATTGGTTTTGTAAATTGCCAGATTATAGTACTGAAAAAAGTTCATCTTTCATTGAATCAATAATATTTAAAATTGTGGAAGATAGCAGTGAAAATTAACATAATAGCAAAGAATCTTTCATCTAAATAAATGCAGTACTCATATTTGCTTTCCCTTTTTTAAATTGTATTAACATATTAATCTGTAATAAGAATTACTACCTTATTAATATATCTATCCAGGTATTTCTAGATAGTAAAAAAAATACAAATTTTTAAAACTTCCTACTTCTCCTCAAAATAAGAAATTCTCATCTTTCTCAAATGAAGATTTTATATAAAAAATGGTACGTTATATGTACTTATTATTTTATTACGTTTTATTATTTTAAGTATTTTTTTCTTGATTGATGTTTAAATGTCAATCTGAAACCAACATACATACACAAGCACATACAAATTAACACACACCTCAATCAGATTCCAACTAGCACACCAGAGTTCTAAGCTAATCATAGTAATATAAAGTATACATTAAGACCAACATATCAAGAGGATATATTTTGTTGATACATTGGCCCATCATTATGTTACTTCTATAAACTACAACAGAGAGATGTAAAACATGAAACAAAAATATTCCTTTTTAAGATGTGCTTCCAATTGAAAATGCTTTCATCCACTATCAGTAATGAAGCGTAGGGCAACAGCTTTTTCACCCATGTCTCTCTTGAACAGTTGACATCTCCATCACTTCATGAGGCACCAACCATCCTGCAAAGAAACTTAGGAAATCCAGTTGTCTGTGAGAATGAAGCTTAGAAGAAGAATGAGATCCTCCTCTCCATTTTCCATTTGAGTAATTCACAATATTGAGAATCAGCCTCATTGTGTTCTTGTATTTAATAAATAATCTTCCCTCAAGACGATGCTACACTATCATATGCTCTAGGACAGGCCTGTCAAACTGGTGGGCCGTGGACCAGATGCGTCACATGCGGGCCAAGGCCATCCCGGCTCTGCAAAGGCAAAAAACATCGCAATAAGTCACAATTCATCATGTGACGCAATTGAGTTCAACACCCGTGCTCTAGGGTATGAAACCAGGTAGTAGGGCTGTATTACTATTATCCTTCTCATCTTATATATTACCTATTCCTTTAGCATCTTATGAGTATCACTTTGTTGTTTGTATCTTATGATTTATGCTGATTGTTTTTATTTATGATTATCATTGAGTGTTATGATTCATGATAATTGTATTTTATGATTATGATAATAATTTATCACTTGTTGCTTGTATGTTCACTGAGAGCTTATGCACCAGGGACAAATTCCTTGTGTGTTCAATCATGCTTGGCCAATAAAGAATGGTACAGAAATACTTTCTTCTTTCAGGATGCTTCTTTAAACTATCACTGCGGCTGATCCCAGGAATCTCCTCAGAATCACAGCGGGCAGACTACTTCAATTCTCCTCCTCGTTGTCATCCTCATCCTGGAAGAAGTTAGTGGTTAATAATTTCTGTAAAACTATTGATGACAATTACATGGAGTTGAACAGGAGTTGAGAGCGTCTTTGTGTTTATTTAACCCCCTGGGAAGCCATGCATGGGGGTCACGGACAAGCACTTTTTTTTTGTAGGTTTTCCTCTAGAATATCACCCAAACTTTCTTTCTCAGACACTTCCATAAGTGCAGCATGCGAAACACAGACCTTTTTGCAGTCCAATTAATTCTCTTAATAACCACCGCATTCATCTGCAATCTCTGTTCTACTACACTGTACTTAATTATTTTTTATGATGGTGTGTTAGTAAGCCAAGGCATCTTTCATAAATCTAATGTTATTATTTTCGCAGTTGTTACCTTTCTTCAAAATAAAGAATGAAACTGTAGGCATATGCAGGCCAGTAATATATTAATTTTGCCACAAGAGAACTGTAAACTGCCCTTGCCTCTACCGCACCGAGGATCGGATATAATTGCATATATGACTAAGGCACGTAAGACTTTGGGATGGGGGGAGATGCAAGTAGTGAGTTTTTGGGTGGCAGCTTATTAGCCTTAATGATGGAAGCAAGGCCCATTGCCTCTAGCAAAAAATCTGAAACTATTTCGAAACAAAGATATCTTAACAACCTCAGAAACGGCTCCTGCCACTAGTTAGTGAAAATATAGAATGAGCCAATTATTCTTCTACAGTGACATAAGTATGTAATTTGCTAGCATCACCTACAGGTGAAAATACAGTACTGTGGATTGTATGTATGGAAAGCATATAAGTGGGGTATTATCAGGGTAAAGACCCATACAGTACATGATCAGTGTAATCAGCAACTAATACCATTTTTTTTTCCTTGCAAGTTCTGGCCCTTGGAAAGTATGTGCTATGATGAAACTGGCGTCAGATAGCAAATTTTTCCACTCTGATTTTGAGTGGAAACAGCTGCAGATAAGAACATCTTTGTAATTGTGGGGAGGGTCAGATATGAATCTGAAATGAGTAAATAGAGAAGGTCCCAGGAACTTTTCTGTCATATATCTTAGTCTAAGATCAGATCACAGCTACAGTTCCCTTACCAAGGAACTGAAAGGGAAGCAGCTAGCTATATATACTGTGCAACACAAAAGTTTCTGACAGCAACCAAATAAAATGTAGAGGATATTCACATCTGTACAGGACACATCTTTAATAAGTCATGTATGTGCTTTCTTAGAGAAGGCTGACAGAGATGTGTTACGATCATCTCTTATACATTATTCAGCCTCCCTCCCTCCCTCCCTCCCTTCCTCTAGCTCAGAGGTCTTCAAACTTGGCAGCTTTAAGACTTGTGGACTTCAACTCCCAGAATTCTCCAGCCAGCTATCCTATGCTGGATGGAGAATTCTGGAAGTTGAAGTCCACAAGTCTTAAAGCTGCCAAGTTTAAAGACCTCTGCGTCTAGCTATTATACATTGTAAGACTGTTTCTGTCTCATAAATTTTACCCTTCAGATTACGAAAATCATGTATCCACCTGGATTTTAAATAACCCATTTAATTCATCCCCCCCCCCGGAGTACACTATGCTCCTATATCATTACTTGTGTATAAATTAAATTTGCAACTTGAGCTCATTTATAACAAAGTAAAGCTTAACATAATAAAATCTGCAAGGCAGGGTATATTTTTCCTCAGAGAAGTTGCGGAAGTTGGGGTAGGGGTGGTTTAAATGGCATGGAAAAAAGAAGGGAAAGGTGCTTTTTTCCTCTCTGTTTCTCTTTTTCTTCAACTCCTGAATTTGGCTACTTTCCAGTTTCATAGCATAATACCTGCTGAGTCTGGCCCAGCTTTTTTTTTTTTTAAAGTCAAAGTAACTCTTCAACTAAATTTACTTTTCTTTACATGCGATCATTTTTTTCTACCTTTCCTAAGTTCAGTGGAATATGGTTGTCATCATTATATTACTTATTTAAACATTTGTTTCATGCCTTGCAAATCCATGTGTCCCACTAAGGGGACCTCTATGTAGTCTATTAGCAGAATGATTTTTTTAAAAAAGTATGGGTCTATCCAGATGATTAATGGGAGTTCATGAATGGGAGGATATTTGCTATCTACCCGTGCATCCCAATTCTCCTTCTGCTAGATTTCTTCTATCATTTCTTCAAATCTGTTGTCCAGATTTAATATTTCTGTTCTGCTTTTCCTGGCTACAAAAAAGAAAACAAAAGAATCACAACATTTGTGCAGGAGATTTGGGAGGTTTGAGAAGTATCACATGCCATTACCAATGGTGGTTTTCAAAAATTTTTTACTACCGGTTCTGTGGGTGTGGCTTGGTGGGCGTGGCATGGCTTGGTGGGTGTGGCAGGGGAAGGATACTGTAAAATCTCCATTCTCTCCCCACTGCAGGGGAAGGTTACTGCAAAATCCCCATTTCCTCCTGAACAGCTGGGACTTGGGAGGCAGAGAATAGATGGGGGTGGGGCCAGTCAGAATTTTTATTACCAGTTCTCTGAACTACTCAAAATTTCCGCTACTGGTTCTCCAGAACTGGTCAGAAACTGCTGAAACCCACCTCTGGCCATTACCCATGTACTATTCTCACCTCATTAGCATTATGAAGCTGATTTGAATTGATAAAAAGTTATCCCCAATGATCACAATCCATGTCTGATCAGAATTACAAGATACTACATACTTTGGGCACCTAATGAGAAGAAAGGACTCACTGGAGAAGAGCCTAATGCTGGGAATGATTGAGGACAAAAGAAGAAGAGGATGGCAGAGAATGAGGTGGCTGGATGGACTCACTGAAGCAGTCAGCATGAGCTTAAATGGACTCCGGGGGATGGTAGAGGACAGGAAGGCCTGGAGGAATGTTGTCCATGAGGTCGTGATGGGTCGGACACGACTTCGCAACTAACAACAACATTAAAATGAAATAGATGCATACAGGCAGTCCTTTACTTACAACCATTCATTTAGTAACTGTTGAAAATTACAATGGCCCTAAAAAAAAGTGATTTACAATTAGACCTCAGATTTATAAGTGTTGTGTTGAACACACGGTCACGTCATCATAATTTGAGCTCTTGACAACTGGCATATATTTACAATAGTTGCAGCATCTCTGGCTCATGTGAACCTTATTGCAATCTTCCCATCCAGATTCTGACAAGCAAAGTCAATAGGGAAACCTGAATTCTCTTAATAACCATGTGCTTCACTTAACAACTGCAATGATTTGTTTAATAATCTTGACAAAATGTTTTTAGAATTGGGGTATGTGTGTGACTTACCTGACAATCATCTTGCTAAGCAATGGAATTTCAGCTCCTATTTGTGGTCATAAGTCAAGGACTATCTGTATTGAACTAAAGTCTCTTCCTTGCAGAAAGACTATAATTTATCTCATCTTGGGCTGTTTTGCACGTAATTGCACAATGTACCATGATTGTTAGCATGTATCTCCAAATTAAAATTTCACATTTCTATGGGATCTAAACTTTAGGAACCTTATTTAGAATTGTTCCATTAGTGGAATGGTCTTCTGATAAGTAGCTGATTACTTCTGATAATGGGCATGTTTTACATGTTGTAGATGTTGTAGTTCCTCTCATTCATCCCAGAAGGACCAGAAAATGTAGCAAAAAATAAAATCAAATTAATATTGAAGTAACAGAACCTTATACTGCAGTATTATATTTCTTCAGCATTTGGTGATGTTGTCCTATGCTTTGAAGAGCAATTTTGGTTTTGTAGCACCTTGCTGTGTGCCTATTATTTAATTGTACCAACCAGTAGCATTTTAGGAAACCAATGGTACCAGAACCTTCTTCTTTAATTATATTCAGATCTACAGTAGGCTTAGGTATGAACTCTGTGTAAGTAAATAAATAAGGAAGGAAGGAAGGAAGGAAGGAAGGAAGGAAGGAAGGAAGGGACAGTTTATGCGAAGCTGTGAGGTAATTTAATGAGTATAAGCCATGGATCATCTATTCACTACATACTTTTGGTTCTTGTCACTGAAGGAAAGTGTCATGGCACTCATCCTCTTCAAAATGTCCATTAATTGTGCATGTAATGCCTTAATTGTTTGTGTTTTTAAATTACATTTATTTATATATTTAATTAAATGTATATGCCACCTGCCTCACTGCCCATAAATAAATGCTTAGATATACATATACATATCTGACTACATACAGACCCATGGTGAATTGTGTTCACCAATTGTTTAATTGTCAAGTTATGGCAAGCTAAATGGGTTGACATGGGAGAAATCAAACTCTTTTAAGATAGAGTTGCTATTAGCCATTCATTTGTAAGGCCAGAAAAATTATTTTCGTTTCATGACAAAATTCAGAAATCTCTGCTATACACAAGCTAGTATTTCAAGTCCTGCATGACAGAGAGAGGGGGGGGGGGAGAGGGAGAGGGAGAAAGGGAGAGGGAGAGGGAAAGGGAAAGGGAGAGAGGAGGAGGGAATGAGAGACAGAGGAGAAAGATAGTGAATGAGGAAGGGAGAAAGAGGGAGAGAGCACACTTTCAAAGGAAGAGGAGAATGGTCTGCTGCAATGTACTGGAATTCCAAATCAGCTATTTTGTTTCCTGTTTTCATTTACTTTGCTTTGGTCAGCATTTGGTGAAGAAAGTGGTGCTATGTCAGACCCCTTCAGAGAAGAAGCCGCCAGCAGCCTCTTCCTTTTGCCTCTTCCTCCCATCCAAAGCACATGAACACCTTTCTTGCAAACCCCACAGGGGTTGTCTCACACAGCTCCAATGCGCAAACAGCACAGAGTGAACTTCGCATTGAACTTTTGTGCCTCACTGTTTGGAACATAATTCTTTGTCCAAATGCATTATATTTTAAAATGCATAGCACGCTTAATTTGAGGTAGGCAATTGATAGGTAAAAATATAAATAGCCAGAAGACATCTCTAACGTTGCAACTCACAAGTTTAATGTGAACTTGCCTAAAAATAAGGGGGTGGGGGTGTTGCAAGACAAGCAGACATGCCCCTTTATTCAATTTTGCGCATGTCCAAGATGGCGGCGTCTGCCCGAGCCGCAGCGTGAGGATGGGGGCTTTTCCCCCACGGGTCCGTTTTCGGGGGTCCCTGAGCAATTTTGACCCCCCGCCCTGTTATGGGAGCACCCCACCAGTCGGTTGAGGGGTTTGTCTCCCCGGAAGATCGAGGCTGGGGGGGATGACGGCGTCGGCGAGATCCGGCGCTCAGGCACACCAGCTGGGCGGCGGCGGCGTTTCTCCGGGCCGGAGCCAGCTCGGAAGTTGGAGCAGCGGCGGCGACAGGCCTGTGGAGGTTCTTAGCGGTCCTGGGAGCTCCCCACCAGTCGGCTGAGGGGTCTGTCCCCCGGAAGATCGAGGCTGGGGGGGATGACGGCGTCGGCGAGATCCGGCGTTTCGGGCACACCAGCTGGGCGGCGGCGGCGTTTTTCTGGGCCGGAGCCAGCTCGGAAGTCGGAGCAGCGGCGGCGACGGGCCTGTGGAGGTTGTCGGTGGTCCTGGAGATGGCCCCAGGCCCAGGGATCTCCCCAGTTGCCTTGGGGCCGTCAGTCTCCCTGGTGAGCTCGGGGACGCTGCCAGAGTCGTTAGCGGCGGCTGCGGCTGCAATGGCGGCCGTCTGGCGGCGGTGGGAAGAAGAGCGTCAGCCATCAACCCTGCTGTGGTGCTTGACGGACTTACGGCAAACTATAACATCGTCCGTCCGGGACAGGCTATGACCAGCGGGGGGGCGGCCCAGTTGATGGGTTAGCCCCTCACATTGTTGGGAGGCCTCCACTGACTTTTGGGGGCTGGGAGATTTCCCCCTTTTTCCATCGTTCCCCTTGGCATTATACCTGTCTCGGTCTGGTTGCCGTCTATGGACTTGCTGGCACTGAAATCCGGCTCATATTCATCAGAGCCTCCCCCCTGCTGTGGAGGGGGACCGTAAATTGTGTTGGGAGCTTATGGGAGCCGGTTCACTTCTTCCATCCCATCGGTAGAGGGGACTGTCCATCATACCAGCCACCGTGAGAGGGTGGTTTTTGGTTTTTTGTGCCCCTCGAGCGGTGTCGGTATGGTATCATCTGCATTTCTCCAGCAGAGGGGATTGACCATCAGACCAACCACCGTGAGAGGGTGGTTGCGGACTATTAGACCAGCCACTGTGAGAGGGTGGCTATGGACTTTAACCCTGCTGAACTGATATTGCAAAGGTTCACTACTTCCATCTCACTAGTAGAGGGGACTGACCATCAGACCAATCACCGTGAGAGGGTGGTTGGATTGTATCCCCCTTGAACTGTGTCGACTTGGCAAGAGATCCTTTCCACTGTGGTGAGGGGACAGTGGACTTTGGACCTCGGATTCTGGATGCCCCCACTTTATTTGCTCCCTTGTGGACCTCTTATTTTCCATCTGACCCTTGGGACATGGGCACTTATCCTCTGTATACGGCAAGATGTATACGGCAGCTGACCTTCTTGTTCTGCGAGACTCCCCCCTCTCGCAGGATTGGTCCTCCACTCTATCGAGGGCCTACCTCGATGACGGATTTTGGAATCCCGAGAGGTGGCATGCGGCGAAGAGGGGGTTGAGGGGTTTTTTAAAATTGTCATTTGCCAATCTTTTAAGGGGTTTTGGGAGGGGGGAGGGTTGTTTGGCAAAGGATAGGGAGGGTGATTTGTTGGGGAGGGGACCAGGCCCGGCACAGGGTCGCGCTAGGGGAGGTGCGGAGCGGGGATCGGAGGGGGTTGGTGCTGGTAGGGAGGAGGGCGATGTCATCAGGACCGTAGGTGGGAGGGGCAGGTATGGTGGGAGCAGGGGGCCATATCATGTTGTGGGGGCACGTATCCGCTGTCTTCAAGCGGTGACATGCTCCGGCCCCCAGTGCTCTTCTCGTTCTCTGGGTTGTCCGGAGTCTCAGAGCCTGGGTCTTAGGCTGATGCTGTGCAATGCCAGGTCCGTGTCTAATAAAGCCCCCCTCATCTGTGAGCTGGTTCAGGAGGGGGGAGCGGACCTGGCGGGTATTACTGAGACCTGGTTGGGCCTGGAGGGGGGGGTCCCCCTCGTAGAAATGTGCCCACCGGGTTTCCGCGCATTCCATCAGCCAAGGGCCCAGGGTAGGGGTGGGGGGGGTGGCGGTTATTGTAAAGGAAGGTCTTGATCCTAGGGAGGCAACTGTACCTCAGATAGCCGGTTGTGAGTCTCTCCTTGTGAAGTGGGGCCATGGGAGGCAGATGGGCCTGCTGGTTACGTACCTGGCTCCTTGCTGCGTGGCAGCGGCCCTGCCCGAGCTCCTCAATGTTATAGCCGGGTTGGTGGTTGATACCCCCAGGCTTTTAGTCATGGGGGATTTCAACCTGCCGTCCATCGGTGAAGCATCTGAGGCGGCTCGGGAGTTCATGGCTTCCATGACGGCCATGGACCTGACCCAGTTAATTCAGGGCCCCACTCACATAGGAGGAAACACGCTGGACTTGGTTTTCGTCTCTGGTCAGTGGTTGAATGGCTTAGATACAGGGGATATAGTTATTGAACCCTTGTCATGGTCAGACCATTCTCTCCTTAGACTTGACTTCCTGACCGCTATGCCCCACCGCAGGGAGGCGGAACCAATTAGGTGGTTCCGCCCCAGGCGCCTGATGGATCCTGATAGGTTCCGAATGGAGCTTGGGCCATTTCCTGAGACTCTGGCACGCGACTCGACTGAGGACCTGGTGGCCGCCTGGGATAGGGCGGCCGCTGGTGCTTTAGATCGGGTCGTGCCTTTGCGGCCTCTGACCCGGCGCCGAATCTGCCCAGCTCCTTGGTTTTCCGAGGAGCTGAGGGGGATGAAACGCCGGAAAAGATGCCTAGAGAGTAGTTGGAGGGCCAGTCGCTCCGAATCTGACCGTACACTAGTGAGGTCTTATATCAAGACCTACTTAGTGGCGATAAAGGCGGCGAAGTGTAATTACTTTTCCGCTCTTATCGCGTCGGCAGAAAATCGCCCAGCTGCCTTGTTTAGGGTGACTCGCTCCCTTCTCCATCTGGGAGCGCGGGAAGACCCCTTGCAAGGTCGTGCTGAGGATTTTGCGCATTATCTGCACGATAAAGTCGCTCAGATTCGGGAAGGCTTGGACTCCGACTGGGTAGGTACAGGCGGGTTGTCCGAGGTCTGTCTTGAGACGGTTATCTGGGATGAGTTTGACCCTGTGACTCCCGAGGACGTGGACAGGATGCTGGGGAGGTTGAACGCAACCACATGTTTATTGGACCCGTGTCCCTCCTGGTTGGTGCTGGCTACCCGGGAGGTTACACGAGGCTGGCTCCAGAGGATTATAAACGCTTCCTTGAGTGAGGGGTTCTTGCCTCCCGCCTTGAAAGAGGCGGTGGTGAGGCCCCTCCTCAAGAAGCCCTCTCTGGACCCAGCTGTTTTAGCAAACTATCGTCCAGTTTCCAACCTTCGCTTTCTGGCGAAGGTTGTTGAGAGTGTGGTTGCGCGACAGCTCCCCCAGTACCTGGAGGAAACCGTCTATCTAGATCCGTTCCAGTCCGGCTTCAGGCCCGGGTACAGCACGGAAACGGCATTGGTCGCGTTGGTTGATGATCTCTGGAGGGCTCGGGACAGAGGTTGTTCCTCTGTTCTGGTCCTATTAGACCTCTCAGCGGCTTTTGATACCATCGACCATGGTATCATGCTGCGCCGGTTGGAGGGGTTGGGAGTGGGAGGCACTGTTTTACGGTGGTTCTCCTCCTATCTCTCCGACAGGTCGCAGTCTGTGTTGGCTGGAGGGCAGAGGTCGACCTCAAGGCACCTGGTTTGTGGGGTGCCACAAGGGTCGGTCCTCTCGCCTCTCCTGTTCAACATTTATGTGAAGCCGCTGGGCGAGATCATCCGTGGTTTTGGGGTGCAGTGCCATCTGTACGCTGATGACACCCAGCTGTACATCTCCACCCCAGACCACCCCAACGATGCCCTTGAAGTGATGTCCCGGTGCCTGGAGGCGGTGCGGGTCTGGATGGGGCGGAACAGGCTCCGACTCAATCCCTCCAAGACTGAGTGGCTGTGGCTGCCGGCGTCCCGATATAGTCAGCTGGTGCCATCGCTGACTATTGGGGGCGAGACATTGGCCCCCACGGAGAGGGTGCGTAACTTGGGTGTCCTCCTGGACGCACGGCTGTCCTTAGAAGAGCATTTGACGGCCGTGGCCAGGGGGGCTTTCTATCAGGTCCGCCTGATACGCCAGTTGCGCCCCTTTCTGGATCGGGACTCCCTATGCACGGTCACTCATGTCCTCGTTACTTCCCGCCTCGACTACTGTAATGCTCTCTACATGGGGCTCCCCTTGAGGAGCACTCGGAGGCTCCAACTGGTGCAGAATGCGGCCGCGCGGGTACTTATGGGGGCGGCATGGCGCTCCCACGTGACACCTCTCCTGCGCGAGCTGCATTGGCTTCCAGTGGTCTTCCGAGTGCGCTTCAAGGTGTTGGTTCTCATCTTCAAAGCGCTCCATGGCTTAGGACCCAGTTATTTACGAGACCACCTTCTGCCTCCGATAACCTCCCACCGGCCAACACGCTCCCACAGAGAGGGTCTCCTCAGGGTGCCGTCTGTCAGGCAATGTCGGCTGGCGACCCCCCGGGGAAGAGCCTTCTCTGTGGGGGCACCCGCCCTCTGGAATGAGCTGCCCCCAGGGATACGACTAATCCCGGATCTCCGGACCTTCCGCCGGGCCCTGAAGACGTTTTTATTTCAGCAAGCCGGGCTGGGTTAAAAATTTTTAATTGGTGAATTTTATGGGTAACGGGGTTTTAAATTGGTGAAGCCTAAGATAATTTAATTCTGTTTTAATGCATTTTAATATTTGTATTGTGTGTTTTTAATTTTGGCTGTTCACCGCCCCGAGTCCTTCGGGAGAGGGGGCGGTATAAAAATTTAATAAATAAATAAATAAATAAATAAATAATTAAATGTATTTTTGAGAAAAAAGGGTAGGATTTTCTTCCCCTCTGTCTCCTACATTTTTCTGTTGCTCAGTAACTTCTGTACCGTGTTTTCCATCCATTAATAGCAAGGATAGAATAATAAAACTCTTCCAATAGCTTTAACAAGCCTTGTGGGAACATTTATTTATGTACATCATGTGATCCATTTTAGACTGCAGGGCAGAGCTGGCTTGCCTAGAAATAGATGAGAAGTGCATTTATTCTGAATTTTTATATGAGCTTAATTCCATTTGCACTCACTGAACCTAAGTAATATTGTTTTTCCACTATTTCATGATATATATTTTTTTGCACTTGCAATAGTCTTTAGCTTTAAACCTTAATGTGGCAATTTGTTATATAGAAAAGCAATGTTTTCTGACTCACAGTTGGTGTAAAGAGCTGGATTTTAACCAGAGTTTGCCACTTTGTATGAATGGAGTAGAGTAAAAAGCCATGAGAGTTGGTGTAAAAGAGAAGAGGGGATTCATCCAGGTGGGTAGTTTCTCATTTTGGTTGATCAATAAATAAAATAAATAAAAAACCTATTGAAGAAGCTTCTTCAATAGTTTTAATTTATTTATTTATCAAATTTAGAAACTACTCATCTCTCTTGCAGAACCTAGTACGAGTTCATTGGAAGCCCGGACTGGGGTTTACTGCTTATGCAGCTTGAGGGCCAAACTTAGAATATCAAACATGAGTCGAGAAATAATTTTGGCAAATATACTTAACACAAGCAATATTTGATTCATTACACAATATGGATCTTAACGATTTCTTGTATATATTGGTATTATTTTCTGCAGACCAAATAAAACTGTTGCACCATTGATATTGGGTCCGCGTGTTTTAACATCGACTTGAGCAGGCATCCAACCACAGGGGGAAAAAAAAGAATATTTGTTTTATAACGAATCCGTGTTCAGTGCTAACGTCAATGTGTATCGATGTCTCTCTGAATGATAAACAACTGTCAAGTAAGTAGCTGAAATATATCATCGATGCGTCTTATTGGCTGCCCTCTTATGAAGCTTTCATCAGAAAGGGAAGATGTTTTCATATACTTTTTTATAATTATAATTCAGATTTTATAATTCTGGTTGTTCATGGGCCAGTGGTGAAATTCAATTTTTTTTACTACCTGTTCTATGGGTGTGGCTTGGTGGGCGTGGTGTGGCTTGCTGGGCGTGGCTTGCTGGGTATGGCAGGGGAAGGATACTGCAAAATCCCCATTCCCTCCCCACTCCTGGGGGAATGATATTGCAAAAACTCCATTCCCACCCCACTCTGGGGCCAGCCAGAGGTGGTATTTGCTGGTTCTCTAAACTACTCCAAATTTCTGCTACTGGTTCTCCAGAACCTGTCAGAACCTGCTGAATTTCACCCCTGTCATGGGCCATAGAAAGGCCCTCACCCACCTATTTCAATTGAATGTGGTCTCAATTTCTAAAAGCTGGATAAAACATGTTTAATCTCACACTGTTCTCATACTCCCACTGAAACAAGCAAAATCATTCAAACCAGCTGCTTCTACATAGTTGAGAAGGAGAAGGAGGAATCATCATAAGATGCTGTATTTTGTCTTCTGTCAAAAAGCCTTCCAAGTTACTGTAGAGAGAGATTGAAAACAGGAGCTACAAAGCAAACTCTTTTTAAAATGTTCCCTTTGCCTCATATTGATTTACTAATTTTGAGTCCTATGTTTGCAACTATGTTTCTTTACCAGAAGCATTCTTGTTGACTGCACACAACCAATGTTGTGTACAGTATGTAGTCCTGCAAGGGCTGCAAAAAATCAGTTATTCCTTCTATTCTGCCTTGTCCCAAAAATACTGGATGATGTTTGCATCACTTTACAGAACTTTTGATGATGTCTTTCAAGTGTCAATTTGGATCTAACTCATGTGTGTTTGGACATCAGCTAGTGAATTGTGCAGATTATGTAACATGCATCGGTTACATCATTGTATGCAATGGCTGTCATCTGCTCCATGATGAATAAAATATATATGTTATTTTTGATGAAAGGCATATAATATATGATTAGATAGATAGATAGATAGATAGATAGATAGATAGATGGATAGATGGAGAGAGAGAGAGAGGGAGGGAGGGAGGGAGGCAGGCAGGCAGGCAGGCAGGCAGGCAGGCAGGCAGGCAGGCATATAGTGTAAGTAGGATGGATGGTTTATAATTTATAAAACGTGTCCCTGAAATTTTTAGTAGTTGAAAGGAAACTTTACTTAAAATATATGAAACTATTTCTATATTTCAGCAATACACAGGGAGAAAGCTTGACAATCCACTATACTATTGTGAATGCACAGGTTTACAAACAGTCAAGTGAAAAGTATTTTATGCAAAAATAAGCATTAATAAATAAAAATATAATCAAGATATGCAGTAACTTATATCTGTGTTAATAAGTTCAATTTTCATTTACAGTGCTTCTAGGGGCCTTAAGTAAAACTTCTGAATTCCATTCAAAAATTTATTCGATTAAAAAAAACCCCAAAACCTCTAGCAGTATCAGATGTACAAACAATGCAGATGAATTTATAACCTGGCTTCTTTTAGATTCAGTTCCAAAAAAAGGGGGGGCTTCTGACCCCAGGAGGTATGTACAGAACACCTGTCTGCATTTTTTTGCAGCTGCGGCATCTGTCCCCAGAATCACAGTGCACAGCCTGAGAAAAGATCCAGCTGCAAAGAGAAGCGAGACCTTCATACTCCAAGGCACTTTTTTGAAGTTGAATCTGAAAGATTGCCCGGCTTTCTTAGTAATTTCATGTGGCGTTTAAAAATGGCTTTAGCATTCCCAAGAGAACTGGAGGGCATGGCAGCGTAACTCTGAGCCTCCTAAAGTGAACCGAGGCTTCTCTTTCTAAGGCTTTTAAATCTGTCATTAAGCTTGAGTCTCTGACAAGATGGAGGATAATCCTGGGCTCACCGTTAGGAGATTGTAGGAAACAATTCTTCTGTTTAATTTTGTTTTTGTTTTTTAATTTAATTTTAAAATGTATTTAATTTAAAAATACTTTTTAAAAAATATTTATTTATTAAAAGTACACCCCACCCATCTTACCATCAAGAATGACCTGATACAAACCTGATGATCTGATACAAAACTGGAATTGTAAGTAGATTCAGGTTTAAATTATGAGGCGGGAAATTAAGGTACTTCATGGTATGAGAAAATTTTACCACAGCCTTTTCAGTTTAAATCAATTTCTGGCCCAGCATTACTTAAAAAAAAAAAAAACAACAGTTAAAAGAGCCACATAGAAAGTTGAAAGAATTGGATTCTAACTATTCCCCCTCTTTACTCTGTCTCGTTCTCTTTCTCTCTCTCTCTCTCCTAATTTGGGTAGTGAGCAGTGGTGGGTTTCAAAATTTTTTACTACCGGTTCTGTGGGTGTGGCTTGGTGGGTGTGATATGGCTTGGTGGGCGTGGCTTAGTGGGCGTGGCAGGGGAAGGATCAAGGGTGAAATGTAAAACCTGTTACTACCGGTTCTGTGGGCGTGACTTGGTGGGGGGTAATGTGACTGGGTGGGCGTGGCTAACTTTTTTTTTAAAAAAATAACTTTTCAAAGTATTTTTTCTAATGCTTTGAAAAGCCTCTCTGCTGATCAGGAACTCAGCTGGGATCGTCAGAGAGGCTCTTTAAAAAATGCCTCTCTGCTGATCAGGGAACTCAGCTGGGATCATCAGATACTTTTCAAAGCATTTTTTTAACTACCTCTTCAGCCAAGAGGTTGCAGAGAAAAATGCTTTGAAAAGCCTCTGATGATCCCAGCTGTGCCGCGTGATCATCAGAGGCTTTTAAAAGTAAAAAAAAAAAAAAGCCTCTGATGATTGTGCAGCTCAGCTGGGCATGGGGGCGGGGGACGCAGGGATTTTTGCTACCGGTTCTCCGAACGACTCGCCATCGGTACCGGATCGGGCGATGCGGTCCAAACCGGGAGCATTTCACCCTGGGAAGGATACTGTAAAATCTCCATTCCCATTCCACTCCAGGGGAAGGATACTGCAAAATCCCCATTTCCTCCCAATGGGAATTGGGAGGCAGAGAATAGATGGGGGTAGGGCCAGTCAGAATTTTTACTACCGGTTCTCCGAGCTACTCAAAATTTCCGCTACCGGTTCTCCAGAACTGGTCAGAACCTGCTGAAACCCACCTCTGGTAGTGAGATAGTTGTCTTGGATCCACCTATGATTGGTGTTTTTTCCTATGTAAATATTGGCAAACATTAAAAACAATTAACTAGCAAAATGCAGGAAAGAAGGGGCATGAAAAACCAATCAGGGATTTTTTAAAAAAATGATTTAAAATGACAATCTGCACACTATTTATATAGAGATCTATGCATCTTTCAAAAGACAAATAATTGGCTTAGCATGGACAGCCTCCAAGGAAGTGGCTGTTGTATTTCTCATTGATTTTACAACCAATCCTCTCATTTACAGCCTCCGCAGGTCGGTAAAGCAAAGGAAAGTTGAAGTAACATCATAAACAGAATTCCAGTTTCATTTAGCAGCCACTTTGCTCAACAACCAAGTTGCTTGCTCCAATTGTGGCTGATAAATAAGGACTGCCTGTATTCCAGCTTCAAGCCTTTTATGTTCCTAGCAGTAGCAGAATAGAGATGAATGTAGCACACCAGGTGATATTTCTATTCTGCCCCATGAAGGAAATCATTTGATGGATGAAGATGATATATCTAACAAAGGGAACATTTTCTGCCTAAGTTTTAACATCTTAAAAAGGAAGGCTTCTCAATTTCCCATGTGGTAAGAAGTGCAAGCAAAAAGATGCTTCCCAATAAACAGTGATCACTACTTTTCAGAGTGATATTGATATTCTGATGCAAAAATATGTGGATACTTCACAATGTTGAGTGTTGTAAGAATGTGTTAGTCAGGATTTTGGACACTGCCAACTTATTTCACTATGTACCGTATTTTTCGGAGTATAAGACGCACCGGAGTATAAGATGCACCTACCTTTTTTGGTGAGGAAAAGAAGAAAAAGAAATCTCCCTCTGCCTCTGAGCAAAAAAAGAAAACAAGTTATTGAAAGTCATTCAGCTGAATAAACTACTTTCAAGTAAGTGCCATAAAACCCATTACATCCTTTCTTTACAAGTGGATCAGGTTCAAACAGACAATCAAAAGATTTTTTGGGGTGGGTGGCTTGGAGGATTATTTTAGATTAAAGGAAGGAGTTGTGATGGTCTGGCACATTTGTAAAGGGGAAAAAAGGATAAATTATCAGCCATGGAGTAAACAAAAATGCTTTTTCAAACACTGCAACAAATCCAGCAATAAAAAGGGAAAAGAAGAAGAAAATCCTGCTGAATTAAGTTGAGTCCAAATGGAACGCTGTATATACATAAATAAAAAAATCAGAAATCAATCTTATCTGTTGTGTAAATAAAATGGTCATTTCAAGTTAAAAATAATACAAATCTCCAAAAGGGCAACTGAAACGGAGCTGTCTCGGGTGCAGGTTCCTTTTTCAGTTTCATGGAAAGTCCACATTTGGACTGATCATATTAATCAACCATTATTGCATAACTACATTTTATTTGTTTATTAATTGTATTTGGCTGCCCATCAGGGCAAATCTAATCTCAGGGGATAATATTCCTGAGGCAGGCACCAGGGTATATTATTTGATATTTTATGTTATATTATAATATTATAATATATAAATTTAAAAATAAATAAATAAATATTAATCTATCTCCAGGGATTTCCAATTTTTTTGCCATCACACTTCCCTTCAGTGTGATCTTACTGGTCATGTCCTCTAAATAGCCAAACCCCAAAATGGAGACCAAGGAACATTGAAAACAGTACAATAAAACTTTGGGGAAAGGCATTTATTGTGACAATGTGAAACTGACAGGGTCTTCACACCTTTGGACTCTGTCTGCCACTAAACCTCATACTATGGGAAACCCTAGCATATGTAGCCACTATTTATTTATTAAACAAATTTATATAGCCGCCTAACTCACACATAGACTATTATAGTTAGTTAGAAATATATGACCTGCAAAGTCTTATATCCACAAAACACATAGTGTCCCTCTGCATTTGCATTCAACTGAGGTGCTTCTAATGCCGGTTTCTAAATCTTTTAGGAGCTGTCAGAAACCTCAGAAATCAAATCTAAACTATCTTAACAGGCATTAGGACCTCGGGGGGATGGCCATTTTATTTTTAAGATGCAATAGGATCTGGATAGAAACACCTAAAACTTGAAAGATTATTGAAAACAAGGTTATCCTATCATAATTGTCAATCTGAAGGACACTGTCAGGTAAGTGAAATATAAGCTCCACATTGTATAAATGAAGTTTGACATTTAAAAACAAACTGGTTTTTTTCTCTCTCATAGCTAATTTCTGCCCAAAGTAATTATCTTCAAGCCCCATTTGCAGCCTCTTTTAGTACTACAGGAAAATGGTGCTCAAAATAACAAACTACAAAAAAATAGTCTTGTTTCTATGAAGATTCTACGTTTTACACTGAGGAATATTAAAGTGGGTGTCCTGGACGAGCCACAGTGTAGAAAATAACTGCATAAAGTATTTTATTGTAGCACCCATCTTTCATGTTGCCCTGGATAAACTCCACCTTCATAAACTTTGCAAATATAAATAAATATTTGATGGTTAGTTCTGATAACAAATAAAGTTTGTAAAGTAACAGACAATCTTTGCCTCCAAACATTCTTATGTATTGGGATTAGGCACTGTCTCAACATGGTTATTTATTTATTTATTAAATTTATTTGCTATTTACTTGCTCCTCTCTGTTTGCTACTGAGCTTCCAGCCAATATGATGTTGCGTTGGTCAGCATTTGGTGCTAACCCTAACCCTAGCAGTTATATTTGATATATTTGCACTATTGTACTGTTGTTCAATATTGTACAATATGTTGTTCATATTGATCCACTTTTTGGATCTTTAAAGTTCTGAAGAAAATTTTCAGAAATTTCTTAGTCAGTAAATAAAGGCTAGTAATTGCTGGCTCTGCAGTTAAAGACACCTGAAAAAGTCAGCAGTTAAAGTCAGCTGGAAAAGTTGACAGCCTGGATTGCACGATCCATGATCAGGTGAGCTCCTGTCCTCTTCCTAATTCCTGCCGACCTCACAGTTTGAAAACATGCAAATGTGAATAGATAAATGGGAACCTTCAATGGGAAGGTAACAGTGTTCCATGCACTTTGGTGTATAGTCATTCGGGCCACATGACCACAGAAATGTCTTCGGACAATGTGGGCTCGCTCAGCTGGGAAACAGAGATGAGCACCACCCCTGAGCGTCAGACATGACTGGACAGGGGAATCATTTACCTTTACCTTTAATTGCCTTGTAATGGGGAAATTGTACTAATACCACCATGACCTTATTACTCATCTCAATATATGTACAAGTATTCTTGTCCAAAGCTTAGCAGGAAAAGATTACTAATTCCCCATCAAATCTGATTACCTGGACTATCCTATTACTCGCTTATTTCACAGGCCATTTTCCAAAGTGGTACTCCACAGTTACACGGACTTTAGTTAATGAGGAGAGGAATAGGAAGGGGTAGTTGTTCTGCTATTGTACACCATTATGTTAGAGCTTTAGCAAACCAACTCCAGAATATGAAGATGATATTTTCTCACTGAAAACCTGTTTCTATGAGCATTATAAACTGAAATACTACCAAGAAGAGAAACTACCAGAAATTGTGAAAAAAAGATTGACATAAACGATGGAGCTACATTGAGAATTATCCAATGAGACGTATTGAGTTGAAGGTGTGTCTGTCTCTCCCTCCTTCTACCTCTCTCTTTTTACTTTCTTCTCTCCCTCTCCCCCACTCCTCTCCCTCTCCCTGAGAAGATTTACTCCTTAGGGATAACAGTCTTGGCAGCATGATCACAGCTTCTAGTACAAACATTTGCCAATGACACAAATAAAAAGATTTGATTGCAAAGATCTAGCTGTTATCTTGCCCTTTTGACACTTCTCCCCAATACTCCTCTACTATGAAAACATTGTGAATCAAGTGTGGAAATAGTCATGTGATTCCCTTCATTTTATTATTACCTTGTTTAAATAAGGCTCTATCTGGAAATCAGCTCCTTATGATGTATGTGTTTCTTCATTTCCACCCAGACATTTGAGATAAAGCAAAAGCAACTAGAGCTATTGAAATAAACATAGAATTTGCTACTCAGCAGTAACCTGACCTTCATCCCTGTAAGCATTTCCAGAAATGGGTGCTAAGAAAAAAAAAGTGTAACGGATTGGGGATTTCAATTTGGGAATTCAGCTCAAGCCGTGATCCAGGTCAATGGCCCACCATTCAGGGATTCACCGATTCAGACTAATGAAACATCAAGGAGTAGAAAGAATTGTGTTTTCATTTTATAAGATATTTTAGCATTTTTTTCCATTGGGCTGTTTACCAGTGGTGAAATGTAAAATTTGTTACTACCGGTTCTGTGGGCGTGGCTTGGTGGGGGGGTAATGTGACTGGGTGGGCATGGCCAACTTTTTTTTTTTTTTACTTTTAAAAGCATTTTTTTCTACATCCTCTTTGGCCAGTTGTAAAAAAAAATGCTTTTAAAAGGCTCTGATGATCCCAGCTGAGTTGCCTGATCGTCGGAGGCTTTTGTTTTCTTTTAAAAGCATTTTTTTTTGCTTTTAAAAGAAAAAAAAGCCTCCGACGATCAGGCAACTCAGCTAGGATCGTCAGAGCCTTTTAAAAGCATTTTTTCTACAATGTCTTCGGCCGAAGAGGTTGTAAAAAAATATTTTTAAAAGGCTTTGGCGATCCCCATTTTGTTTACCTAATTTTGTTAATATTCTTTTCCTCTTTTTATATTCATTTAGTCCATTAACATTTACAGATATTAGCTTCAAGTCATTCATCAATGTTGATATAATGTGTTTACAAGAGGTACACATAAAAAAAGAAGAAAGTAAATGTCTAGAATATAAAAAATTTGGTCAAACATTTGATTCGCTGGCAGAGAAAAAGAAGAGGGGGGTGGCTATTTACGTAAAAAAAGGAATTGAAGCAGAATTGAAATTCAAAGATACAAAGGGTAGAATCCTTATGGTTGAAATTAAGAGAGGGAATTCCAAGGTATTATTAGTGGGCATTTATGCCCCGAATAAAAAACAGGGAGAATTTTTTAAGAAACTCCACGAACAATTAGTGAAAATGGCATATAATGAAATCTGTATGATAGGGGATTTTAACGGCATCGTGGACCCGGAGAAGGACCACAAGAGCAATAAAGTAAAAAAAAATAAAAGGACAAATTTACCGAGAGCTTTTTTTGAGTTAGTTGATGAATTGGATCTAATTGACATCTGGCGTACCTTGCACCCAAATGACAGACAATATACCTTCTTTTCAAACCCACAAAAGTCGTGGTCTAGAATTGACATGGCATGGGTCAGTAGGAGTTTGGGGTTAGAAATCGGAACAGCTGTAATTAAACCAAACGATTGGGCAGACCATAATCCATTGGAGATTAGATGGAAGCCTGTTCAGAGAAAATACCAACGGAGGTGGAGGTTTAATGCTAAATTACTGGGCGACAAGGACTGTATACAAAAATTTAAAGAAGAAATAAATTTTTTTTTCAAGGAAAATGAAAATAAAGGCACATCCCGTGCAATAGTTTGGGACACAATGAAGGCTTACCTGAGAGGAGTTGTGATTTCATACACCGCTCATAAAAATAAACAAGAAAGGAAGACCCTGGAAGACTATTTAAATCATATAGGAGAAGCAGAAAGAAAACTCCAAGATGATCCAGAAGACGAAGCAGCCAAAGAAAATTGGATGATGTGGAAGCATAAAGTAAATATCATGGAGCAAGAAGAGTTAGCACAAAGAATGAAAAGAACGAAACAATATCTTTTTGAGAACACTAACAAATCGGGGAGGTGGCTGGCCTATAAATTAAAAAAGGAAAATGAAAGGGGAATAATCCATACTTTAGAGGACTCTAAGGGCAAATTATTGACTAATGAGGAAGAAAAACGAGATAGGGTGAGAGAATATTACGAATCTTTATATAAAGAAGGGGAGACATCTGATGACAAAATAGAAAAGTATTTGATAAAAGCAGAACTCCCACAAATAACTGATGAAGAGAAAGAAATGCTTAATAGAAAGATTACAATTGAAGAATTAAAAACAGCCCTCTCCAAACTGAAAAACAATAAAGCCCCAGGACCTGACGGATTTCCAGGGGAAATATACAAAAAATTAGAAGAAATACTCCAACCGAAATTAGTAGAAATTTTTAATGACGCACTGTTGGACCATAAAATTCCAGAGTCATGGAAAGAGGCGCATGTCACACTCGTGCCGAAAGAAGGTGCCGACCTAAAACAAATTCAAAATTACAGACCAATTTCGCTTCTTAATACGGACTACAAATTATTCATGGGCATAATTGCGGAAAGAATGAAAAAGATTTTAAATAATTGGATATATAAAGACCAGAACGGATTTTTACCGGGGAGACAAATTAGGGATAACATGAGAATTGTGCTAGATACGCTAGAGTATTATGAGGAACACCCCGGGAAACAGATGGCTCTGATTTTTGTCGATGCTCAAAAGGCATTTGACAACCTAAATTGGAAATTTATGATTAAACAAATTGAGATTATGAAATTCGGAACAAATTTTGAAATGATGATTAAATCTATCTATAACAACCAAAAGGCGAGTATCCTGGTGAATGGGGATAGGACTAAAACATTTCAAATTAGTAAGGGAGTAAGGCAAGGCTGTCCCCTATCCCCTTTATTGTTCATTCTGGCCCTAGAAGTCCTTCTACGGAAAATTAGAGCTAACGATGAAATAACAGGATTGAAGATTAGGAAGGAGACTTATAAGACACAAGCATTTGCAGATGATGTTGCTCTAATCCTTGAAGACCCTATAGAGTCGGGACCTAAAGTATTGGAGGAATTAAGTAAATATGGAGAGGTGGCAGGCTTCATATTGAACAAAACTAAAACTAAAGTATTGATTAAGAACATAACAGAGAGTCAGCAAAACGAGATAGAAGAAGTATTAGGACTACAGGTTGCCAAAAAAATTAAATACTTAGGAATTTGGATTACATCAAGATGTTCGACTCTGAAAGACGATAACTATATTCCCCTAATTAGAAAAATAAAACAAGACCTAGATAACTGGAAAAAAATAAGATTATCACTTTTGGGCAAGATAGCCACAATTAAGATGAACATCCTCCCCAGAATATTATTTCTATTCCAAAATATACCAATAAATTTAGATAAAAAATTCTTTCTAGAATTAGACAAAATCATTAGAGAATTTATATGGGAGGGGAAAAAACCGAGATTTTCCATTAAAATTTTAAGAGGCAAAAGAGATATAGGTGGATTTGGACTCCCGGATTGGGAAACATACTATAGGTCAGCTAAGCTAGTTTGGATAAGAGATTGGATTACCCTGGAAAATGTGAGAATTCTTACTCTAGAAGGCCATGACTTGCAAAAAGGCTGGCATGCCCACATCTGGGAAATGGAGAAGAAAAAGAAGACATATTTCCATAGACATAAAATTAGAGATTCCTTGATACAAACATGGACCCAGATCAGACAAAAACACTACAAGAAAATCCCAAATTGGCTCTCAACGATGGAGGCCCTGACTCACCCAAATAGGTGGGAGAGGGAGAAAATGGCCAGATATAAAGATATTCTAGACGAAGGAGGGAGGCTTAAATCAAATGATACCTTACGAGAGCAAGGAATAACCTTAGATTGGTGGACCTACTCACAAGTAAAATCCAGATATCAGAGGGACAAAGAACAATACGGTCTAGAACTGGGACCAAATGGATTGGATAAAGTTCTGATGGGAACAAATAAAAAGATTCTGGCAAAATTATACAATTATCTGTTAAGCGATGAGAAGTTTGAAGATGTTACAAAGAATCAAATAATTGCATGGGAGAAAAATATAGGGTGCAATATAAATTTCGGGGAATGGGAGGAGGCATGGAATAGAAATCTTAAATTGACTAGAGCGGTGGCATATAAGGAAAATCATTACAAAATGTTTCATAGGTGGTACCTAGCCCCGGCCAGACTAGCGAAGATATATCCTAATATACATCCTAACTGTTGGAAATGTGGCCATGGCCAAGGCACCTTCTTTCACATGTGGTGGACATGCCCGGAAGCGAAAGGATATTGGAGTAAGATCAGGAGATGGTTACAGGAAATAATCAGGGAAGATATTGAATTAACACCAGAGATTTTCCTCCTGGGAATAATAAAGAAGCCATATAGAAAGGAAATGACACATTTAATGATCCATATAATTACAGCCGCTAGACTGGCATACGCACAGTTTTGGAAAGAGAAAACTCAACCACCAGAAGAGCTTACAATTAAGAAAATACTCGAATGCGCAGAGATGACTAAATTAACTTATGAATTAAATGATGAAAAGTCAGTATACTATATGGTGTGGGAAAGGTGGTACAAGTGGTTGCATGACAAAATGGAAGAAAGATCTAAGGTGTGTTAAATATTGGTTAAAAGTGAGTCAAAATATTAACAAGTATTATTTATGTAAATAGTTAAAACACTGCATATCCGATACAAATTGAAAATGTTTACTATATTTATGTGTTCTACGTTACTGTTTGAATGATTGTTTTGTTTGTTTGTTTGTTTGTTTGTTTTTTCCCCATTCATTTCCTTTTTGTTCTGTAAAAAATCTCAATAAAGTCTATTTAAAAAAAAAAAAAAAAAAGGCTTTGGCGATCCCAGCTGAGCCACGCGATCATCATTTTCTTCAGCCGAAGAAAAAATGCTTTTAAAAGTTTTTTTTTAAAAAAAGCTTCTGATGATCACGCGGCTCAGCTGGGCTTGGGGGGGGGGCAGGGATTTTTGCTACCGGTTCTCCGAACCACCCACCACCATCACTATCGGATCGGGCGATCCTGTCTGAACCGGGAGCATTTCACTCCTGCTGTTTACCCACAAGAGCTTTCTATCAATTATGTTTCCATCAATTATGACCCTAGATAGTTCTACTTCCTCATTCCCCAAATGTTTCTTGGGAGGCATCAAACCTAGCAGGGAGGAGAGAGAGAGAGAGTATGGATCCAGCCCTCCCTGAAATCCTTAGAACCTTAACTAGTTGTTCCCAGGAGAAAGCTGTCAGATTGGGGATATTCCTGTATTATAGGCAGATCATTAATAAACTAATAAGCTTGAACTCTGCTTATATGGGTCTGGTTGTTTATGCATTTGACAATTTTCTTCTTTAGTGATAGAGTCATTATGGACAACTTCTTCCATACTCTTGTTCTTGTATTAAGATATTTCATTTAAATTTTATTAAAGTCAACATGATGACAGGTTGTAGGTTATGTGTCCGTGTACAAGGATATAGGTAAGTGCAGTACGTGTGCACGTGAGAGTGAGAGTGTGTATACATATACACACACATAAACCCACAGAGCACGATTTATTTAGTTTGAAATACTGTAACTCACCCACAATCTCTGGGGCATATCGAGTTAGTTTCAATAAATACAAACTATGTTATTGTTAAAGGAATAGGTTTAGCTCTTGAGAATGAACAGTTAGAGTTCTGCTCCAATTGGACAGCTGGGAATGTTGTTAATATAAGAAAATCCCCCAGATGTTGCAGCAACATTAAATCTTCAGATTTAAGCATGTGGGATTGAGATATAGGCACAAGGAAAAGTATGGGTACAAATGCACACTTACACACACACATATATATACATATAGAAAAAAAGTTTTATATCAAGTAATGCATAACCAGAAGTATTTGCAAGAGTTTTCTCCTGGACTGTATTTTATATCGGATGTGTTTACAACTAAACATGATATTAAAAAAAAAAAATCAGTTGTCGTATGGATTTGGGGCATATACAAAATACCCAGTTTTGTATTCCTTCCCGTTCTTTTTGAACATACGATGGACTGCCATTTGGCATTCCAATCAACTGGTCCCTTCTCCAAAGGTATAAATTGAGATTCTGAACAGGAGCACTGAAATCTTGGTTGACTAAAAAATCTAGGAAATACAGTTAATTCCTAAATGAAGGCCATGCTCAGGGCCACTAAGGACTGGACTACAAAAATCCATATGGTCAGTATGTTTTCTTAGTCTCTTTCCTGCTGTGTAGTGGTCATCTCAGATTTTGCAGTTTAGCTCAAATAGCACCATGAGTTGAATCAAAGATACTAACAAACTCTAGCCACAAACTTTGCTGTTTTTTAAAAAATATTTTAACATCAACAAGACCATTTTAATTCCCCCCCCCAGAGTTTTTAAGCACTGAGGGGATTAGCCATTTTATAATGCTGACATATTATTGTATGTAATGGTGAAATCCAATTTTTTTTTACTACTGGTTCTGTGGGCGTGGCTTGGTGGGCGTGGTGTGGCTTGGAGGGCATGGCAGGGGAAGGATACTGCAAAATCTCCATTCCCACCCCACTCCAGGGGAAGGATACTGCAAAATCCCCATTCCCTCCCCACTCCTGGGGGAAGGATATTGCAAAATCTCCATTCCCACCCACTCTAGGGCCAGCCAGAGGTGGTATTTGCCAGTTCTCTGAACTACTCAAAATTTCCACTACTGGTTCTCCGAACTGCTCAAAATTTCCACAACCGGTTCTCCAGGACCTGTCAGAACCTGCTGGATTTCACCCCTGATTGTATGGCTTTACTGATTTTTGCTTTAGTCTTTTTAAAACTTGCTGCTGGTGTTTGGAGAAGTCCTCTAAACCAAAGATCAGGAAGGGTTTGTTTCAGTGGTGGGTCTCAAATTTTTTTACTACCGGTTCTGTGGATGTGGCTTGGTGGGTGTGGCATGGCTTGGTGGGCATGGCTTGGTGGGTGTGGCAGGGGAAGGTTACTGCAAAATCCCCATTTCCTGCTGATCAGCTGGGACTTGGGAGGCAGAGAATAGATGGGGACGTGGCCAGTCAGAATTTTTACTACCAGTTCTCCGAACTACTCAAAATTTCCACTACCAGTTCTCCAGAACTGGTCAGAACCTGCTGAAACCCACATCTGGTTTGTTCTCTAATAACCTGTGGCATGCTGTATTCCCTGAAAGAGGATTTTCAGTTCTTTAAAATCAAGTATAGGGCACTCGGTATCCAAAACACATACACTGTATCCTATTTATCATTGTATCCTACTCATTGCATCCGAAACAATTTAGTAAATTTCAGCCTTATGAAATGCAGGTTGAATGGGTAACTATAGCAATCCAATATTATGTTTCCATACAGTTTTACTGAAGACAAATCAAGTAAATCTTTCTTGAAATCCCTCCTGTTTTTCAAGTTTTGAAAGGCAGAGAATGTGTTGAAATGTTCCTTCCTACCTTTCTCACCACGAAAACCGCACCAGTGAAACTGTCTCCGACTTAGTCCTATGTGGTTCTTCCTTCTTCAAGAATGATAGACTCCTTGTTGACAGGGTTATTGTTTGGATCATCTGGGGAGGCAAAGTCCTAGTCTCACTTTGATGCCTTTCACCTTGAAGCTGAGTGTCTTTATTCAAAGAAAATGATGAGGTCAGGGAAAAGCTTACAGGCAGATGCCTCAATCCCATCAGACAATTATGGGATCTTTCCCCCAGCACAACAGGTATGGATTACAGGTAGTCCTCAATTTACAGCTGTTTATTTAATAACCATTCAAAGCAGTGGTGGGTTTCAATATTTTTTACTACTGGTTCTGTGGGTGTGGCTTGGTGGGCGTGGCAGGGGAAGATAATGTAAAATCTCCATTCTCTCCCCAATCCAGGGGAAGGTTACTGCAAAATCCCCATTTCCTCCTGATCAGCTGGGACTTGGGAGGCAGAGAATAGATGGGGAATGGGGCCAGTCAGAATTTTTACTACCGGTTCTCCAAACTACTCAAAATTTCCACTACTGGTTCTCCAGAACTGGTCAGAACCTGCTGAAACCCACTTCCGATTGAAAGTCATGACAGGGTCAGAAAAGATGTTTTATAGCCTGGGCAACCCTTCTTTAACCATTGTAAAATGTTATGTCACCACTCTCCCATGGTCATATGACCACATTTTGAATGCTTGACAATGACTCACATTTATGAGCTGTTGCCAAGCACCTTGTGATCATTTGACTGTCATTTGCAAAGTTCTCTGCTGGCTTCCCCAAGAAAGTCAATGGGGAAGCCAGCAGGGAAGGTTGCAAGGGGATAGTAAAGAGAGGAGCGGAAATCTTTTGGCAGGAATATAGCTGAAATCCTGAAGATGATGGAAGATGTAGTATGGCACCTACAGGTTCCCAGATTTGGAAAGCTTGCTACAGATCATATAGTAATAGCATTGATACAAGACAACTATATTCTGTTACTCCTTGTGCCTCAGCAGTCTAACAGCTGGTGGTATCTTCTTTAAAAAATTAACAAACTCAATTTACACTACTTTAGACTTCTCTTGAGAAAAAGACATGATGTAGCCAATTTTTAAAGAAAGTCCTTGAGAAGAAAAGTCTCTGAGCACTGGGCTATCTCCATAGACATCCTACCAGCATAGATTTGGCTGGTTGCCTTCCCTGGCTGTCTGCAATAATTACTTTTAAAAGCAAGTTATAGTGTTTGGGAAAGGGATGATTGGGTGGAAAGTAAATATTCCCTGTACATTCAAAGTTATTGTTGCGAATATCATTTGGCTAGAGAGTATCTGTCTTCTGCTTTTCAAATTACTTTGGTGAAGGCGGGGGGTGGAGGGGAAGGGAGAGATACAGGTATATAATAAATACAGATTCTTTTCATTTGGATTTTCATGGGGATTGCAAAGGGGGTGAAGAATGCTGATGTTTATGAACTTCAAGGTATGGCAGCCTTGGACACTGGAACATTTCATTTCAGCAGAATCCAGTTACAAGCCAGAAGCTGCTATGGCAAACTTCCCAGGCCAGGTTCCCAGGCCAGAAATGTCATCTACCTATGCTTGAAGGGATAACCATTTTTCAAAGCAAGAAATACTTAAGGGGAGTTTCTTTTGGAGACCAACTATAGTTTAAAGACCAAGAGTTAAATTGCACTGTCTCAACTGCAGCAATTTAAAAATATGATTTTATCTGATTCTCCCCGTGTTTTTATCTCAGCAGGAATCCACTTTCTCCAGCTAAGCTGATGGACTATGTCCTCAGCCAGTGTGCATCATGTACACAGCATGTCCTTGGACTAGGAAAGCATCTTCCTTTCTCAAGATGCACCTGGTGTAGCAATTTTTTTGAGGGGTGAGGCTCTCAGCACATCACAAGGTGAGAAGTCTTTCCTTTTTCCTGGATCTGCATCTGACCAGCATAATTTTTGAGATTCTCTATTGAAAAGAGCCAAACGTTACAGCCAGACATTTGCTGTGCCTTTTGTCAACATTTCTTATTTGTTATGGTTGCTGTTGTGTCATTTCAACCATGTAAAACATTTTTTTGTGGCCAGAAATGTGTTTTCAAAAGGTTAATAATTATGATTTCTCAAATTCTGTTTTTAGCTTCCAGTTTTTAGAGGGACAGCAATCAGAGTAGACTTAATTTTTTAATTTCCAAGGCATGGCCCCAGGGATGAAATGCTCCCGGTTCGGACTAGCTCAGGTGAGTAGGTAGCAATGGCGGTGGGCAGTTCGGAGAACCGGTAGCAAAAATCTCTGCCCCCGCCCCCCCATGCCCAGCTGAGCCGCATGATCATCAGAGGCTTTTTTTCTTTTAAATGCCTCTGACAAGCCAAGCTCTGACGAGCCAAGCTCTGACGATCCCAGCTGAGTTGCCTGCCAATCAGGCAACTCAGCTTGGATCATCAGAGCCATTTAAAAGAAAAAGTTTTTTTCTTTTAAATGGCTCTGACGATCCAAGCTCTGATGATCCCAGCTGGGTTGCCTGATTGGCAGAGGGTTTTTTAAAAACCCTCTGACGATCAGGCAACTCAGCTGGGATCATCAGAGCCTTTTGAAAGCATTTTTTTACATGGTTTTACATGTAAAAAATGGTTTTAAAAGTAAAAAAAAAATTGGCCACGCCCACCCAGTCACATTACCCACCCACCAAGCCATGCCCACAGAACCGGTAGTAACAAATTTTAGATTTCACCACTGCATTGCTATTCTTATGGGAATATTTTATTATTTTATTATTTTATTATTTTATTATTTTATTATTTTATTATTTTATTATTTTATTATTTTATTATTTTATTATTTTATTATTTTATTATTTTATTTTATTATTTTATTATTTTATTATTTTATTATTTTATTATTTTATTATTTTATTATTTATTTATTTATTTATTTATTTATTTATTTATTTCCCGCCTTTATTATTTTGACAAATAACCCGAGATGGCGAATACATTCAGCACACCTTCCTCTCCTCCTATTTTCCCCACAACACCAAACCTGTGAAGTGAGTTGTGCTGAGAGAGAATGAATGGCAGATGGTCAACTGGTTTCTAGCCTTGTGGCTTCACCACTGGATCAAACTGTTTCTATAATAAATCTTAATAAATGAACTACAGCATGAAGTCTCCTCATAATGTGATCTAGTGAAAAAAACACCCATGCATTGTAAGTGTGAAAGGTTATTAGTTTATAGTAGACAAAGCGAATGGCCTTGAGGGAAAGGAGGAAGAGCCATTCCTAAGACAATGGTCAGATAAAAGAAACCTGAGGCCCAAGCAGAACTGTAACCTGCGAAAATGTCTCAGGCAAGACCCTCCCTATTGTCATGAAAATAAAGGGAGAAGCGGAGAAGCTCATTCAGACCTGTAAGATTCTGCCAGCATACCATTATAATAAAATTAATGTTGGACTGCATGACTTTGAATTCCTAGAGGCCAAAGAGTTGACTTTAGATTTTTTTTTCTAACCCCACTATCACTTCAAGCTGCTTTTAAAAAACAAAACTGACAAAATGCAAGTGTGCAGGAATGCAAATTTGAAAATAAATGGAGTAGTTTTTCACAACTCAGCAGCTGGATAGATGCTCAGAGACAAATAGCCTGAAGAATCATGAATTTCTTGTCCGCAAATCTTTTCACCTGTCCCTGAGATCAAGGCAAAATATGGGGAAATGCTGACAAGTAGATTCTTCAGGTGAAGGAACTCCCACCAATCAGAACTGTGCTACTATGATTTGGTATTCCTCATAATTCAGTAATCTAGAGAATTTGGGGTGGGGGAAGGCATTTTAAATTATGGGGGAGGGAGGTTAAAAACAATCCAGAATATAGAAGAACTAAAATCAGGAGAATGAGTTGGGGAAACCCATTAAATGCAACACAAGGAAGCCAGATGTTACAGTGTTATTACTGTATTTAAATGCAGCATGTATTCATTTATTTAAAACGCATAAATGTATTTAAAATCTTATTTTTGCTAAATCATCTGTTTCAAGAAGCTACTGGATTTTATACTAGACCATTGAAAAGACACCAATTTAACAAAATGTAATTATCTTCTCTTGTATAAGATAAAACAAAACTTAAGCCCCAGCAATGTCTTTATCACTGCTTAGAATAACAACTGCAGATTACATTACTATTCTAAACTCTCTCAGTTCCATAACCTATTAGCTGGCTCCATATATGTCAAAGAATTACCCGTTCATCTCTGTAAAGGGGAAAATGAAAAATAAACTGTAAAATCTAAGCGATAACATTGTGGAAACTTAATTGCATCAAATCTGAAACATCATTTTTTTTTCATTTAAAACAATACATATTACTAGGAATTGAAATAATATTTAATGTATGCAATTTAGTTATAATTGGACACACTCTGGGGCCATTTTTTTTGGGTCAAGATTGATGCATGAATATGTACTATTTACAGATCCATATTTAGAACTTATATTAGGAACATGGAAAAAGGCAGAAACAACTTCAGATCGGGGATCCATCTGTTTCTCAAGTTTTAAATATGTAAGATATATATGGATAATTCCAGGAATGAGAAGATACAATAGAATTAAAGAAATTGGTCATTGGAAATTAGTTTCTGGGCACGTAATTTACAGAATATTTATATATAAATACCAGATAATTTTACACCTTTTATTAATCTTATCTATTAGTAATATTTAAGAAATGGTAAATATCTACTTTATTTAAAATTAAATGATCTCTTCAGTGTTATAGTCATGCCAATTACACCAGACCTTTTGGAAAATCCAAAAATATATGAGAATAAGTTTATGGATTTAAATTTGATGAATGGCCTTGAAAAATATACATTCTCTTCAAATATTTTTCAGTGTTTATTAAGACTGATTATAAATTAAACCACATGGAAGATAGTACATCCCACTGAAATCAGAGCTTTTCTAGATTACTGGTATGTTGGAGAGTTTGTAATCAGATTTATACATATTGACATCTCTGGTAGCCATGGCCAATTAATTATTCATTTTGGTCCAAACTTTTTGAGAAAACTGGGAAAAGTACTCAGCTATCTTTGGTAAATAATTCTACTATAAATTTATTGTCCATATTTCCCAAGATATACAAAGTGCTACAATACAAGAAATTAATTCATTTTGTCCCCTGTTAGCTGCCAGATTTTATTGCAAAATGCTAGAAAATTAAATAACTTCTTTCTCTGGATCAATAGTATTTTAAAGTGTAGGAAACTGCATTAGCTAAAAAATTAACACAACTGTAAAAAAGTCATTTTGTCTCTTTTAACCCTTTTTTAAAAATTTCCATTGAATTAAAAGACGTGTTATTCATAGATGATTTACATTCCTCAATTTACTTATTTGTCAAAACTATTTGTCATCTGCTTAACACACACACACACACACACATTTCAGAGCTTTAAGAATTTCTTTAGAGCTAGATTTCTTGCGCATGGACACATTATTCTGTAGTATTATGTAGGTGAAAATAATTTGCTTTTCCCTTTTGTTTTTTGTTTCTTTTCAGATTTTTCTCTTATTATTTTTCTCATTTTTTTCTTACTTTATATGTTTCATTATAAATGAAATGGTGGTGTGAATTAGCCACATGTGTCACTCAGATTTTTTTTTTTATTAAAATGTCTACTTGCCCAATCAGCATGGACACCTATCAGTCATTAAGGGAAATCTGCAGAGTAGAAGGTTTTTATGAGCTTGATAGGAATATCAAAGTACAGATCAAGTCAGTTCCTTACCTTTTCTTACATATAAATTGTTAGATCAGGCGCAGGAAATGAAGACGTGACCAGCTCGATACATTCAGTAACTTTCTTAGTTACAGTAACAAGACAAGACAAGACTGGCTGCGCGCTGCCGGAGCTCTCCTTATATTCGCTCCGGCAGTCGCACCGCCCCTGACAGAGATTCAAACTTTCCCGCCGATGGCTGGCAGCCAATCCGGGCGGATGTCCTTATAAGGACATAACATAAATACTTTCACACAATTTAAAGAAGAAATAAAAAGGAATGTGGTCATGTTAATTACATATACGCATTTGGAAACAATCAACTATAGCTAATGCATATTTGATAGGTTTCATTGGCAGACTTGATCTCATGGGTATTTGGTGCAAGCCAAGGTGGTGTTATTGTGTGATGTATTTGTGAAGATTTGGATTTGTTTCTACTCTATGCACTGTATGAATGAATGAATGAATGAATGAGGAGAGGGAAGGGTAATAATCAGGTTTTATAAATAAACACTGGATAGGATCCATATGCAACTCTAGTTGTGGTTTGAGCAACTACAAAGTTGCTATGAATTCCTCCATTCTCCTTTTGCTTCTCCCATATATAAGTTTTTAATGACTTCATTGATATTAACCATTGCTAATTTCTTCACGCAGGATTTGCAAGCTACATTCAAGCTAGAGTTATGACATACTCATAGAGCGTGTTTGCAGGAAGCAAACACACCTATACACACCTATACAGGATTACTTTTGCACCTGACCATAATCCATTTTAATCAGTTGACTTTAGCATCATAGCTTGTTCATCGTTTGTTTAAATTACTAAAAGGATATCCCGTAGTGATTAATTATCTGGTGTATCAGCTACTATCCAACTATCTTTACGCCTAATAAATATTGTGTATTTATTTTCTAGCACGGCTAGCCTAGTTAACTGACAAAATTCACTAACACTGCAGTTTCTTTAACTCCTTGAACAATTGATGGCATCCTCTAGCAGTACCTTGGTAGACAAGCTGTATTGTGATAAGTATTTGGTCCCCCAGTCAGTGGAGCTTGAGATAAGTGCAGTTGTACATCAGGGTCCATCAGGCGGTGGCCATCAAGCAGCTGTTGCCAGAGCTGTAGACTCCATATATTAGCACTTGGAATAGTTGAATCAGCACAGAAGTCCATTTTGTGAAAGTTATTAATCACTTTAAAGGGAAGAATAATAACTGCTTGATAGAGAAAGAGAAAGATACAGGCACAGAACAAATGAAAATTAGAGCTGTGGTTTGCTGTCACAAGAGAATACTGACTGGTGAGCTACAATTCTTTGAACTGCATTTTCCTTTGCTAGTAAGTCCTGCAAATCAGCTACCTTCTCCGAGCTGTAAACTACTAAACGTGGCGGGGGATCTAAAGAAAGACATTGCCTAGCATATCCTATCAAGATTAGATTATTATTGACTCTCCAGGAAAATGATCTAAAGACACACCTTTCTTTACTTTATTGATTGACTGATTACATTTATATGCCACTTCTTTAACCAATATGGTGACTTGGGGCAGTTCACAACAATAGAAAGATAAATAAGAAGGATGAGATGAGATGAGATGAGATGAGATGAGATGAGATGAGATGAGATGAGATGAGATGAGATGAGAAGAGAAGAGAAGAGAAGAGAAGAGAAGAAAAGAGAAGAGAAGAGAAGAGAAGAGATCTTTTATTGTCATTTTTTGTGACCACATTGATCCACATTAAAAATGAAATTCTGTTGCCTGCTCTCAAGAGAAAGTATATATCTGCCCAAACACATACATAACACACATAGACACATGCTATATACATACATAAATATATTCCTGCACACCTAATACATATATATACATACATATATGCATTAATCACTGTCCATTTTGAATACATAGTGAAAAGAGGAAACCTGAAAGTTCACAAGGTTGAAATAAAACCTTGTGAACTCTCAAGTTTCCACTTTCCACTATGTATTCAAAATGGACAGTGATTAATACATATATGTATATATATACACACACATACGTGTATACACACATAGAGTGTGTGTGCAGGCATATATTTATGAATGTATATAGCATGTATTTTTGTGGGTTATGTATGTGTTTGGGCAAATACATACTTTCTCTTGAGATCAGGCAACAGAATTTCATTTTTAATGTGGCCAGTGTGCCCACACATTAAAAAAATGACAATATAGAATATAGAAACAATTTAAATTACAATTACAAAACTATATAAAAACTGAAACCAAGGAGATAGATGGCATGGGGACCTTCTTACTCTGTCAGCCACTTCCACTGGTGAATTGCATGTTTTACTTTTTACTGCATGCTCATTTTTCTTCTTTTCATGTGTAATGAAAAGTAATGTAATGCAAGTAATGAGAGCACTCAGGTCTCAAACCTGGACTGTCATCTTTCCAGCTAACAAGCTCAGCATCTTTAACCACTGAGCCACAGTGCCCCCCCCTTATTAATATTGCACGAAAACAGTTGGCACATAGCTATGTTCTTGGCAGAAAAGCATCCATACTTTCCCCTAACACTTTCTATTCAAATGGCACAATTGAGGAAAAAAACCCATTTTTCCTTCTTTAAGAGGAAAATATGGGGAATTCTTCTCTTCATACTGCCCTTAAACTGTATCCCTGTACTTTAGAAAATTTAATAAGTTCCAATGCACACATGTGGAACTCGGCTGCGTTTTGTGTCAGCTTAATTTCCTGGCCACCTTGAAAATGTGTCGTAAGGCATATAATAGCATCTACAGAACCTGGACATTTTTTCTTTGTACTGTACTTTTTTTTTTTTAACATTTAAGAATAAACTAGCAATTAGTATACATGCACAAGTCAGCTTCAGTTCATGGGAACATGAATTTTGCATTATTTTTAAAGCAGGAGGAAAAGGACAGGCAGCTCAGCAAACTAATCAAAAAAGGAAACCCTCCAAGCCCATAATGGATCAATTAACACAAGTTTACTGTAATGTGATTTTGTTCAGAATATGAGTTGACATTTGAAAGACAAAAGGATCCTGGCAAAGGCTTACCAGAGCAATATGGATTCCTAGTTTATATTACACAAAGACTTTGGCAGACTATAACAAACCATTGTCAGTATGATTACCATGCCATGTTAACTTTGTTTGAAGGCTTTCCTATATTGCAAGGAGAGGAGCTTTCAGAATGTTTATACTTCAGAAGACATGAAACATACCCTTGAATATATTCCACCAGTATCAAAAGCAATTCTTGGGTTCCCTTAACAGGCACTGGAGATGGACATTATCCACACATCTCATAACATGGGCTACTTAAGGACAATGTCTCCAAGGGCATATGTGCCTCCACGAGCCCAATTAAGACCAGCACAAGAGCATAATTGTTTCCGGGCTGTTGGTCTGAGCTCCGAGCTTGGCAATTTGGTTACAAACGTTTCATCACCATTCAAGGAGACATTGTCAGTGTGCTTTGAATTGTGCTCGTCTGTCAGAGAACTGGCCTTTAAATACCTTTTTATGTGACGCATGTGATGTTGTTGCGTAGTGGGGTGCCAGTCTACCGATCGCTGACAATGAAAGAACTGCATCAACGAAGATAGCATTTAAAATGAACAAAAGGCACCCCTCTATGCAACAACAAAAATCACAACCCATCCGCTCACAAGAAATCAGACCACGTCTCAGTAACAACCACCAGCCATTCAAACAGACAAAAACCAGACCATGACTCAGCAGTATCCGAACTAAAATACTAATTTACATCATACAGACGGTACTTAAAATCAAAGACCATGTTTCAGTAACAAAAGCTATCCAATCAAACAATCCAAAGTCAGACCATGAATCAGAAGTAGCTGAACAAACAACACCCACACTAATCTGCATCGCATACAAAAAGTATTTAAAGACCAGTGCTCTGACAGACGAGCACAATTCAAAGCACACTGATGACGTCTCCTCGAATGGTGACGAAATGTTTGCAACCAAATTGCCAAGCTCGGAGCTCAGCCCAACAGCCCAACTACCAACTCGAACTACTTATATTCAAATATATTTCACAATTGTTTCTGTTTGGCAGTGATATCAACAGATTGGAGTGAACATAATTTTTGAGACACATGTAATTTTTAAAAACCTGCTCTGGATAGTTGGGGAAACCTTCTAGCATAGCAAAGAAGGAGAAATATGAAAAAAAAGGGGGAAGTCTCCAGCAGAACTGTTCTTTCTATTACACCACTCAATTTGCAGCTTTGCTCTCATCCCCACAATCTTCTTAAAGGCAGAATGATCTAACATTTATTTAAATGTGCCTCTTAGTTAACCTCTCAGGACTAATTTTAATAATCCAATTATTCTTAAATAGCAGCCTGGTCAGCGTTTTTTATTATTATTATTTGATAATTCCATAGTAATTATTCTGAAATCACATCATTTTTTTCCTTTCAACACTTAGTGCTCTTGTAATATTTATGATTTGCAAACTGAATAGTTTTACATGCCCTTGATTGCCCAAAGCATTAACAAGAGGTATGTGTTATGTTTAGCTCAATCCCTAGATAGGAATGTCAAGATGAACCAGAGTCCACCAAGGAGAATTCCCCAAACTGTCTATTATTAAAACTTTGGGGTTTTATTTATTTATTTATTTACTTACCTTTATTCCACCTTTATTATTTTTATAAAAAATTCAAAGTGGCTAACATAGGGTGGAATACAGGGTGGAAGCAAGGAAAAGTAAAGAGAAAAACAACACTGAAGGATTTACAAGGAAATATAGTAGTGCGAAGTACTAGACTAACATTCTGTGTAAACCAGAATCATAAAACATGGACCATACTAAAAATTATCAAGGTTGTGCACACAAATCTTCAGAGGAGAGCTTTGTCGAAAATGTAGTGCTGCTTGAAGAGGCTCCATAAAGTACTTTTGTGTCTCATTTTTAACCAGCGGTGATACAAATGTCTAAGTCACATGAAGCATCTAAGGCTGGATCATCAAGGCTCAGGATAGATGCTTTTTGCTCTTGTCAGGTAACTACTGGACTTCAAGATTTAGCTTCTCTCCATAGGTATTGAGCTGCAGAAACCAACCAAATGTGATGTTATGTGTCATGAAGCACATCCAAAGTTAGAGCATGGCTCCAAATCCCTGTTTGAAGATCTCCAGTAAGACAGAAGTTACTGTCCTTTACCCAAGTTATTTAAACAGGCTGGTTGTCATCTTTTAGGAATGCTGTAGTACTTGATGGCTATGTTGGGCAGGGAATTGGATTAGCAGCATTAAGATATATGAACTTCAACTCCCAAAATTCCCAGTCAGCCTTGAAGTCCACAAATCTTAAAGTTGCCAAGGCTGAGAAACACTGGACTCCAGGGTCCCTTCCACTCCATTCCTTACAATCTATGATGGATGATACATGACAGTACATGGATAAAAGTTCTAGAGATTATAAGAGAACCCAAACTAATCAATGTGCTACAGTAACAAAGATAAACTGGATTGAAACTATAGGGAGTTTGAGGTCAGATCATAGGAAATAATAATACCCCACTGTGTGTATGTGTGTGTGTTTGGCTCTGTGTTTCTTTGAGTAGTAACTTCTGAAGATTGCCTGAACAAGTCCCTGCTGTTTTACTGACAAGATTTTTGAAATGATTTGCCATTGTCTCCTTCCTAAGGTTGAGAAACAGTGACTGACCCAAGGTCCTCAACTGGCTTTGTGCCTAAGGAAGACTAGAACTCACAGTCTTCCATGTTCTAGCTTTGTTCCTTAACCAAACTGACAGTATCTGTTTATAGATAACAGCAACTCTATGCCTAAAAAGATTGAAGGAACTGTATATATCCAACAAGAGACAGTTAAGTCTACCTTTGAATATTTGAAGGACCATCACACGGAGAAGATGGAGAAAATGTTTTTTGTTGTTGCTGATGGTGGAAAAACTAGGATGAATGAATTTGATTTACACAATAAAAGATTGAGACTAAATTTAGAATACGTTTCAAGGGGTTTGGGCTTTTTGCTAATGAAGGAGAATGCCTTACAACTGTACAGTCTGTTTAAGAAAATTCTGAGAATGACCAAATATTAGGAGTGATGTAGTAATGGTCTCAATAATGAACAAATGAAAAAAATATGAACACATTTTCCAATATTACGATTTTCTGCTTCAATTCCGATTTAGTGTTGTCACATGTTGTTATATGATCCAGCACAGTAGCCTACATTTATTTGAATTCTGTGGAGCAGTTTGCTGAGCTTGACCAACAAACAACTCAGTTAACTTTCAGATGTTTTCCCTTGCCCTTTTTCACTCTGTCTCTTTCTCTCCTCCTAAACAACTTTCACCATGCATGTCCTCTCAGACTCTTTTCATCTGTTAGAAAAACTCCAGTGAGTTACATTCTGGGTATTTTATAATGGATATTTCCTAGTAGTTGTATGATGTTGTAAAACAGAGCAACTGTGTTCCTTCCACTCAACCTTAACTGACTGAAAGTACAAGCCTATAAAAATCTAATGCTCTCCAGTCAGACTGAACATTTATTTGATACGCCTTGCCTGGTCAACACTGTCCATTCGCTCCTTTTATGACAAGGCGTACTTCAAGAACTAGAAAGAAACTTATGTCTTTTAGATTAACTGTTATATTATAACTTTGGTCAGGCTGCTAGTTTGACATCTGATATTCACTCAGATCTTCTTAACCAAAGCTTCGACTGTGTGCTTGAATTTAATGCAAAACAAGAAAAAAAAAGGAGGAGAAAATTGCCTAAAAATAATTTTATCTAGTTTTAAACAGAGTCTACCATCCAGGGGTGGGTTTCTATTGGTTCACCCCGGTTTGGGCGAACTGGTAGCGGTGGCGGCGGGAAGCTCCACCCACCCGCCCGGACATCATCACAGACGCTCTTTCTGCATGCGCAGAAAGTTCTGCGCATGAGCAGAAGGGTTACATGCAAGCAAAGCAAGAGCACATGTGTGTTCACTCACAGTTCCGAACCAGTAGCAAAGGTAAGTGAAACCCACTACTGCTACCATCGCTTCCCCACTTTTAAAGTCCAAACCTGAGTGAAGAAAAGAGAATCGGTTTCCCTTTCTCTCTCTCTCCTTCTCTCTTTCAGATCTTCATTAAAAGAAGGCCGTTTTGCTCCTCTTTTAGCAAAACCTGTTATCTGATGACGTGAATTAAAGTCTCTCAAATGACTAATAATCATATCAGGGCTGCCATGTCAGCTTGTAGATTTGAATAAGAAGGTCTGAAAACGTTTGCATGCCTCAATGTGCCGGTGCTAAGAAGCTAATGTGATAGGGCTGTCATAAAGCGCTGGGAAGACACGTCTTAATGTAATCTGTCATGTCATATGCTAATCTTCAGCCATTACTTGAGTGCAGTAAGTAAGTAGAAAGCATTTGGGAGAAATCCTTTTCAATTTCTCTGAGTACCACTTCTGCTGCTGGTCAGCTCAAATGGGTTTTGTACATTTAATGCCAAGCTCTAGTCAGGTTGGTTTAGGTCACACTTAATTAACCAGCAGGCTGATGGCAAGAGCTGGTACAGCATTATGGAAAATGGGTATCCCTGATGCTGCCTTGCATATAAATATTTCACATACTGAAAGGGAAAGGAGATTTTCTCAGCTTTTGATAGCGGCTAGGTCTTTCCGGGAGCTCAGGGAAGAAAACTCTGCGCCAAAATCATGCAGTGACACTTTAACAAGGCAAGCGGTGCAGGGAAGATGAGTCAGGCTTTATCCTGCTTGTACACGTGAGTGCAGTTTACCCAAAGATGATTATAAATAGTTTAAGAGGTTTCCTTTTGGTAAAGATGAACTTTGAAATCCCTCCATGCAAGCTGCAACTTAGCCAGTAGTGATGAGAAAGGCTGCTGCTATTCAGCCTGATGCAGTGATGAATAACAACAACACAACCGGTATCAAAAGAAGGGAGGGGGGAGGAATTCACCTGGCTTATTGGATTTAGCAAAGTGGCATAAATGTTTGTCCGGGTACAGGAAAACAACGCTGAACGCAAAGTTTTGTACTGCGGGATGAAAATTGCAAATGATTTAACGGTGGGAATTTCAGCCCAATTTTGGCAAAAGGATTTTGAAGGAAGTATTCAAAGGCTGCTTTAGTACAGATTTGAAGAGTAAGAAAGCTGTGAACTAAATGAGAGCCTCAAAAGACTTTTATAGCGTTTAAGAGAAAGGAGGGATAAGAAAATATAATTCTCTGTTGAAAAGAAGGTTGGAAGCAGTGGTGGGTTTCAAATTTTTTTACCAGCGGTTCTGTGCATGTGGCTTGGTGGGTGTGGCAGGGGAAGGATATTGTAAAATCTCCATTCCCACCCCACTCCGGGGGAAGGATACTGCAAAATCTCCATTCCCTCCCCAATCCAGGGGAAGGTTACTGCAGAATCCCCATTTCCTCCCGATCAGCTGGGACCTGGGAGGCAGAGAATAGATGGGGGCAGGGCCAGTCAGAATGGGTACTACCGGTTCTCTGAACTACTCAAAATTTCCGCTACTGGTTCTCCAGAACTGGTCAGAACCTGCTGAAACACCTCTCTGGTTGGAAGTCATTTATACATTTCTTAACTTTAGTTTTCTCTTCCTTGTTCTTTCCCTTTTGTTTATTTCCTTGTTTTCTTTCGATTTTTCTTTTGTTGTATGAGAAAATTCTTAATAAATGCAAATAAAAAAGAAAAACAAAGGTTCTTTGAGTGAGTCTTAATTAAAGCATGGGCCTAAAGCACTACAGCTTGACTAAAAGCATGCTCAAAAGAGAATTGTAGGCAAAGCTGGGGCAGTTTGCAGTTAAGGCTTCCAACTCAAGACTTGGGAATCATTCAGACCAGCCCTTGCCCTACACAAATAAATAGGGAATATTCCACGTATATTTGGATTATGAATTATGAACACTTCCTCCTTCAGAGTTAAGAGAGACCTAATTTAAAATAGTCTCTCTTCTGCACACACACACACACACACACACACACTCCACATGGGACGGTCCTTAAATTAGGACTGCTGCAGAAGTCAGCGTGATGAAGTGGTTCGAGTTTTGGACTTTGTCTGGAAATAACTCCTAACGTTGAGCTAGTCATTAATTACGTCTCAGCAGACCGTATCCTGCAACACTGTTATGAGAATAAAATGGAGAATCATGTTGGATGCCTGGAACTTTTTAGAAGGATAGAAAATGAGTGCAATAAATTAGCACATATATATTAACAATAAACGCCAACAACGTATGTATTGTTCTTAGCTTTCTCTAACATATTTTGGCTTAGAATATAAACAAGTCTTTACAGAGAGTTATATTTCCCCAAATGCCACACATCCTTTGAGGACCTCACTTTTATACATGAATACATACATACATACATACATATGCATACATTTTCAAGTAGAGAAGCAACCTGGAATTAAGGAGAAACTTCCTAATAGGGAGGACAATTAATCAGTGGAACAGCTTGCCTTCAGAAGTTCTGGGTGCTTCATTACTAAAGGCTTTTAAGAAGAGACTGGACAGTCATTTGTCTGAAATGGTAAATCATCTCTTGCTGGAGTAGGTGGCTGGACTAGAAGACCTCCAAAGTCCCTTCCAACTCTGATTGATATGTACACATGCATACCAGAGGTGAGTTCTAAATTTTTTTACTACTGGTTCTGTGGGCATGGCTTATTTTGTGGGCGTGGCTTGATGGTCATGTGACAATTCTTTAGGATTTAGCAGAGATACTGGTCTACCAGGCTTTTAACTGTTTGCAGAGCTGTACTAGTCTACCCATTTATTCTTGGAGTTTCCTGGTCTACCCATCTGTTTTTGGAGGCACCGGTCTACCACCACACTGCCTTTTAACACTGATCAGCTGTAGGGCCGCCCTTTGAAGCCCCGCGGCAAGAGTTTAAACACTTTTTTTCCTTCTAGCTGATCAACTGAGACTCAGGAGGCAGCGAATAGATTGGGGGCGAGGCCAAATAAAAGGTAAGAATAACGTGGGCGGGGCAGCTCCTGAACAAAGAGAACTGGTTCGGTGACATCATATTGTCACCACTACCGGCTCAGCCGAACCGGGCCTAACCAGGAGGAACCCACCACTGATGCATACAGGGATTCAGGTATATTTGTGGGGGGACATGTACAATACCTTTAAACATTATAATTACTCTCACGTTATATTTGTTTGCAATATTTCAGTACTTCTATAGTCGTACCCACCCAATGACATAGTTCAATATCTGGATCTTCAATACCTGGATTTTTTTTTTAAAAAAAATGCCATGTGTATACCATATATTCTAATTTTTTAAGTGAAGAAAGAAAAAAAAATCCACTCTCAAAAATATTACTGTATATTTGATAGAGTTCAGGAATAGGCATATTAATAAATCTGTTATACCATTCCATAGGAAATCCATTTAATCTCAGTATTCTACCATTACATGTGATTATATCCACAGTGAAGAATGTGACTAAGAATTATTGTGGGGAGGAATCTAATTGTAGAAGGCCAATTTTAGCTTTATAATCCTTGATATCTTTGATCAGATAAATTATTTTCTATGTACCCATAAAACAGTTTGGGTTGAGTGTAAAAGGATTTGTTTGAAGTTACAGTGAGTTAGTCTGAAATAGAAAAAGCAGATATGAATATGCAAACAAACACACACACACACACACACACACACACACACACAGATACACACCATATATATTCAGCCATAATACATATGACTGTGGATATGAAGATCTGTGCTGTTCAGGTTTTGCTCAGTTAAGAATCAGAGGTGGTATTCAGCTGGTTCAGACCAGTTTGGGCGAACTGGTAGTGGAAATTTTGAGTAGTTAGGGTTAGGGTTAGGGTTAGGGTTAGGGTTAGGGTTAGGGTTAGGGACCTGGCAAATCACACTACCAGCTGGCCCCATCCACCCCACTCACATTTTCGGTGAACCGGTAGTGAAACAGTTTTGAAACCCAGCACTGGTTAAGATTATTCCATGTGCATTTTTTTCAGCTGCACCACAACATTCAAAATAATACACAGTTCAAAGAGCAACTTTGATGAGAGGATTTAACAATGGATTGCATGTGGAAGCTTAGCTTTGGTGTCAAGTTTTTAATGTCTATGTTTATAATAGATATATGTATCAAGTTGTTTTAGCACTGATCTTGTTATAATTGTTGGGTTGGGAGTTATCCAGAGTTTGATATAAATTGGGCGGTTATATAAATGTTTTTAAATAAATAAATAAACTGCACCCCAATCTTCATATTAATCTGGGAAATGCACTTGATTTTAAGCTCTTGATGCTTAAAATCACAGACCAATTTAAATGTTATAGCTTCTTTAGTTGGTGTAGCATTTGGATTGTGGTCCATTCTTTGCCTCAAAGCCTTTGTAGAGCATCTCAGTATTACCTTATACAGCATGAGCTTGATAGCTTAGCTGGAGAATTGCAGTTGGAAAGTATTATTGGTTTATTGGTTTGATTTATATGCCGCCCTTTTCCAGAGACTCAGGGCGGCTTACAATGCGTTAAGCAATAACCTTCATAGTTTTGTATATACCTGCTTAGTAGGGCTTTCGGCCCCCCTAAGTAGCAAAAAATCCTTCTGGTATCTTTTGTATTGATGCTTCCAACCCAGTGGTGGGTTCCTCCTGGTTCCGCCCAGTTCTGCCGAGCCGGTAGCGGTGACGATATGACATCACCGAACCGGTTCTGCCCTCCCGCCCATCGCCCCCCCAGCTTTATTCTTACCTTTTATTTGGCCCCACCCCCAATCTATTGCTGCCTCCTGAGTCCCAGCTGATGGGCTATAAGGAAAAACTGTTTAAACTCTTGCCGCGGGGTTTCAAAGCTGCCTACAGCTGATCAGTGGTAAAAGACAGTTTGGTGGTAGACCGGTGCCTCCAAAAACAAATGAGTAGACCAGTGCCTGCAAAAATACATGAGTAGACCAGTGCCTGCAAAAATAAATGGGTAGACCAGTGCCTGCAAAAATAAATGGGTAGACCAGTGCCTGCAAAAATAAATGGGTAGACCGGTACAGCTCTGCAAGCAGTTAAAAGCTTGGTAGACCAGTACCACTGCTAAATCCTAAAGTATTGTCACATGACCATCAAGCCACACCCACAAAATAAGCCATGCCCACAGAACCAGTAGTAAAGAATTTTAGAACCCACCCCTGTTCCAACCCCAGAAATTGTCCATCTTTTTCTAATTCTGCTACCCAAAAATTCTGATTACAGGGATATGAAAATCTTTAAAAGAAACTTATATAGGTAATCCACAACTTAGCACCATACATTCTGGTCACTCAGTGATGTGATCATGGGATTGGACCTGATTTTATGACCACATTTACCATGGTTGTTAAGTGAATCACCACAGGCATTAAGTGAATGATGTGGTTGTTAAGTGAAGCACGGGTAAAGTGAATTTAAGCGCCCCCATTGACTTTCCTTGTCAAAGGCTGGCTGGGAAGGTGACAGATTGCAATCACATGACTGCAGAACTTTGCAACCATCATAAATGTGAGCTGGTTGCCAAGAGCCTGAACTGAGATCTGGGGTGGTGGTGGTATGATGATGATAACTTTGAGGGAAGGTTTTACGTTGCTTTTTCCAAGGCAATTGTAACTTTGAATCATCATTAAGAGAACAGTTGGAAGTCAAGGACTACCTGTAGCACACAAGCCAACTTCAAAACATCCTAAGCAAACCAAAAGGCCCAGGAACCCCAGAAGAAAAAACAGGAGTCATCTACAACATACAACAGAACTGCAAGTACTATGTAGGACAAACAGGCAGAAGACTGCAGAATGCATCCGTGACACCAACTGGCATTCAGAAGACATGATGAAGATTCTTTAATTTCACAACATGTAGACAGATTTAACCATTGTTTCAATTGAGAAAATGTGAAAATCCTAGATCAGGCCAAGTCCAAAAATGACAGGGAAATTCTGGCACTCGGACAAATCCACCATCAATAGACACATAGATATTAACAACATCTATAGACTATGCAAAAGAAACAATCAACCAACCTAAAAGAGAACTAAAAGACTCCAGTGTCTCTCCACCAGTAATCAGCACCAGTAATCATCATAGATTAACTCCAAGGTTAAGTTCAGACCAGTGTGGGTTTTACTACAGGTTCTATGGGTGTGGCTTGGTGGGTGTGGCATGGCTTGGCGGGCGTGGCTTGGTGGGCATGGCAAGGGAAGGATACTGTAAAATCTCCATTCCCACCCCACTCCAAGGGAAGGATACTGTAAAATCTCCATTCCGTTCCCAATCCATGGGAAGGATACTGCAAAATCCCCATTTCCTCCTGATCAGCTGGGATTTGGGAGGCAGATAATAGATGGGGGTGGGGCCAATCAGAATTTTTACTACCAGTTCTCCGAACTACTCAAAATTTCCACTACCGGTTCTCCAGAACTGGTCAGAACCTGCTGAAACCCACTTCTGGCTCAGACCAACAATCAAGTAACCAATACCCCAATTAAGAAACTGCCAGAGCCATCAGTACACAGCCCAACCAAAGAATCTCTAAGACGGCCCCCACCTACACAGATAGGCAACTCACCAGAATATAAACTAACAACAAACAACACTCCTTACTAGCACTGATGATGATACCTAGTTAGGGTAATGAAACGACTGCAAGGAAACAAGTAAGCTCAGAGAGCACCAAGGACCCCTAATTTCAACCCTGAGCTACAAATATTCTCCTTTATTGAAAGGACTACCTCTATTAAGAAACTGTTCCATAGTATAAAGTTGTGTTTGCATGTTGACTATCATGAATTTTCCATTATATAGATGCTGCTTATTTATGTCATCTCCAGATTGATAAAAAATCAACTGTTCCTTTCCAGAAAAACCAGAATCATAATGCAAACAAGGCATTTATCAAAGTTTAGATCAAATAGCATAGATAGCACATCAGTGAACAAAGAAAAAAAAAAACACCAGCAAAAAAATGGGTAAAAAATTATTTTCAGAGTCTTCACTGAACTTTTTAAGAAGAAAAAGGAATAGATCCTAAATTTGTCATGGTTTTTGTTCAATAGCCTATAGGAAATCAACCCCTGGTGACAATATTAAACTATGAATGTATTTGTGAGTACTGCTGTAGATAACTATCTGAAATAAAGAAATCAATAGTATAACAGATAAGAAAAAGAGAGATTATTTTTCCATGCAAATTGAAATTCACTTAAATAAGTACAAGGCGCAAAGTAAGTCCATGCAGCCAGTACAGGCTATTTGACACAGAGAGAACAAAGAAAGCAAAAATACCAAGCAGCTAAATTGTTTTTCCCCCCCCTTAGGAAAACACCTATAATCATATTTTAGATACAGGTAATCCTCAATTTACGATTTATTTAGTGACCATTTGGCACAGAAAAAAATGACTTATGACCATTTTTCACACTTATGACTGTTGCAGCATCCCCATGGTCATGTGATCAAAATTCTGGCATTTATTTATGATGGTTGCATTGTCCCAGGGTCATGTGATCACCTTTTACAACTTTCTGGCAAGCAAAGTCAATGGGGAAGCCAGGTTCGCTTAACAACCATGTTGCTAACTTAACAACTGCAGTGATTCACTTAACAACTGTGGCAAGAAAGGTCATGCAATGGGGTAAAGACTCTTAAAGCTCACCTGATCAGTTTCACATCCAAGTTTTAACTATGCAGAGGTATGATGAAAAGTCCTTCCCTGAAATGACACATCCACCCACATTACAGCATGATACCACAGCCAGTTAAAAAGAACAGTCCTCTCCTCTCCTCTCCTCTCCTCTCTTTTCTCTTTTTCTCTTTTTGTGTTGTGTTAGACAAGAGGAGGGGTCTCCAACCTTGGCAACTTTAAGACTTGTGGACTTCAACTCCCAGAATTCCTCAGCCAGCTTTAGTTGAAGTCCACAAGTCTTAAAGTTGCCAAGGTTGGAGACCCCTGGACTAAAGTCCAATTCAGTGATCCCTGAGAAGGAAACCAATTAATTATTAAATGGCATAGTTCCTCTTTTGTCTTTGTGGAGAAGGAAATTTGCTTAACTGGGGGTAAATATACAGGGCTGAAACTCAAACACTGGAGAAGAAACAGGGAATGGCCTTGAAGAATATAGCATGGTGTCCCAGTCTGATTTATTAGATACTGATACTCAATCTTATAGATGCTAGTCCAACTCATATTTGAACTTGGTGGTCATCAAGATATTTTTTTAAAAAAATAAGTTTTGTACCTCAGCATTTTGCCCTGTTAAATGTCCTTGCCCATAAAAATAGCAATAGCAATAGTATAGTACTAGCATTAGCACTAGAATTTAGATTTATATACCTCTACATAGTGCTTTACAGCACTTTATGAGTGGTTTACAATGTCAGCATATTGCCCCCAACAATCTAGGTCCTAATTTTAGGTCCTAATTTCAAAAGGATGGAATGCTGAGTCCTATCTGGGTCCTAATTTCAAAAGGATGGAATGCTGAGTCCTATCTGGGTCCTAATTTCAAAAGGATGGAATGCTGAGTCAACCTTGAGCCAGTCAGGATCGAACTGCTAGCAGTGGGCAGAGTCAATCTGCAATACTGCATTCTAATCACTGCACCACCACCGTTCCTGGGTAGACCTTCAATTTCACCATCACAGTCTTTTTTGCCCACCTCCTATGGATACCTCTGCTTGTAAGCATAACAAAGTGATATCTTCTAATCACTTTTCAAAATTTTCTTCAACTTATGTGTGTTTGTGTGTGTGAGTGTGAACTAGTTTGAAAGACCCGAATACCAGATTGGAATTCTGTCCTACAAAATGGACAATAAAGCAGACCAAAGGTAATGGATTTGTTCTCATTCCTTGACCACGATTTTTCTTTGCGTGCTCCAGTGGGATTGTTGTTTGATTTTGATTTTGAAGGTTTAAGACAATAATATGGCAATAACTAGCATTGGTGAGGGGTTGAACTATATAAGTGAATATGCAGCAGGTATCTTTTTTCTGTTCAAATCCTATTATTTTGGAAGATTCTCGATGGAAGCCCAAGATTTTGATCAGCTCTAAATTGTTCATGACTTATCCATCGTTTCATTAGTAACATCACATTAAACTTATTTATTACAATATTTTCAGGAAGTCACTTTTGAACAAATTAAAGGGGAAGGTTTTGATCATGGTCATCTTATTAATTAAGGGGGGGGGGATGAATAAAGGAACCAAAATTGAATTTCCAAGCATACAATACTGCTAAAATTGAAGGAAAGAATGAATTATGAGGATCAGCATAATCAGATATGGAAGCTTTTGATTTTCAGAGTTCCGAGCTAAAATATGTTAAATGCAGTTCAGATGAAGTAATAACCCATGAAGGAAACAAAACTTTTCAAAATGATAAAATGCTACAGTCTACTGATCAAGGAAGAATGATATGTTTTACTTAAATCCTCTATAGAAAATAGATTTGCCCAACAAATCAGGTGCACTAAAAAGCCAGTGGTCTGCTCTCCTTTTATTAGATTAATGATATGTTTATACAATGTGGCTATGTGAATATTATTAGCTATGTCACCCAATTTCATAATGAGCCAGACTGAAAGATACATTTAACAATATTCTAAGCTGGGCCATTGACCCATACATCTTAATGCCCTTTTTATAACTGGAGTCATAAAATAATTTCCCCGGGGTGGTGGGGGAAAAGGGAGGAAGAAGAAAAGGAGAAAATATTAGTTCCCAATGTTATCATCCAGTGGTTTTAAGAATCTATAACACTTCTGTGGTTGCAGACTTAGACTGTCTTAGACATATATTGCCTGCCTGTCTGAAGGCACATTTAGACTTCATACTAGACGGATTTATACTAGGGGTGAAAAGCAATGCTCCTTTGCATCATTGAGGTGAAAATCAAAGTGAGGCTGATAAAATTGATCACACGCTTTATCCTAGTGAAAGGGGGCCCTTCCCATGCACTCCAATAATTGTAAGTGAAAGGGGGCATCAATTAAAAGCTTCACAGGGCAAACCACCCCTATTTTATTTGGTGCAAACATCATTTAACAATTTTCCAAAGTTCTCCTTTTTTAGGAATTTAAAACAGAAATCAAAAATGTTTTTCCTACAGTATCATAGCTTCTGTCTCTCGTTTTACATTTGGAAGTACAGGTCACAGTAACCTTAGGAAAAAATAAGGAACAAGAACAAGAAACTGCCTTAGGGTGAGTCAGGCCACAGAGCCTTTTCAGTCCTATCTGGAGATACCAGGTCAAGTCTCGGACCTCCTGAAAGAAACTGAAGTTTTATGCCATATATAATGTAATGGAGTTTTATAAAACGAATCACCCTTAAATATCTCTAGTTTTAGAAATAGTGTGCATTGGCAAAGGCCAAGATTTTCTCAGTGGTAATGTATGGCTAGGAAAATTGGAGCATCACAAAGGTTGAATGAAGAAAAATGATGTAGAAAATTGGTGAGACTACTTTGGCTTACAAGAACAAGTCATTCATGCTAGATGAAGTTTAAACAAGACTTGGAGGGACATGATTTGTTGATGGGGTGGCATGCCTTTTTATGGTATAAAGGAATAAAAATACAGGGGTACTTTAGAAGGCACCAGATACGAGAAGCTTTATTGTTGAACTGGGAGAAAGTTAAAAAACATTATTATTTGAAGATTCCAGTCTGGGTATCTACAATTGAAGCTTTTTCGTATTCAGGAATATTTAAAAGGGAACAAATTGTTAGATATAGTGAACTATTGGATGAAAAGAGTGAACTCAAATTAAAGCAAAAACTAGAAGATCAGGGGTATAAGATGGATTGGTTTTCATACATGCAAATACGCTCTAGATATGAAGAAGATCTCAAACAAGAAGGTTTCTATAATGCTTTGACTAATTTAGATAAGATTTTAATGGGTTCTGATGATCATGTAATTAAAAAATTATATGGATATTTATTAGAGATTAAATTGGAAGAAGAACAAGTTAAAGAATCAATGCTAGCATGGGAGAAAAATTTTGGTCATGGTATTGATTTAGAGAAATGGCAAAAATTGTGGTCGCATAACTATAAAATGACAATGTCTACAGCATATATAAGGAGAACTTGTGTAAGATGTTTTACAGGTGGCATTTACCCCCAACAAGGATAGCCAGAATGTTCAAAAATAAATCGGAGAAATGTTGGAAGTGTCATCAGACTCCAGGATCTTATTAACATATATGGTGGACATGTGCAGAAGCTAAGAGATATTGGACTAAGATACACATGTGGTTGGAAAAAATGATAAAGAGACATAATGACTTTAAACCAGAGATATTTTTATTAGGGATCCGACCAGAGACATATAATAAAAAACTGCAATACTTAATTGTGAATGTTTTAACAGCGGCTAGAATTGTATTTGCTAAAAACTGGAAAGGAGAAAAGTTACCTACTGATGATGAAGTCATTAAGAAAATGTTGGATTGTGCTGAAATGAGTAAATTGACATTTGAAATTAGAGAACAGGAAGATAAACAATATTATTTGATATGGGATTTGTTTTATCAATGGTTACATAATAAAACATGGAGATGAAATATGAAGTATGAAGTGGATGTAAAGATAAAATATGTAAAGTTCTTTTTCATGGGAAATAAGCTTTTGTCATATATTGATACTTTGAAGATGGGATTGAGCACAAAAGAATGTTAACCAATTGACACACTGTCTGTAATTGTTTGGAATGATGATAGTTTTATGTTATGTTTTTGTTTTAAAATAAAAAAAATATTTAAAAAAGTTTAAACAAGACTCCTCACTAGAAGCACTAATAGTGAACTTAAAGGTTTGATATTTCAGATGCATTATGCAAAAGGAGAGTGGAGAGGAGAGGAGAGGAGAGGAGAGGAGAGGAGAGGAGAGGAAAGTTAAGGAATGGAAAGGAAAGGAAAGGAAAGGAAAGGAAAGGAAAGGAAAGGAAAGGAAAGGAAAGGAAAGGAAAGGAAAGGAAAGGAAACTGGAGGTAATCCTAGTATTTGGAAAAAGCGAAGATAAGCAGAAGCAAGATTTCACAAGTGGTTTTGCCATTGGTTGCTTCCTGGAGCTGAGAAAGAGTGACTGGCCCAAAGTCTGGCTTTCTGCCTAAGCCAGGACTAGAACCCACAGCCACTTGACTTCTAGCCTGATGCCTTAACTACTATCCCAATGTGGCTTTCAGCAAGAGCTTACAAGAACTCAAAGACACAGTCACTAACATTGATTGTTGGTTCAAAAAAGTGGGCACAGACTCAATGACTGAATTTAATGAAGCAGATTAGCTAACTGCTTAAGGCAAGGATGTTGAAACTTTAGGTCTGCAAGTGTTGCAAACTAACATCTCCAAACAGGGGCAGTCATGATGAGAAATTCTGGAGACCTGGAGCAATATTTGGGTAGCAGCAGGTTTCTTATCCTTAGCTTAAAATTTTCATTGGGATCAGCAAGAATAGTATTCAACATCAACTGGATTGCACTTATTGCTTTCAGAACTGGAAAAAGAAAGAAAGAAGGACAGTAAGAAAAAGAGAAGTCTAACATTTAATATAAAAGTAGAATTAAACTGTAAAAATTCATTTTTAAGCAGATGTCCTATATGGCTTGCTTTAGAAAACTGTGCGTGAATTGCTACAATATGAGTAAATAACACTGACAGTAGTGCAGATATTACAACAATAGGAATAGTAGATGGAGATTCCTTATGATAGCTCACTATTCTACTAAATAAAATAGTTTTGTAAGCTTGCATTAGAGACACCAACATTTCAAAGAAAAAAAAAAGTGTGATTGAGTAGAATTCCCAATATGAAAAGAGTTCATTTAATAGCTGAATTGCAATTGACAATAAATATATTTTTAAGCTGGCCTTTTCTTTGTTATTAACTTTGCTTTCTGCATGGTACTAGAGAAAACCCAAGAGACAGAAAGAGAAGCTGAAAGAATGAATCTCAATAGGACCAATGGAGCTAAAATAAAAAATGCAATATTTTAAAACTCATTCTGTGCTTTCTCTTTCCAAAAGGCAGCACTCAAATGATAAAGGATGAAAAAGAAACAAAGCCTATTGTCTTTGTTCTGTATGCATTTCTCCATAAATTTCTTTTATTCATCCAGTGCCCCATCACATTCTGATCAGTGGCTTATTTTCTCCATTTATATTGTCATTCCACCCCCACCCCTACCAGTGGACACCTTCACCTAGGTGGGGGGGGAGGGGGGTGGAATGACAAAAGCAGCATTATGGTATTTTCCTGTAAGCCTCACCCCTTTTGCATAGACAGGTAGTCCTTGATTTATGACCACAATAGAGCCCAAAATTTCTGTTGTTAAGTGAGACATTTGTTAAGTGAATTTTGCCCCATTTTACGACCTTTCTTGCCACCGTTGTTAAGTGAATCACTGCAGCTAACAACAACCTGGTTGTTAAGTGAATCTGGCTTCCCCTTTGGCTTTGCTTGTCTCAAAAGTTGATTCCATGACCTTGGGATACAGGAATGGTCATAAATATGACCCGATTGCCGAGTATTTGAATTTTGAACATGTGATTGTGGGGATGCTGTAAAGGTCATAACCGTGAAAAATGGTCATGTCACTTTTTCCTGAATGGTCACTAAATGAACTGTTGTAAACTGAGGGCTACCTATATGTCGTGTCATTGCATACATGTATGAAAAGGACAAAGTTCCTGTAAATGCTCACGCTGAAACAGATGAATTACTCTCTATTGCTAAATAGTATTTTATTTATTGTGAATTAACCCAGGTGAGTCCATACAGGGCACATGTAAAATTTCTGTGGTCTACTTCTAGACATCTCTAGTTTTAAAAGAATTAAGCCTTGGATATCTCACAACACTGAAAGCCATTAGCCAAAATATTAAGGATTGAGCCAACCTTGGGAAGATCTCTTTCACTTACGTAGCATACAGATGATACCTGAGATTGGTTCAACATGTTTTTGAACAGGTAACTTTCGTGTCCAAGATAATATATTCTATGAAATGACTATGTTCTACTTTGCAAAGCTTGGGTGAATACTGCAGAGCCTGTTTGGCTTTTCCATCTTGCTAGATTGACCAAAAGCTTTGATGAGTCATGGCAGAGAGTGTATCTCTCTCCCTTCTCCAGCAACTCTTTCTAAACCCCGAAGAAGTCTCTTCTTAGAAGCTGTACCTTGACAGATTTCACAAATGATGAGGGGAAGCGCTGAAACAAAATGAGGTACTTCATTGAAGCAATTTGCCTTGCCTCTTTCCTTTGATGAAGAGCACTGGGTCATCTCCATAGAACATCTCCATTTGTTGAATCAAATCCTGGTTTAATTTATGTAGAAGAAAACGGCGAACTAATACACTGTAAGCTTTTATTTCTAAAGACTTGCATCACTCAATTCCATATGAAATCCCATATGAAATTCTATTCCTTTAAAAAGCAACTAATGAACTTATCTCGTGTCATTAGGAAATTCATACGAGGTCTACCTAAAAGTATTATCCACAGAGACATTTTCAAGTTTCAGTAGAACCATTGTTGCAGAAGACTCCCAAAGCAACTGAAGTAACTCCTATGCCTTCTACTAATTTACTGATACTGTGTACAACCAAAAAGATGTATACTACTAATCTGAACTGAGGATGTGCAATATTATTTGTATACAGTATTATTTTTTACTAGCTGTACCCGGCCACGCATTGCTGTGACCCAGTCTGGTGGTTCCGCTGGGCTAAAAGAGCGAGGCTGAAGTCCCAAACTCTCCAAGAACATTTGGTGGGCGTGGGCAACTCGATGTCACTGATTTCATCACATGACACCCCACCCCAGCCACGCCTATCCAGCTGGTGATGGAGAAAAAAAATGGTCCTTTTCTGGCTGGACATGCATATTTGTAGTTAATTTTAATGTCTTTATGTGTTGCCACAAAGTAGAGTATTTCAGGGAAGCATTTATTTCATCCGCTGGTGTCGATCGAGGAATTACAGGTAATGTTTGTCTGAAATCTCCTGCAAGCAATATTAATGCGTTTCCAAATGGTGTGAGATTTCCACGCAAATCTTGCAATGATCGATCAAGAGCCTCGAGCGATTTTTTGTGCGCCATTGTGCATTCATCCCAAACAATAAGTTTGCATCTCTGCAATACTTTTCCCATGCCAGATGCTTTGGAAATGTTGCATGTGGGAGTTTCAATGAATTGCATGTTCAATGGCAATTTCAAAGTGGAATGAGCAGTTCTTCCACCTGGTAGCAATGTTGCAGCTATTCTGGACGACGCAAGAGCTAAGGCTATATGATTTTGGGATCGAATTGCTGCTAGAATCAATCTAATTAGGAAAGTTTTACCAGTTCCTCCTGGCGCATCTAAGAAGAAGATTTTTCCAATCCCGTTATTGACAGTTTGCAGTATTTGATGGTAAATGCCTTTTTGCTCAAGTGTTAGTTTAGGAATATTTGATTGCAGATATGACAAAAGATCACCCGTGTTGTAATTTTGTTCACGACGCAATTCTACATCGAATGAAGCATCAGCAGATCAATTTGGTGATGGCATTCCCAATTGATTGAGAACTTTGTTTGCAATTTCTAAGCACAAATCTTCAATCATTAGCAATGCTTCGTTGTAGATTTCTGCTGTGAAATCCATGTTCATATTTGAATTCTCCTTGTGTATTTGATGTAAAATATCTTCAGCCATGTGCGACTTATATTTGTCCCATAACTCTGTTGGAGATGAAGGAGAGCAGGCGGTCAATATGATTGCAAACAATGCATGAATTTGATTGGGATATGATGTGTTGCACGCATCATTAATGCATACATCCCAGTGTTGGTCGTTCTCCAATAAATTCATAAATCTCAGTAAAAACACAACTGCAGCTGTGGTGTAGTATGTTTCCTCAGAGAACAGAGCAACAATTTTTATAGCATTTTTAAACATGTAAATGTATGTGCTACCTGACTCTTCTGTATCTGGACTGCTGATATTTTTTGTTGATATATTTTGGAATTATACCTAGTGAAAAATTTGTGATTTAATTTTCAAAATTCATGTGGTAAAATGTTCATTTTCTTTCATGGCATTGCCAAGATTTGTTACTAAGTGTTTTAACTATCCTGGAAATTATTGATGGAGTGACATTTCATAACCAGTCTGCTTTTTCCCAAAATTCCCTTCATCTGTGCTTCCTATAAGTATTCAGGTATATATGTGCAAATGCCCATTTTTAGACATTTCATTCAGTAAAAACACAACTGCAGCCGTGGGGTAGTATGTTTCCTCAGAGCAACAATTTTTATAGCATTTTTAAACATGTAAATGTATGTGCTACCTGAGTCTTCTGTATCTGGACTGCTGATTTTTTTTGTTGATATGTTTGGAATTATACCTAGTGAAAAATTTGTGATTTAATTTTCAAAATTCATGTGGTAAAATGTTGGTGCGTTGGTTTTACGTCCAGCAGATGGCGCTGTTTTTCAATGTTTGTCAATGTCTTTCAATGTCTTTCAATGTTTTTCATGTTTTTACCTGTCACAGGTGTGACATGTATATTATATAGGTATATAAAAACACACCCGTAGTTGAATGCAACGTTGTGTCAAAATTTGAAAGCAATCGGTGAAGAACTTTAGGAGATGTGCGGTTATGTACAAACGGACATTTACATTTTTATTTATATAGATGTGCAATGGCTTTTGATGAAGGGTATACCTGAACTTAGAGTAGGCACATTTCAATTCAGAAGAGAATGAGAGGGTGGGGGAATCGTAGAATAGGATAGGATAGGATAGGATAGGATAGGATAGGATAGGATAGGATAGGATAGGATAGGACAGGACAGAATAGAATAGGAATAGAACTTTATTGTCACTTTAAATGTACACTAATCAGTATACATTAAAATGAAATTTCATTGCATTCAGCTCTCAAAATATAACCATTATACATATACCCACATACACACACATATATGACAGAGAGAATGTGAAAAACAGGAAAACCCCATTACCTTTTTAAAGAGGAAACAGAGACCAAAATAAGCATAGGACAGAGTTTATTCACTTTGCAAAGGGCCTTTCTCTCTGAAGGAGAGAAAAGACGAAAAGAAAACAAATTACACGGGTTATATAGTCTTCAGGATACATCAGAATACATGTCAATAAAGTCCCTTGGGAACCAGTTTCAGATCTTATATAACATATGTAGTACATGATCCACCCTGGAAATTCCCCAATTCCCAACAGAAATACCCCTCAAAAACATCAATTGCATACTTCCCTTTTCCTAGAACAGACAAACCTCAAAACAATCTCATTTCAGTACTTTTCCCAGAACATCAGTTTCCGTCAAAACAACTGCATGATACATATTTCCTTCAAGGTAATCATTTCAGAAAATCCTTATTATGTTCTTTTTGTCTAGTTATATAATCAGGTTATACAAGGTAAAATAAGGCACTTAAAATGGCGTAACTCAGGTTATGCTTTTACAGGAATAATTTTTATATCTCTCACAGAGAAACATCACAGTTTTGTTTAAATGTATACATATACAAGGCGGTGGGGGAAAAAAAAGAATCCTGTGAATTTACAAAAGGGATGGCATAAGGAACAAAGCTATTACAGAATATAGTAGTGCTGCTGAGTACTGAATTTTTATTTCTGTAAGTGTCCTGGAATCACAGCCCTATACATTTTCTTAATAAATACATAAAAACAGTGGAGAGACAGATGAAAGAAATAAGAAGCAAAAGGGTGTGGAAGTTCACAGAAGATGGTTGTAATGGTGCATGGAAGAAGAGATCCTCGAATTGCGGTGGTACAAATTAGCAGAATCCTATGCCAAGCCCCATGCCGTGTAGTATCCTCCAATATCATCCAGGAGATTTCAAGAGGGATGGTTTTAAGTTCCCATCTGGCTTCCCTGCTGCCTCACCAGGCTCCTTGCCATAATGCTCTCTGGTTTCCTTGAGACAATTGCAAAGTCAGTTCATGACCACCTGAGGGAAACCATACCATCTGGAAACACCCAGAGAAAGATGCTTCGCAATTCTGATGTGGTTTCACTGAACTAGAACACATTGGATAGTTTATGAGAAATCCAATGTGTCAGTAAAACTACCCGCTCCACATAAACCTCTATGAGCCATCAGAAAGTAAATGGAATGATGATATGAACTGTTTATTGAAATGACTGAGGGTTGCCAGATACGGCATTACTAAGTTAACATTTTGGTTACTGAGTTATAAAGAACATTAAGGAATCTGCGTAGCTTCAGAAAAGCTGGAAAAAAATGCATTGCACTTTGATTGCACCCACAGTTTGAAAGGGAAAAATTTTGGAGTGGAAAAAGAAACCCATTTCACAATCTCTTGACTAATTATGAACCAGGCTCCAAATGTTATGACGTTCAAACTCAGCTCATAATTACTTTAGCCCATACTTAGCAAAAATATGACAGACATGGAAAAGGCTTCTCTTGGCACTTTGACAATGCCCCACAAGAGCTAATGGCTGTTGGGCTTTCACAGTTTTTAGAGCTAGTCTTACTAATGTTCCAGAGATGGCGGGAAATTATTGTTGCCAGCGATTTTTGTTTCTTGTTACAGGTAGTCCTCAACTGATAATTGTAATAGGGACCGAAAAATTAATAATTGAGAATTAAGCGAGGCATCCCATGACCACACCCAGTTTGATGACCTTTTAAGCCACAGTCATTAAGCAAATCACCATGGTTATTAAGTGAGATATCAGGTGACCATGACTTGCAACAATTCCTGCTGGCTTCTCCATTGACTGTTTGTTGGAAACAAGCAGGGAGGACAGTGATCACATGACCGCAGGGTTGCTGTGAAAGTTATGAGTGCAAGTACTGGTCATAAATCACTTTTCTGATACTGTTTGTAATTTCAAACAGTCACTAAACAAATGGTCAGAAATCAAGGACTACCTATGTTCTGTAAGTCAGGAGCATCGGGCTTTGTTACTCTAAATGACCAGGGACAAATTATCCAACTTCACATACATTATGAGAAGAACTCACTGTCTGGAGAAAACTCTACTGCTGGAAAAGGTGGAAGGAAAGAAAGTAGAGGACGACAAGTAGCAAAGTGGAGAGACTCAATTACAGTGAAGATGAGTGCACTATTGGAAGGACCATATTAGGGACATATTGTCATGGAGAAACCAATCTTTGTGGTTACTAACAGAACAACAACCTGATAGCATATAATCATCAGTCAGTTATTGATAAATATGAAGGAAGCTGTAGTGATGGTAGTAATGATGAAGAAAGTGGTTAGGGAGACCTTGGTTTATTCTATTATACAGCTTTTATTCATTAGGACTTCACCTTAGTGAGCAGAAACCTATACAATATGAGGAGGAGGTTCTGAAAGGAAGGGTTTCCTAGCTTGGGCACAATCGCAAAGGCAGTAAGAACTAGAACATGGATGGGCCTGACTATGAATTAATCATATATTGTGTTTAGATGATAGCCTTATATCCCACATTAATTCATCCCCTTAATAAACTGCCATCTCAATTAACCGTGCTAGAAAATCATGCCTATTCTTCTGGATTTGAAAGCAGTCCTTGGTTGATCAACTGAATATGGAAAAATACACATCATGATATTCTTAACCCTCCCCTTTGAGTAGTTCCATGTGTAGTTTTTCATCCTGTTGCAATATCTATCCAGCATTAACATAAGCTACGATACACATCAAATCAGCATGAATTAGAGCTTTTGAGGCACATGTCCTGTGGAAACTATTGCTTTTTTGTTGATTTTATTTATTTTATTTTATTATTATTTTATTAATCATATTTCTATGCCGCCCATTCTCCGAGAACTCTGGGCAGCTTACAACAATCGACAGTATATTAAATAGCATATTGCCCCCAACAATCTGGGTCCTCATTTTACCCACCTCGGAAGGATGGAAGGCTGAGTCAACCTTGAGCCGGTGAGATTCGATCCGCTGATCTGCTGAACTAGCAGTCAGCTGAAGTAGCTGCAGTACAGCACTCTAACCACTGCGCCACCTCGGCTCAAGTGATGTAAAATGAATGAGTGATTATGTAAGGCTACCTTACCTGGAGCAAGAAAACACATTTTTTTTTTCCAATCACAATGAATGTAAAGATATGTCAGCTGTTGGTTTTGGAAGGGAAGTTGTTGAGGCTGATACAGTGCAGTGTGGACTTACTGAAATGCTTATTACATGATGCCGAATTCACATCAACAATAGTTCAGCCTGTGCTTAATCTCTTATTTATCGCTACATTCACTTCCTTCCCAGATTCTATTCTTTCTATTCTGTTGGTGTTGGATGCCTTCCCAGGTTTGTCTATCTCTTCTTAAACAATTGACTGCCCAAGGAGGTTTCCATTGTTAAAAAAGATCCGCAGCAAGGATTTTTGAAAGCATGTACAAATCTCCCACCGGACCATATAGAATGGTAACCAAGGTGGTACAAGATAAATAAGTATTTTTTAATTTTTTAAAATTTATTTGTCAAGACCGTATTAGGTAATAAGTATAAACATGGATTGGATACATAAAATAGATACAAATATATTGCACATGGGATTTCTCTCGCATTGGTGCGGCTTGTTGATGTTCCTGAAACAGCCATACCAAAGACAGTACTCCTGTTAAGATTACTACTGAGCTAGGACACATTTTCAGGCCTAACATACATGTAATATTCTAAGACTTCTTTCAACAATAACTGCATCTGATGCTGAAAGCCAGAATTTCATCAAACTGGAATTCCACAGAGAAACAGAAATACAGTTTATTTCTGTATTTTCCCTTCTGTTTTATTGTGCGGTCATTGTTGATAAAAGCAAAGGGCTTATGCTTATTTTTCCGAACTTAAGGGGAAAAAAAAGCTGATAATATACGTGGCAACTAGGCCAGCACCACGGTTGAGGGTCATTATAGCTTTTTAGAAGGCTCTTTCCTGCACTTGAAAGTCAATGTTAAGAGCCTACCTACTGCTTATGGCCCTCAAACAGCGTCCTCAATATGACATGACTCGAGGGCAGGTTATATTCACCATTTACTCTTATTATTCCCCATAACCTTGGACAAGATACCTGAAGAGTTCCATGCTGGAAAAGACAGCTTTAAAAAATATAGGAAGTTAATACAGTGGCTGCTTGGCTTCATGAAGAGAAATCATATTTAAAATGGAAAAACATGGTACAAGATTCACTTACGACATGCAGTATGCTTCATCCCAATATTTTGCACTTGCACGTTGAGGTCACGACATATCAGATTGATGTCATTCAATCATTATTGTGCAAATCCTCTTGGCCACCCCACCTGCCCACTGACATATGCCCATGTTATCTGCATTCTGGTCTTCTGTGAATTCAGCCTAGGATAGCATATTCAGGATTTTCCCCCCCCCCCATTTTTTTTTTCCCTCTCAGCAATTTTACAAACTAGATTTGCCCCACAAATTTTCTGACAAGACTTTGATCAATACACTGGAGAGGCTGGATCAAGAGCTAAAGAAGACTTAAATTTTTAAACTCACTTACCATGCCTTCTACATCTACAGTATTAGGAAGCAGTACTGATTCCAGAAGCAGTAATACTGCAAACACAGTGATACTGTAACACTGATTGTGTGCAAACATAGTGAAGAGGAAAGGGTGACAAATTAAAAAACAATATTCAGAACTGCCTTTCTGGTGTAGATGTATGCTGCTGGAGTGCTAGAACGAGCAACTCTAAAAGTATGTCATAAGATGGAGGGCTGTGTATAATTTTAAGGCTTGTTATTATTATTAAACATTTATGTAGCTCTTTAATTTGCATATTTAATTGCATGTAATTAACACCACTCACATATCCAGTCCGCCTGAATCTCTCAGATACCAAAGTGGAGATAGCAGGCAAGTTTTTCATATTTTTACATATTTGCCCTCAGATATTTCTCTAAAAACTAAGTTGAGCTTTCAAAACTGGTGACGGGAAGCATTTACTATAAGAATTTTTTAAAAAAATAACTCAAAACAGTAAATTTTAAAGTATTATTTTTCTTCCTTTTTGTTACTATATTTTCAAACCGAATCATACAATGATAAGGACTTTTTTTTTTTAAAGAGAAAAGCTTCCAGGTTGTCATATTCTAGATGCTTTCTTAGTGATTTGAGGTCATGGATGTATTCAGGGTTGCCTGTTGCCTATAACTGAATTATGATATTTTAAAGTCTATTGTTTAAAAATACAAACACATGGACATGTACTTGCTGTCTTTCAAGGTGAATTCATAACTGCATCCATCATTTATTGTTCCATATGTAGATTAGTGTATTCATCACCAATTAAAAAGGAAAATAAGTGAGCAAATATATAAACATGACCGAAACAGGAAACTGATTTCCCCATTCACGCTTTCAAAATCTGTCCCCAGCTTAAAAACTGTATATAATAATCATTATCTCCCAGGGTACAAAGGAGTGTTAGTTGAGTTTGGACAGGGCCTGCTACATTGAGAAGTGTGCAACAGCTCCAACAAGAAAGAAAGTGTGTGTGTGTTTGAATGTGTGTGAGAAATCAATCACTTTTCTTCCCTTGTCATGTCTTCCAACCATGCTGCTAATGGACCAAATTCATGGGGTTTAGAGGGGGGGGAAAGGTGGTGAGTTGAAGACTTCTTGGCAGGAAGGAAGTTGAGTGGATAAAAGAGTAGGTGAGCTGAGAATTAATCTCTGGCTTTGATTGAAGCAGGAGACCATGTAATACTCCAGTGAGAAATGCGGGAATTTAATCTCATTCCTGCAGGCTCACCATCACTTGAGACTATTATGCATGTGTGAACCAGAACAGTCATGGTGAAAAGAAACAGCAGCAGAATAACAGCTATGCTGGGTTGATTGCCCCGCTGTTGTACACTTGACTATTTTCATTTGCTAAAGGCATTCCTATTTTGCTGATCCATGTTGTATATGCTAAACAAATCAAGATTAATCTGGAGTCTTTTAATAAAATGGGATGCTCTGGCATCAACAGTATTCATCGAGCATTCTATATCTCCAGGTTCCTGTCAGCGACATGTCACCTGCAATGCAAACAGCTGAAAAATATGAAATAATAATTTCATACATCATCTATGTGAGCAGGAGGCAGTCAAACATTCAGTCCAAATTTAAACTGCTACTGTGCAATAAAGCAAATACCATCCAAATAATATTTCAAATGATTGAAAGGCTTTTGATTTCGAAGTGTATTCTCTTAAGCTAAGTGGTCCCCAAGACCATCTAGAAAATTCAATTGTTTCATTTTAAAATGTTTCTGCCCCAAATTATATCAATTCCTAATGTTTCAGTAGAAACACATGGGGTTGGATTGCTGAGTGGGCGCCCGATCGCAAAGAAAAAATCTAATTTTCTGATGGCATTTCCTCATACTGTCTCAAAAGGGATAAAATTTTAATGGATGATTTTCTGAAGCAAGTCACCAGTCATTGTGCTGGGAAGATGTGCAGAGCGAGTTTCCTGTGTGGCAGTGGAAAAAAAAATATTGACTGAAGAATGCTAGAAATAAATCAAACTATGTAATTGAAGCCATAAAAGAATTTATTCCTGTAACATGTAAAACTCTATTGTAAAAAGCATGTTTTATACTGTTTATAAGATCATTCTCTTGCTTGATGATTGATTATATGCTATCAAGTTGGTGCCAACTTTCAGTGGTCACAAAGACAGTCCTTCTCCAGGATGATCAGTCCTCAAAAAGGCCCTTCAAGGTAACAATTGCCACCATCATCAAGTCCAAGCACTTTGTTGCTGATTGTCTTTTTCTTCCTGTCCACCTTTCCCCTTATTGTACATTTCTCAAGAGAGTCTTTGTGTAATGTGTCCAAAATAGGATAAGCTGAACCTGATCATTTGTGTTTGGAATGAGGACTCTGGATTCATTTATACTATGGTCTATTATTTGGTTTTCTAGGGTATCCTCAAGTCACCCTATTTCTTTAAAGTTCAACTTCCACTTTCACAGAGTGTCAAGGGAAAACAATTGGGTGCATCATTTTGATTTCTGCACAGACATACCATGTTTTCCCGAAAATAAGAACCTGTCTTATATTTTTTTGAACCCTGAAATAAGCACTTGGCCTTATTGCCATGCGCTCAAAAACCTGATTGGGCTTATTATCAGGGGATGTCTCATTTTGGGAGAAACAGGGTATCAAAGCATTTTTATTGTGGTATACCCAACCATAGCATATTTCTTGGTTGCTGGTTCCTTTACTTTTCATAGCTGATTATAAAATGCGGAAGTATTCCATTCCGTTCCATTCCATTCCATTCGACATATGTAACCACCCATTTTATACACAAAACAAAACAAAAATTAAACAATCATAAAAAGCATCTCCAGAAAACGCACTCTGACATCAAAAACAACTTCATTGTGCATCAGCCTCACTCTATCCTAACACTTCTGGGAAAAGCCAAGTCTTCAAGGCTTTCCACAAGGCTCAAAGGGTCAATTTGAAGGCTGATTGCTGTGGGATCATTTCCTACCCAGCCTATTTAAATGTTCCACAGTCCACAGTCCACAGTCCACACCAAGGGTAAATATAAAATTACTGTTCAATACAGCATCTGAAGGAATTGGTAAAATCTGGATGTTTCAAGCAAACCAGTAAAAGGAAGAGGAGTTATACAGGTAGTCCTTGAGTTACGACCACAATTGAGCCCAAAATTTATGTTGCTAAGTGAAACGAGCGAGGTTGCCCCATTTTACGACTTTGCTTGCCATCATTGTTAAGTGAATCACTGCGGTTGTTAGTAACATGGTTGTTAAGTGAATCTGGCTTCCCCATTGACTTTATTTGTCAGAAGGCCACAAAAGCTGGTCACATGATCTCAGGACACTGCAACTGTCATAGAGATGAACCACTTGCCAAGCAGATGAATTTTGATCATGTGACCATGGGAATGCTGCGACGGTCATAAGTGTGAAAAAGGTCATAAGTCACTTTTTTTCAGCGCTGTTGTAACTTTGAATGGATGCTAAATAAACTGTTGTAAGTCAAGGTCTACTTGTACCTGCAAATTGCAGTCGTATACTTTCTCCCTCTGAGGTGATTGTTAAGCTGTGCTTATGCAGTTTTGCTTTGAAAATGGGGGCTGTTCAAAGAGGGCTGTAGACGGTCTTGAGTTCAAATAAATCTTTCTATAGCAGGGATGTCAAACTTGATTTCATTGAGGGCCACATCAGGATTGTATTTGATCTCAGGGTGGGTGTGGCCAGGGTGTGCGTGGTCAGCTTGATGTAACTTGTGTTAGGGGCGTCTGTAGTCGCCCGAGCACTCTGCCAGCAAAACAGCTCCTGAGTTGTGTTTTCAGCCGCAACCAGGGGTGGGTTCTAAAATTTTTTACTACCGGTTCTGTGGGCATGGCTTATTTTCTGGGCATGGCTTGGTGGGGGGTAATGTGACTGGGTGGGTGTGGCCAACTTTTTTTTTTTTTACTTTTAAAAGCATTTTTTCTACCTTAAGAGGTTGCAGAAAAAAATGCTTTTAAAAGCCTCTGACCATCAGGCAACTCAGCTGGGATTGTCACAGGCTTTTAAAGGCATTTTTTTTTCATACAACCTCTTTGGCCGAAGAGATTATAGAAAAAATGCGTTTAAAAGCCTCTGACGATCCCAGCTGAGCCGCGCAATCATCAGAGACTTTTTTTTTTACTTTTAAAAGCATTTTTTCGGCCGAAGAGGTTGTAGAAAAAATGCTTTTAAAAGTAAAAAAAAAAAAGGCTCTGATGAGATGGGCAGGGTAAGCAAGCGGCAACCGGGCCAGGGACCAGTTTGGGGGTGTGGCCAGCCAACCGGTTCTCTGAACTACTACAGATTTTTACTACCAGTTCTTGCGAACTGGTGAGAACCGGGAGCAACCCACCACTGGCCGCGACAGCCTTCTGCATCCTCTGCCAGTGAAAACGGAGATCAAGGAAGCTGCGCACAGCCCCCGTGAGCTCCGTTTTCACTGGCAGAGGGTGGCAGGAGACTGTTGCGGCTGAAAACAGAGCCTGGGAGGGTTGCACACGGCACTCCTTAGCTCCGTTTTCGCTAGCAGAGGCACCACGGGCCAGTTCTTTGCTGTTTCTAGGCCAGCCCCGTGGGCCAGATCTAAGCACCCCGTGGGCCAGATCCGGCCAACAGGCCCCATGAACTAGTGAACTCAGCTGCCTGCAGAGCAGAGAGCAGAAAAGGACCGAGAAGGATAAAGTTTAGTTTCTGCACTTCCAGAAAAAGGGAATTGAGCTAGGATTGGTGGCTGCTTCATTTCAACTATGACTAAAGGTCCTAATTCCTGTTATTCTTTCCTTGAAAATCAAATGCTTAATACAACAGTAGGTGATCCCCGTCCAAGCACAAAAGCCACACTTCAAGAGGGCTGCTGACAAAATTTGCAAGATCTACTCTGAACAGTTTCACAGCAAGCCTTAAGAGATAAATTTTGCCTGGAGGAATCATATGGGATGGCACAGCAGGAATCATAGCAACATAAACAGCAGTTGTAGTGCTTGTCTTTTCTCTCTCATTGAAATAATGTGGGAAGGAAACGTTTCAGCAAGGACGTTGTAGACATGCCTGCAAATACTTCTTAGGCTACTATAATTAAAAGTAAAGACTTCCACTGGTCAAGCTCAGTTTCTGGCATTTGCAGATCTACATGCATGGTTTTCTTGACAATAATAAGCAAATAATTTGCTATTGACTTCTTCCAGGATTTAATACACACACACACCATTAAATTCTTTTTTGTAACCCACAATAGAAGTAGATAGTAACAGTTGGGAGTCTAATGGGAAATATCCACTCTATAATGCTGGGTTTTCCTTTCGTGTTCCATCTAAGAGTTATCTATGTCTGGTCTTGATTAGCTTTTTCCAACTTGCCACTTGAACCGTGGGGGTCACAAGAAAGAGGGGGGGACGCTCAATTATATTTCAAAACATTTTATAAAAGCATTATTGACAGATTTAATTCCAAAAACGAAGGACAATCAGTGTACAGTAAATTGTTCTTTACAACTACCACGTAAACTGGATTTACCATGGACCACAATTTCCACAATCTGTATTATTTTACTTCTACTTACATAACAGCAGTAAAATATATTCCCTTGAGTACAGAACTAAGTTGCCACATCTGAATTCCAATCTATGATTATTCATACAAACAAGACAAGTCTTATACATCAAATTCCTTGGCAGAAGTTAGCTATGGCAATATGTGTCACTGGAATTCCTAACAAGTCTCACTTTGGCTTATGTTGGTAAAAACATAGACTGAAATCTCCTGCACATTTAGCTTGGAGTAAAGACCTGAGAAACCTGGAGCATTTATTTCTGAGAAGTCTACATTAGATTTACCTGTCAAGCTTAAATCCAGCTAACATCAGCTATGAAGTAATCACTCAGAGAGCAGTAGAATTTACTACACTAATGGTATTTTGGGTATTTATTTTATTACATCAACTTTAGCTTAGTGTCAAGTAAAATGTATATTTCTGGGAAGATATGTCTTTAGAACAGGGATCATCAACCCAGGAGTGAAATCTACTTATGTGTGCGCGCACACCTTCTACGCATGTGCAAAACCTTCTGCGCATGCGCAGAAGATAAAAAAACATTATTTACTGGTTAAAACCAGGAAGTAATGGCACCCGGGTGGCGATCACTACCGGATCACCGAACCATAGGGAAAAATTGCTACCAGATCGGGCGCATTTCACCCCTGCATCAGCCCCAGGGTCGTGGCCCAGTACCACGCCAAGGTCCATTGGAAACCAGGCAAGTGGTGGATTAGCGGGCGGGGTGCACAAAACTCAATTTGCACAAATTGAGCTTCCTATGTGTGATTGCCCACCGTTTGCGTGGAACCATTTTTGTCCCGCCACCACGGTCGTTGTCCACAGAGCCAGAAAGGTTGAGTACCGCAGCCTTAGAATATGCCACATGCAAAAAGAATTGAATGTGTCTCCACATTGATTCTATCTACATCAGTGGTTCCCAATGTGGGGCCCATGCCCCACAGGGAGGCAATTTGATTTGTAATGGGGGCAATTGGAACTTTGTTTAAACCAAGTTAATGGCCTTTTAGGCTTCCTCCCTGTGAGTAGGTGTTCACTTTTTGAATAGTAAGAATTACATGTCACTGGGGGATGGTGGGGCATCAAGATTTTAGAGATGCTTAGGTGGGGGCATGGCAAAAAAAGGTTGGGAACCACTGATCTACATGCTTTTTGAGTTGTAGACCAGCACAGAAAGCTTTGAACAAAGTGTCTCAACCAGTGGCATGCGGAAATCTAGTGAGATGTTCTCTTCCTCAGATTGAGAAGGAGCCTATGAGGGAGAGAGAGACTGAGAGAAAAAGGGCAGAACAAAGCAGCATTTATTAAATGTGCTGAAGCTAAGGTAATTGAACATCTGAGCAATATATTTCCAGGAATTCTGGACTGGAACCGACTCTGAAAGATTTGGGTTTAGGAATCAAAATAATATAACAGAATATAACATAAAACATAACATTTTGCCTAGTTAATCCACCAGCTCTCGTTATTTGGATGCATTTCTAAATTGAAATACATATAAACTGGTGTATTTCATTAATTGAGTTTGCTTTAAGAGAATACTGTTCATAGCAGCAAATGCTGTTTTAGCCCCAGTCTCTCTCATTATTTTGCAGTAAAAATAATTATCAAGAGTATTAGTGCAATTTTTATGTCCTTACAATTTACCACAACTGATTAATGTAATAACAGCATTGCCTGTAAAATTATAAATGTCCTCCTTGCCTAAAGTACGTTTATTTTGTTACTATCTTAGCGGGGTGAATGTTTTTTATAGATTATTGGATGAAACTTAAAATGAGAATGATATTTATATTATTGTTTATTTAATTTTATACTGCCCAGCTCAGCCTCACATAAGAAATCCAACTACTTTATAATCAGGCTCCTGATCCATGTGTTACTAAAGTATTATGATTGGGTGCATACACAGCCATATTTTGTTCATATCAGTATTATTATTTCAATGATTTTAATTAATAAATTAATTCAATTAATTCATAAATTAAAATTTAATAATTTTATTTAATAATGTTGGTAGAGGAATTTGGACACATATACTGAAGTCAAGAGGCATTCCATGATGTTTGCATTAAGACACAATTATTACTGCATAGTTGTTATCAATTTTTTAGTGATCTACAACATTCTGGAAAGAAGGTTCCTACACTTGGCCAAGATATGTATGCTATATCACTTGTACAAATTATATATATATAATTTTTTTTTAGATTGACAGTCAAGCATTTAAAAATATTCCTTGGGATATACAGTAAATATAGACAAAATCACTTGTCAAAGTACAGAAGTCTAACTTTAAGTCTGACTTTACCTATGTCTATACCTATAAATCTTCCTTCCTTCCTTCCTTCTTTCCATAGTCAATATTTCTTAATGTAAGATATTCCAACTCTTTATTTCATGATGCATTCATATAACTATTATATAACATTCATCTTAGTAATAATGCTCCTTTACTGTTTGCAAACAAAATGGAACAAAAGAGAACAACAGACTTAGAATAATCCAAAATACATTTAGCACTTTTAGATGCTGCTCAATATATCAAGGTATAAAATCAAGAGCAGTTTTAACTGACTATACTGCTATTTTGAAAAACCCATTTATCTTCCAGTAATTTAAATGCTTTTAAAACTTGGTTTTGACAATAAATATTAAGGGCTTTATTTGCCAATGATTGCCCACTCTCATCCAAAAGTTGTATTTGTAATTTTCAAATAATTTGAAAATTTCTCATATAAATAAGGGTCAATATTACTTTGCCATCCAAACTTTTTTTAAATGAGTCTTGTAATATTAAATAGGGATAGAACTACAGCTGGTGCCAACTCACTGCTATGATAGCAAAGGGGTAACCTGGTAATATCCTGATTGTACCCACAGTAGTTTTTTAACTCAATCCCTTCTGTTACAAGGTGAAATTGATATCAAAATATATTTTAAAAAATGTAACTATGATGGAAGCTGCCATGCCTTGCTTCTAGGATGACAAAAAAATGTCATACTAGGATGGAATGACTTTGTCCATTAACTGTATTAATGTTATCACTTAATATTCCCCACAATAAGTACATTCTAAAATGTATCTGCCTGACAAGTTTGCCTTCACTAGATTAGGTTATTCATCATGTAGAGGTTACGTTAAGAAAATTACAAATGCACAAAATACTCCTATTAATGACTGTACTTTAAATATACTGAAAAATTTGTTATTTTGGAGTGATGTTATCTGGATAGTTGGGAATGATTAGCAGTGGTATCATGAAACAGGATGACACAATAACTACCCATTTTTTAAAGTCTTATTGAAGTATTCAGAAAGTTTCATCCTCATTTTTCAAAATCAAAATCTACATTCATTTGTCTGCTTGCTAAATTTTATACCCCGCCTTTCTCCAGAGTTCAGTGTGGCATATCTCCAATTTGTCCTTACAAAGACTCTGTGAGGTAGGTAACCTTGGAAGCATCCATCACTGAGATTAGATTTGAACTTGGCACACTAAGCCTAAACCTAACCCTAAACCTAACTTTAACCCTGACCAATCCTAATTCTAATCCTGACCCTAAACCTAATGCAAAAAAAAAAAAAAAATATTGCAGTTTTTTGCAGCCATAATGGGCTGTAATGGGTTGATCAAAAAAAAAATAAATGGTGGGAACAAAGGCCAGAGTTTGTAATATAAGTCAGGTCTTATTCTTGGTCAACTCTTGAAAACTGCATTTTATCAGATTATGAAAGACAGTCCATTGTTCACAGGTTTTATATGATGGAAGAAGTAGCACTAAGTGGTTGCTTTCTGAAAATTCTGTAAAGTAAGCCTATATTCTTTTGTCCACTTGGAGTTGAAGGTGTGGGAATGGGAAGAAGGACATGTAACAGCCCTGCAGAGTTTTTTTGGTGCTGCTCATCTGTCTGCAGACAGATTGATAGTGAGTAGCTTTTAAGGAAATGCAGAAAATGGTGAAATGGATTAGACCCAATGTATTAAGAACTAGCAGGTTCTATGAAATATAATATGAGCCCAGCCTCTGTAAGTAATCCTGAGATAAACTGCTGAAGATTTTGTTTGTCAAGGACTGGAATGTCCGCAGGGTATAGTCTGGGTATGTATGACATCGCCTTCTGCCAATGATAGCGTCCCACCGGCCAATACGCTCCCACAGAGAGGGACTCCTCAGGGTGCCGTCGGTCAAACAATGTCGACTGGCGACACCCAGGGGGAGAGCCTTCTCTGTGGGGGCACCTGCCCTCTGGAATGAATTGCCCCCAGAGATGCACACGATCCCCGAACTACGTACCTTTCGCCGTGCCCTTAAGACTCTATTATTTCAACAGGCTGGGCTGGCTTAGAAAATGAATTTTAATTGTGTGTTTGTAGTTTTTAATATAAGGGCCAAATTTCTAATATATTTTAAACTATTTTTAAATTTTATAGGTATATGTGGTTTTAATATGGCTGTACACTGCCCTGAGTCCTTCAGAAGAAGGTCGGTATAAAAATTTAATTAATTATTAATAAATAAATAAATAAATAAATAAATAAATAAATAGTCAAAAAAGTTTTGGTGGTGGCTGCAATGGTGGGGTCAAACTCTGTCCATGTTTTATCCAGGGGTGAAATCCAGCAGGTTCTGACAGGTTCTGGAGAACCGGTAGCGGAAATTTTGAGCAGTTCGGAGAACTGGCAAATACCACCTCTGGCTGGTCCCAGAGTGGGGTGGGAATGGAGATTTTGCAATATCCTTCCTCCTGGACTGAGGTGGGAATGGAGATTTTGCAGTATCCTTTCCCTGTCACGTCCATCAAGCCACGCCCACCAAGACACAGCACACCCACCAAGCCAGTAGTAAAAAAATTTGGATTTCACCACTGGTTTTATCTCAGTCACACTTAAAACAACAGGTGAAGCTTCAATCATACAGTTAGAGCCACCATCTTGTCTTGTGTGACCACATCCTGGTTGGTGTAGACCAGTGTTTCCCAATCTTAGCCATTTTAAGATGTGTGGACTTCAACTCCGAGTATATCAGGGCCAGCCATATTGGCTGGGGTATTCTGGGAATTGAAATCCACACATCTTAAAAATGACTAAGGTTGGGAAACAGTGATGTAGACAATGCTGAGCAAAATGGACCCGAAAGATGCTGGTGGAATTTCTGGGAGTTGAAGTTCACACATTGAAATCAATGCTGAGATGGAGGCTTTGAAAAAAATGGAATGAGTTCTTCCATCCGTTCCACAGCATGCCATATCCTTAATGCGAAAGTCACTTTCTAGCAAATACTCAGCTAATATTTGAAAAAAAAAAATATATTGAGAAAATTTGTCCATGTTTTAAGCGTTTCCCCATGTCCTAGCTGCTGTGAACATATTGTGCCCATTTCTGTTTGTTTTTTAAAAGATCTCACTGGAACAGCTTGCACAACTTGCAGACTGACAGCCATGTAGACAGAAGGCTTCTGTTTATCCCAAGGGCGGCACATATGCTGGAAAAAGGCCAGCTAAAATACCAGAAAACTCTTTTGCAAATGTTATTTAGGGCTATCAAGGAAAGTTGTGATATAAGTAAGCTGCCACATGTTTTTGTTCATTAAAGCTCCTGATTGGGCTTTGCTCTTTAGGATTCCTTTCTTGAAGTACCCGACTACAGAGAAAAACAACTTTGCTTTTAAATCTCAGATACTGTTATTATACGAGGCATGGTTTCATGTTGGCATTTGCAAGTAAGGAAATAGCACACACACATATCACATACATAATGCATTTCTTATATGAGTAAATCAGTGAGTGAATTGTAGAAAGGTCTGCAAATGGTAAGATTGTGGGAGTTGATTTAGGACGGCGTTAGCTATTTATTTTAAAGTCATGTAGAGGACTGTCGTCAAACACATTTTACAGTAGTCACTTTCACAAACTGTGGCACTCATTCCTCCTCTTGATTTATTGTCCTCTGATGAGTGACAAAGATTAAGGCAACTAACCTTTAAGCAGCCTGAACTCAGTTGTTTGCTTACAGACATTCCATCACCCAACTGAGCAATATCATCAGTGTGATGATGTTCATACACTCGCACTGACGTTGTTACCTAGTCGGACAATGAAATGTCTTCAAGCAAAGAACCAAGTTCAAAGAACATAAAAAACTCCACAGTTCAACCCTGAGTTATAGATGTTCTGCCTTATTGTAATCATTAGAGCAGAGTAAGGACATGCTTAGAGCACCAAGGGAAGATGATCACAGATTTTTTCCCCACTAGCTATCATGCCCTTAACGCTTTCACTGCCACACTCAAACTTTAATTTTCAACACTTATTGAAAATTATCTGGTCCGTTAAGCAGTGGAAGGGCTAAGCCCATTGTTAGGCTGTTCAATCGGAAACAGGCAAATATGCCTGATTGAAGGTCTGTTATTTTTAGAAGATGGCACTGATGCAGTCTACTAATTCCTTTTTTAAAAAATATTAGTGAAAAAGGCTTTTCTTGGTGGTCTTATGTTACCATAGCACTAATATTTGAGCCTGTAGTACTAAAGCACTGTTATTAACATCTGCTGCTTGCAATTACTGCAAGTTCAAATCTCACCAGGCTCAAGGTTGACTCAGCCTTCCATCCTTTCAAAGGTAGGGGAAATGAGGACCCAGATTGTGGGGGCAATAAGCTGACTTTGTATAAATATACAAAAGTATGAAGGCTATTGCTTAACGCATTGTAAGCTGCCCTGAGTCTCCGGAGAAGGGCGGCATATAAATTAAAGCTAACGAGCCAGAAATAGATCTATATAAGTCTCTCACTAGGCAGCATAGGGCAGCACCACCTTGCAAATTAGGGATGAGGTAAAACAGACTGACTAGCCTGCAATTGAGGGTTAAGTGAGTACTTGAAATTTGGTTTCTCTGATTTTGCTGTTTGAAATTTTCCCTTTAGTTGGCTCTTTCAAACAAGCTGAACAGAACCAGTGTGCATTTTTAAATCTAATTTAGAGGAGGGGGAAATGGAAAAGCCCTTAGCTAGAACTTTCTTTCCAGATAGTTAATCACCTCGTCTTTTTCTGTGAAGAAAAATGGTATCCATATTTGTTTCTGGGAGAAAAGTCTGGAATTCTGTATTTCCTCACCAAACAGCTTACTACTTCCTGAGACATAAAATTAGCACCAATTAGGTCATCAAACTATTGCAATTCTTTAAAAAAAAAAACTGAATCAAGAACACATTCTTCTGGAATATGTTTAAAAGTTTCTTGCATTAAAAAAAAGAGTTATGTGGATTTACTAGCGAGCAAAACTGTAGTTTTATGGTTTTCAGCTTGTGCACTGTTGCCTTTCTATTTCATCTAGGATTTAATATCATTAGTCTTCTTTTGCTGAAACCTGAGCATTCCTTTCTAATTTATCTAGGTGATATCCTGACAGCAGCTCTCTTGATCGAGACTCCACCATTTACATATCTCCCTCTGTTAATCATCCACTGAAATGAGATTTAGAGTAAAAGGAAAATAAATCAGTCCTGACTCTCTTCACACCGGTAGCACGTCCCACAAAAACTGGGTTTCTCAGAACCATTCTTTGAAGGGATGGTGCCCTGTTTTGATCTGTCAGCTGTAAGCAGCTTGCCTGCTCCCAATCTTTTAATACTTTCATCAACCTTTAATCTTCCTGCCAATTAGTAGTATAAGAAGAACAAACTGCAGGCCCGCTACCTGGATTCCAAGGCCTCTTTAGGTAATGTTTCCATCAATAAAAAGAGGTGGTGAGCTAAATATCATCGTGGGCTTGTGTTTTTGTAAAATTCAGGACCGTAAGAGAATATGTGAACTGGTTTTGTTCTTAAATGAGAGAAGACCTACATGCAAGAATATCAGTTATCCCCATATCTGCATATATTCCCTTTGGGGATAAGGAAAACAAAGAAACAGGAAGAAAAGGAATTAAAGGCATGAGATGAGGAAGAGGGAGAAAAGACAGTTTCATCAATACTGTTCATTAATCCCTCTCCCTGCTCCCTCATTTTTGTTTCCACCAAGTCATCTGCTGATTCATACATTGTCACTTGGTCTTTCAACTTCTCACCTCTCTCCTTTTGAAAATCTCATCAACTCCATCGGACCGCAAGTTTCTCCATCTCCCACTTCCTTTCAACTTGCTTGCTCTTACTTTATGTATTCCTATGTGATCCTCATTCATTCTCTCCATATGACGAAACCACCTCAACATACTAGCAACTCACTTTTCTATTTAGTCCACATTCATTCATCACCCTTTCATCTTGAGTCTTTACCCCACACAACTGTGTTCCATATTATTTTTATGTTACTCCTGAGATTCCCAGCTCTCATTTTCATTTAAGAAAATGGGCAGAAGTTTTCAGTTATACACAGCATTTTCACTTTTGTCAACATTCTTTCCTCACATCAGACCACATGCTACCTATTATCTTTCTGTTAACATTTGCCCATATTAAATTTTCTCCAAATATTTTCAATTTTTAAGGAACATTATACCAAGATACATAAACTTATATACTAGTTTTTACTATGTATGTCTCCTTTGCAACCGTTCATTACATTTTCCCTGACAAACACAACTACTATGGTCCTTGATACATTAATTTTCAGATCCGTATTTCTCATTACATCATGCAATCTGTTTAACATTCATTCCAAATCGTTTGGCTTCTTCACTCATGGCATGGCATTATCTGTATAGAAATGTTCATTCCATTCACCTTTTCAAATAACACACCTTGCAGATCACCATAAAAATTCTGTTTGTATTTATTCATAAATAACATTAAACAATGGACATCACACATCTTTCCCTTACTACTTATATTCCATAATTCACTGCTCTTATCTAATCAAAGTAATTAACTTTTATTTTCATAAATGTACAAAATATTCTATGTCAAACATACAGACTATATCATATGTTTTCTCTAAATCAATAAACATGTCATAAGCTAGTTCTCATATTCATTTATCTCTCAATTACCTGTTGAGAAGCCAGAGTCTTATTTGTATAAAACAAAAGATTACATCAGGGATACAAGATGGAGGGGAGATTTCTGAGGGAGGGGCAACTAGAGATGATCTACAGCAGGGCTGTCAAACTCTCGGCCCATGGGCCAGATGCATCACAAGCGGGCCATGTCCACACCCAGTTTAGGGGAAGGAGAAAAAAGCCCCACTACATCACATGACACCGCTGTGACAATGTGAGTTTGACACCCCTGATCTACAGGATGCCACATGCGCTCACGGGGAATTGCAGAAGAAGAAAGGAGCAACACAACTACATTTCATTCTCAGAGCAAACAACCTATTTCTCCTGGGAACTCAGGAGGGAACAAAGAGTCTGAAGGGGAAGTGATGTAATGGAATGTGTGGGGAATGATCTTCGGGAAGGAGGGAAAGAGAAGTTGCCTAGGAAACAATCAGACAAGGAAGGCAGGAGTCCCCAGTTAACTGTTAGGGAAAGAAACATAGGAAGGACCTGCCCTAATGGATCAAGCAGTTAAAATTGGTGGCGGAAACTTTGCATTTTCAGAGTTGCAAGGTTCTATTAATGTAACATTACAATAAAATAGAATTCGTTCATCTATTCATGTTTCCTCCTGGTTTACCTGGGTGGGCTGACATGAGTGAATGTTTCTTCCATATTTTTCTTATTAAAGTCATCTTCCCTACTCTCTAGATACAGTTACAATCTTCACACTTGTATTCAATAAGCTGCCCAGCCATTCTATAACCAAACTACCACACCATCTACACCTGCAACATTAACATTTTTCAACATTCACAAAACATTTCTTACTTACTTCTACATTTCTTTTCCTGAATGCTTATTGATAGCCTTTCAATATATCCCCCTTTCAATATATCACTAAAATCCTCACACAGACACTCCTTATAACTTTGTCTCACTTCACTTTGATTACAAATGATGTCATCTTTTGATTCTAAATAACATTTACTTTGCTTAGAGCCTTCTTGTTTAGTCTTCTGTATCCCCTTCCAAAACATGTTTTCTCTGTAATTTCCATCAGTCAGCTAGAGTGAAACCCTTCTAGCTCCTGTGAGTAGAAAAAGAGTGAAACAGTGGTATTAAACTTAGTTTAAAAATAATATAGTAGTAAAGCACAAGAAGTAGTTGGAGGCTCATCAAGATGAGCAATAGTTTTTTAAAAAGTTTCAAACATGAAACTTTTAACATATAAGGCAACAGCTATAATTGTGCTGTTACAGTTATCACAGCAAAAGGGAGGCCTAAAAGATATTAAGCTAATGGTAAGTTTACCTGAAATGCATTCTGACTTCTTCGAAGTATCCAATAAACCCCTCGAGCTAACCTAAAAGAAAGTAAAGTATTCCAGTTGAACAACAGTACTTTAGATGACATAAGAGGAAAGGCTACTTTCAAACTGCTGAAGGAAAATGGGCAAATAGGTGGAATTTGTGATGGCAGGAATTGAGTTTAAAAAACCTTTACACATTTTGCTCTCAAAAAGTTTTGCTGTTCCATTCTGGTGATGGTCAAACAGGCAATGTGGATAAGCCTTGAACATTAAATATTTGGGTTTATCCTCAAAGAATTTTGTTTGAGTCAAGTGGCTGATATTAGATTTCCAGTATACAATTGGAATTTAAAACGTGCATCACCATTTTGGCCTGTACTGCTGTTTGAATTTAAATTTTTTAAAACATTGAATGTTGGCTGAATAGTATATCCATAAGCAACAGTATAAGTTTATCAATTATATTTACATATCTCTTTCTAATAAGTTAATTCTACATAAAGTAATCCTCATGCTAACTTTCCACATTCTGGTAGTATAATTTAGGAGCAAGCAGTAGTTTTTAACTTTTTTCAAACCTTTGGCCTTAAGCTCAACTCTGTTCTCTAAAACTCCATTTTGTTATTTATTATCATTAAAAGTAGTGCTCCTATTTTGCTTTATTAGTTCATCTTTTCTTTTGGCTGTTTCCATCTTTGTTCCCTAAGGAGAATAAAAATTAAGACAACTAAATAGATATGTTGGTTTTGTTGAAGCATATTACTAAAAAATCAAGACAATTATTATCCTTTGAGCAGTGCTTCCTTTGTGCAGTTAAGATTTATGGCTTCTTCATTGTAATTAATTGCTTGAGAAGGTTTATAGCTTACAATAAAACTATTGTTTTCTAGTACTTATTTAGTTATACCTTGACTGTTAACCAAAACCCTCAAGATGCATTTATAATAGCATAAAATACAGTTTAGAAGATATTATAGGAAGAGTAAACATGTACTCAATATTCCTTTTCTCCACTCCAAACCTCTATCAAATTTCAGGTTTTATTTATTTACTTTATTTATTAAATTTATATGCTGCCCATCTCATTATCAAGCGATTCTGAGCAGCTTGCAATGATGCAAATATCATTATAAAACAATTAGAAGTTTAAAATGTTGGTCATTAAAAGATAAAAGATTACAATTAATAATAAATTGGACAAAAAGAATCAATGCATAAATGGGGTGGAGGTGGAATCTTCTCCTAATCTAGTAGCTACCTCCAGAATGGGACATCGCCCTCAGGGAAGTGAGCCAGTTAGCAAAGCCAGGTTTCCAGACTCTTTCAACATCTTGAGGGTGGCAGAAAAGGCTTTACTCCTGGACCCCACCAGCCAGAATTCCTTGGCCGATAGGCTCTGCAGCTTATCCCTTCTGCCAGAGTAAGTGGGATGGGTCAGTCCCATTAGGATCAGATGATTCTTCAGGTTCTTCAATGGCTTTCTTGGTATAGAAGATATAACAGAATTTCAAAGGAAATTCATAGTTGCTTGAGGTTAACTCCTCACAAGTGGGGTTTTCTTTATCCAGTTTCATGCCATATAAATGGTTGAGTGCACAACATGCTTTTTCTTAGGTCTAAACCAGGGGTGCTCAATCTTGGCAACTTGAAGACCCATAGACTTCAACTCCCAGAATTCCCCCAGTCAGCCACGTTTCTGAAAGTTAAAGTCCACATGTCTTAAGTTGCAAAGGTTGGACATCCCTGATCTAAACCCTTGTGACACTGTACATCCTCTCAAAAATTCAAGGTATGGATACGGATTCAGATATTCTTGTTATTCTGCATCTTAAAATCCATCAACAATATGATTGCTGAGTTAAACTTTTAAGATTATTATTTCCTGATATCTTTAGCTACATCAACATCAGGTCATTGTTACAGACTTGTAAAACCAATGTACATTTACACTTTTTTTTTGCATGTTAACGTTGCAGCTTGTTGCAGCTAAGGATTTATCATAATTTAAGTCATGATACAGCATTTACATATCTTTTGCTTAGAAAAGAGACCTCTATTTATCACTTTAATAAATGGACTCAAACTGGTTTCCTCCCACCACAAATATTCCAAATTAGTGTTCAAATGCAAAGGCTGTTGCATCAATTGAGTTCCTTATACATTTGGTTATCAACTATAATATGCTTTTAGATTGCATGAGTATAAGGTCACTATCAATAGGAAATCTTGTAGAGTTTATTCATGTCAGAAGCATCACAATAAAGAATACTATATGACATAAAATGTAAAATACAAGATTAAAATATGTATAAATTAATCAGGTCTTGCCCAGAAACTAGCAACATGAATTGCATTCTATTGCACTGTTCAAGTGTACATTTTTATGGTAGAAGATTAGATAGATAGATAGATAGATAGATAGATAGATAGATAGATAGATAGACAGACAGACAGACAGACAGACAGACAGACAGAGAGGGAGGGAGAGGGAAAGATCCCTTTTGCTATAATATTTTTAAATTATTGATAATCCATTAATAAATAAGTACAGAAACCTTGATATTGGCTGTGGTGCTTTTGGGCAGGTGTTGTTTTTTTGGGTACCTGCCAGCATTTTTCCCTGTCTGAAATTTGTAAATATAGTAGTTTACTTTTAATTAAAACAATTAATTCAGAATGGGCATGCTGCAAAAAATAGCACCTGCCTCCAATTCCAACTTGATTTTGAAGAATGCTCCAGCATCCCACATGGACACCAGAAACATCCTTTGAACGTTAAAAGAGTAGCTGGTTGCCAATTGATGGTATGTTTGGAAATGGATCCAGCTACCTAGAAAAAGAACAAAGATGTGCTCAATTTATAAGAATTTTTTTGGGTGAACAAGATTACTCTTATTAATTTGCCCTCTAGTAAACGTATCTTCCAACAAAAAAGAATTGGAACACCAGGTTCAACTGAAAGAAAGTACAGACGCCACAACTATATGAAACTCAGTGTTCAGATGTTGGGTTCTTGGTGCCCTCTGAACTTGCACTGATGGTGTTACCTAACCTAGTAATGAAATATCTGCAGGAAGAGAAACAGACTCACAGAAGATTGAGAACCCAATAAAGTTCATTTGTCCTCATGATCAGTGTGTCTAAAGGATAACAATCTTAGTCTGCCCCCTCCCCTCCACTTGTTTCTTTTGTTCAACCAACTTGGGAACAATCAATCTGACGTTTTACTCCAGCAGAACACTGAGTCATCCCGTTTGCAGACAACCCTATGTTAATTGTGAGAGAACTAACCCAGAATCCCCCACACTGCCAGCTAATTCTCCTATGCATGCTCAATTACCATTTGTCTTCTTTAGAAAGAAAATTACTCCAAAGGGGGAAAAAATCACCACCAAAATATTATGGTAGATCAAAACCCATCTAGTTTTTTGGTGACTAGCCCACCGTCCTGTGCCCTTCTGAAAGCATAGCACCTGGCAATTTTAAGAGCAAATGCTATTGCTATTGTCCAAAGTCTTAAACCCCTCTGATAAATTCAAACAATTAAGTCCTTTAAAATACCAATTTATGCATACTGAAGAGAAAGAGGGAAATACCCTCTGGGCACACCGCACAATAACTTCACAGTGAAAAGCACCCTTAATAATAACAATAATAAAGTTATAAATTGCACCACTGAGCCAACAGGAAATTTGAATTTTGCATGTGTCAAACCTAGAGATTTTTTTTTAAAAAACAAAAACAAAAGGTAAGTGTTTCTAAGAAAGCCATTGTGCTTTGTAGGCTAAAAGGAAGTTTCTAGAAACACAAAGACATGCTAGAATAGGAAATTTCAAGAATTCTTTCTATAGGTTCTGATGACATCTCTTTCTCTGACACCAGAATAAAGGTTTCCCCTTAGAAACAGGCAATTCTGCTTAGTGATGAAGTTTTATTTGTATTTTATTTGAAGTTATATTGCTGCATTTCAATATTTTAAATGTAACATTGTAAATTTGAGAGTGTGTATACAAAAGAAAAAGATTAAAAATAGGGATAGTCATATATTTTGATGAACACCTTGGCAAAGGACTGGCAGAAATTTAGTCTTTTATGAAGTATAATGGCAGCCTTGTGTTCCTAATTCACTTTTTTGCTTTTACTGCTAATACACAATCCTTTAATGATAAAGAATTTGTACTGAAAAACGGGACACCGAGAAATGATCCATATTCTATGGCTGCGGCCACGTGGCATTTTTTTGTCAACCAGTCAGAAACTGATCTGACATCTTTCTCTATCAGAAAGAATTGGATTTCTGCAAATCCAAGGGAGGATTTTGTGAAACAATTGACCAATGGCTTAATGGAGGTCAGCATTATTAATAACAGTGAGCCAGAGGTGGTATTCAGCAGGTTCTGACCAGTTCTGGAGAACCGTTAGCAAAAATTTTGAGTAGTTTGGAGAACCGGTAAATACCACTCTGATTGGCCTCACCCCCATCTATTCTCTGCCTCCTGAGTCCCAGCTGATTGAGAGGAAATGGGAATTCTGCAGTACCCTTCCCCTGGAGTGGTGAGGGAATGGAGATTTTACAGTATCCTTCCCCTGCCTCACCCACCAAGCCATGCCCACCAAGCCATGCCATGCCCACCAAGTCACACCCACAGAACCGGTAGTAAAAAATTTTGAATCCCACCACTGCAGTGAGCAATTAAAAAGTTTTCAGCATTCAGGGAAGGGGAGGGGAGGGGAGGGGAGGGAAGGGAAGGGAAAGGAAGGGAAGGTGCTTCCAAGAGGGAAATTCCCTCCCCCATGATTGTATAATTCCACAATTTCTTAGGTATGTTGGCAAAGTGGCTTAATTGGTTTTCAGTGATACAATAGCAGCAGAAAATTGCTCTATCCCTCTGAGTTACTTGGGTCAAAACCAAGATTGCATGATCAATAATCAGCTTGCATAGATATCAAGTTTATTTACAATATGACTTCCTTATCTTGTTAAAATGGACACAATGGACCACAAGTTTAGAGAATTCACCAAATTTTGCTTGTTTTACTTTCTTTTTCTTTTAATCCCAATAAAAACAGCCCAGTTGGGTTCAGTAGAGTTACAACTACTGTGCCTTTTTTTTCACGAGATGCATTCCTTTTTAGATAAACTCTTGCAAGCTGAAAATGTACGGTATTTTTCAGTCTATAAGACGCACTTTTCTTCCCCCAAAAGTGGGTGGAAATGTCTGTGCATTTTATAGAGCGAATGTTGCCGAAGCCCCGCCCACCCACCTGCCCCCACTCTTCGACCTCTGCCTCCCAGCAATTTGCCTCCTTGAAGCAAACAGCAAACAGCCTGGTCAGCTTCAGCACAGCCTGATTTAGCACAAGCAGCTGATTGGTGGTTGGATCGGCCTTCTGGAATACTGCTGATCAGCTGTTCCAGGCTACAGGGACCACTGCCGCCCATCACTGCCATTGCTGCCGTCACCTATAGTTGCCTCTGCGCATCCCGTTTTTGGCCTCTGCGCGCCCTATTTTCAGCCTCTACGTGTCCCATTTTTGGCCCATTCCAGGTGGCGGGGATCGCTGCTGCTGCTGCCTGTCACTGCCACTGCTGAACGGCAGCAGTGATCCCCGCCACCTGGAACGGGCCGAAAACGGGACATGTGAAGGCCAAAAATGGGATGCACGGACAAAAATGGGGCGCACAGAGGCCAAAAATGGGGCATGTGGTGGCGGCAATAGGTGGTTGCAATGGGTGGCGACGGTGGCAATGGGTGGTGGCGATCTCTGCAGCCTGGAACAGCTGATCAGTGGTATTCTGGGAGGCCGATCCAACTGCCAATCAGCTGCTTGTGCTAAATCAGACTGTGCTGAAGCTGACCAGGCTGTTTGCTGTTTGCTGCAAGGAGGCAAATTGCTGGGAGGCAGAGGCAGATTTTTTTTTCTTGTTTTCCTCCCCAAAAGCTAGGTGCGTCTTATGCTCCGGAGTGTCTTATAGTGCAAAAAATACAGTATGTTATAATGGGTTAATAATAGAGACTTAGCAGAAATGGATCTTAGCAGTTCAAGGTGATTTTTGATAGATAATGGCTAAAATCCCACAACAAATGAAGAGTCAAGGGCTGAGCTCCATGGTCTCTGATGATCAGCAGCCTAATCAAGCTATTTCATTTTATTGCAGCAGGAGATTTAAACATGGACTTAAATATCACCAATTTGGAGTTTTCAGGGTTCAGAATAAAAACAAAGAAAAAAAAAACACCTAACATTTACCTCAAGTATTTTTACAATCCATGGGAAATGGACCTAAAGAAAACAGCCAACATATTTTCTGTCCCTTCCCATGGCATGTTGTAACTCTTTTCGATAAAGAGGCCAGGAGAAGGAAACTAAAACTCTAAGCATAGATTTCAATCTCTCTACAGCAGTGGTCCCAAAACTTTCTGGCTTTGCGAACTGGTGGCGGCAGGGGAGGGAGGAGAAGGAATGGTCCCATGTGAGTGGCATGCATGTGTGTATGCGTGCTCAGCTCCATTTGCACAAGTGGCAAGTGCATATGCCCACCACTTGCACAAATGGAGCTTTCTGCACACACACACATTTGCCTGCCGCTCCCGCAGCCTGATTCCAAATGGGCCGTGGCCCAGTATCAGGCCACAGCCTGGAGGTTGGAGACTTCTGCTCTACAGGTCTAGGTTAATGACTGCAAAATTCCTTCATAATTTGTCTTCAGGTTGGCCCTCTTCTGTCAGGAGTGGTATTCTTAACCAGCCCAAACACATTGTTTCAATTTCTCTCAGTGCTCTGAGACATTATAGTAAAATGGCTTTCTGATTTAGCCACATTTTCAAATGTCAAACAATGTGTCTATGATGCCATACTTCCTTTGTGAACTCACCAACTCAAACGAACACTCAGATCCTTAAGTAATAAACTCAGGGAGAAGTCTTAGGGTTCAAATTCTGAACTAACAATGTCATCTTGGACACTCAACTAATTTGCTATTGTAGTGGCTGTATTCTGTCTTTCATTTCCTGAAAGAAATGTGAGAACAACAGAACAGAACAGAACAGAACAGAACAGAACAGAACAGAACAGAACAGAACAGAACAGAACAGAACAGTTCTTGGGTGGCATCAAGAAAGAAAGAAAGAAAGAAAGAAAGAAAGAAAGAAAGAAAGAAAGAAAGAAAGAAAGAAGGGAGGGAGGGAGGGAGGGAGGGAGGGAGGGAGAAGGAAGGAAGGAAGGAAGGAAGGAAGGAAGGAAGGAAGGAAGGAAGGAAGGAAGGAAGGAAGGAAGGAAGGATGAAGAGAAAGAAAGAAAGAAGGGAGGGAGGGAGGGAGGGAGGAGGAAGAAAGAAAGAAAGAAAGAAAGAAAGAAAGAAAGAAAGAAAGAAAGAAAGAAAGAAGGAAGAAGGAATGAAAAGAAAGAAAGAAAGAAAGAAAGAAAGAAAGAAAGAAAGAAAGAAAGAAAGAAAGAAAGAAAGAAATTTACTCTTATCCATAATCCAAATCATGGCAACATTTCTAACTATTAAGCTCATTTCATGCTTTTTAGAATAAAATTCCTGGAACAGGCTTGCTGCTGGTCTATCCAACCACTATCACAAGTTTGAGTTCCTTCTTTAAGAATCCAGACAGTCACTCAAAGTATGATAGACAGCTTGCTATTTCTGGGCTGAACTCGCACCTGCGAGGGGACAGGACCTTTCCTAGTTTAATTGTGGGCAGCAAGTCGTGGCAGCAATCAGGGTCAGGCAGTGGCTGTGGAGGTAACTGATATGGAAACAACAGATGTCACGGTGGCAGGTGTAATATCTGCAACTCTGCTTCTTTATTGCTTCAGTTAGAAACAAATACATAAAGAAAAAGCACCAAATCAAAGGCAACACATTAGAAGCTGTGGTGTAAATGGGTGGGTGACAAGTATGTCTGTTGATGAACAGAAGTGGCCTTCTTCCCTTTAAGTCCCCTATTATTTCAATGCTTTTCTTTAAAAAGTCCCTAACCTCAGTTTCTTTACATTGGAAGTGAACACAAGAAAACCAGATCCTGTTGACAATAGTCTACTAAAGGAAAATAAGATAGCATTGCACATCTCTAAATATTCTACAAATTATTTATTCTTTTACATTACTTTTAAATGATTACAAGTACCATGACATCCATGGGGTTTTTTTTTTTCCGTTTGTTAGAAGTCTGTACTGTACATCACTAAGATTGCAATATGGCTCTTATTGCCCTAAAATATAATCAGAAAAACCTCCAAATATCCATATTATGTTTATATCATAAATGTTCTAAATGAGCTCATTATAATGATCATAATTTACAGTTAAAAACAAACAGTGGATTTTTTCCAGAGGCTTTTAATATCTTTTTTTTTTAATTGTTCGCTGTGTTCAAAATATGCATTTTTTTTTAAGATTAAAGCATTAAAGTTGCTAATTATATTCTCAGAACTAATAATTATTTCTTTACCCTTTTACTACCTTCTTCTGGCAATAAAAAAAAATGTCAGCACTGATTTAATTTTTTGCTATTATAGGATTAAAAGAAGTTTCTAAAAGGCAATTAAACATGCCCTATAGCAATTTCCTATCAGCATCCAAAAACTCTTTGCTAAAACAACAGAATTTTTAAAAAGAATATTCAAGCTCTCTACGCTCATTTTTATATAACATTCTATTGGCAATTATCTCCAAAGACAACTTGACTGCCATAATGGGATTTTGCACACATCTAGACCTTAGTTTAGTAGATTTATCATATTAGATTAACAGAAGACAATGAAAGATAGACGATTGCTCGAAATATCAACCCTTCTACTTGTTCTGCACTGGTTCTTCATCTTTGGGATCTAAACTCACCATCAGCCAGAGGCTTAAGTGAAAATAATCTCCACGTGAACTCCCGCCTGATGTATCACAAAATCAATTATTGTATGATAGAGTATTTTGTAACCTGTGTTCTGGTTGAATTCAGGGTTTTGGTTTTTTTTTTTTTACTCCCATTGGGAATTCTTCAGTTATCGACGTGGAGAAATATTCTCAGAGAAAATTTTGGCAGTGCCAGGTTTTCCCTACGTAACCAAGCTTGTAGCTCCAGCTTCCCTCCAACCAAGCTTGGAGCTTTTTGTAGCTCCAGCTCAGTAGAATCACATCTACTCGGTTCTGGGCTTTTTTCCTTTCTAACAGCTAGCAAGCTCTAACTGCCAGGTGGGAGACCTAAATAGATCCATTTCTAGAAAAAAGCCCAGAACTGAGTAGATGTGATTCTACTGAGCTGGAGCTACAAAAAACCTTGGTTACGTAGGGAAAACCTGGCTAGAAGAAAAACACACATAAACCCTACGAAGAAGTAAGAAAATTGATACTGTTCCTTTACAGGGAGGATACATAAGATACAGGCGTGGCCTACTGATGAAAGCAAACGAGCTAGAAATGGATCTATTTAGGTCTCCCACCTAGCAGTTAGAGCTTGCTAGCTGTTAGAAAGGAAAAAAGCCCAGAACCGAGTAGATGTGATTCTACTGAGCTGGAGCTACAAAAAACTGTGGTTACATAGGGAAAACCTGGCTAGAAGAAAAACACACATAAACCCTACGAAGAAGTAAGAAAATTGATACTGTACCTTTACAGGGAGGATACATAAGATATGGGCGTGGCCTACTGATGAAAGCAAACGAGCTAGAAATGGATCTATTTAGGTCTCCCACCTAGCAGTTAGAGCTTGCTAGCTGTTAGAAAGGAAAAAAGCCCAGAACCGAGTAGATGTGATTCTACTGAGCTGGAGCTACAAAAAAACCTTGGTTACGTAGGGAAAACCTGGCTAGAAGAAAAACACACACACACACACACACACACACACACACACACACACACACATACATAAAGGCCTACAAAAAGAAAACAAAACAAATATTGTACCTTTACAGGGAGGATACATGGGATGAGGGTGTGGCTAACTGATGAGGACTAATAAGTCCGAAATAGATCTATCTTAGTCTTCTTAGTCTCCCAATGGGCAGCAGGGTGTTTGCTGGCTGCTGAAAAAGGCCTAGAAACTAGTGGACTGTGATTTCACTGAACTAGGGCTGCATAAAAATCTTGGTTTACGTAGGAAGAACCTGGCTAAAGAGAAATACATACATATATACATACATACATACATACATACATACATACATACATACACACACACACATACACACACACGAAGAAAGAGAGAGAGAGGGAGGGAGAGAGAGAGAGGTAATGGTTTCCCAGTCCAGTTGTGTCTGACTTTAGGGGCGCAGTGCTCATTTCCGTTTCTTGGCTGAGGAAGCCAGTGTTATCCAAAGACATTTTCCATGGTCATGTGGCCAGCGTGGCTAGACACCAAAGGTGCATGGAATGCTGTTACCTTCCCACCAAAATGGTACCTATTAATCTACTCACATTTGCATATTTGGAACTACTAGGTGGGCAGGAGCTGGAACAAGTAAAGGGAACTCACCCTGTTGTGTGATACCCAGATCTCCAACTTGGTCTGTCAGCTTTCCATTCTGACAAGCTCAGCGTCTTTAACCGCTGAGCCATCATGTGTCCCCTACCCTCCAAATATATGAAACGTTCTTAAAAACCATGGGCAGGAGGTTCTTATGAATCTTTTCTCCCAATTTTATTCTCATTGTTAAGTCAATCTGATTTCCCCCCACTGTTTTCATCCGTTGAAGTCTGTCATTCCCAATAGTTCCTAGGAGTATATTTTAATTGATTAGTTTTAGAGCCTTGAATTTAAAGAAAAATGTCAATTATTTCAAATACTGAATTGTACTTTGAATGGTTCCCTCCTAATATGGGCTTCAGGACAATTATCCCAAAAACCTCCAAATATATATTCTTTTGAATCAGTGATTGACAAAATGTCATATGACATACTTAGCATGAGTATAGGACATTGATGGCTAACCTTTTTGCTGTCGCGTGCCAAAAGCAGGGGGTTGCATGGGGGGGTCGTGCATGCACGTGCCCACACTCAAAATTCAATGCCTGCTCTGCCCCCCGTGTATGCGCATGTGATCCCCTGTGCTCCCTGTGCATGTGCGCACGACCCCCCCCCCATGCCCTGCTTTGGGCCTAGCAGGCCTACCTGAAGCCTCCGGAGGGTGAAAACAGTCTTCCCTACCCCCCAGAGGCCCTCCAGAGGCCAGAAATGGCCTGTTTCCCAACTTCCGGTGGGCCCGGTAGGCCTGTTTTTCACCTTCCCCGGGTTCCAGAAGCTTTCCTGGAGGTTGGGGAGGGTGAAAACAGCTCCCCTCACCCCCACCCCCCGGAGGTCCTCCGGAGGCTGAAAATGCCCTCCCAGAGCCTCCGCATGAATCCTGTACTTACCTGGCATCCAAAACGGGCCGCGTGGGGACTCCTGGGAGGGGAGGCATGAGTGGGGCCAGCCGAAAATCAGTTGGTCGGTGCTCGCATGCTGGAGTTGAGCTAGGGCAATGGTTTGCGTGCCTGAAGATATGGCTCCGCGTGCCACCTGTGGCACAGATGCCATAGGTTCGCCATCACAGGTATAGGAAGTAGCTGTAAGATGTTCTGAAGGTTATTTGTTTAATCCTCAATAGATTATGTCATCAGAACCAACAAAATCTGGGTTGAATGATACATTGTTTGAAATAAGCTAATGGGAAAAGGGTTAACATGATCCTTAGTTGAAACAGAGGCATTAGGCCATTCTCTGTCTTAATTTCTCTTCCATTAACATATGCATATACTGCACATTTTTCCTTCTTGGGTACGATGCAAGGAACTATATGAGGTTTTTTAAATCTTTGATTACTGCTTCTCAATCCAATGAGTTTTAAATATATTTTCACCCACTTGTGTTAGCTTCTGTTCATTGATTCCTTTTTCTTTTTAATATGTTTTGCCAGACCCTCAAATAAGCTCGGTCTACTTTGATCAAACCAACTCTTTATTCCCTTCCTAATTAGTTGGTTAATGACAGTTACCTGTATGTAAGTGGGAGAAGTCATGCCCAGGAATGGGGAGATTATATGTATACTGTAATTTGCCACTATTGCAAATATACTGTATTACTAAAACAATCATTGTCCTGACCTTTAAATGGGCAAAATGATGCATCCTAGGGCAACATTTTTTTGAATCAAGGTACCCCATATGGGCTAATTTACAGAATGCATCCAAAATCGTGGACCCATAACTGCCCAAGAGAATGAAATTTGGGGAGCTTGTGACTGTTTATAAACTACTGACTGCTGATGTGCTGCTGGGCTGCTGCTGTGGTCATGTGATTTCATTTTCAACATTCTGTGACAGTTTCCCAGCCAATCTCACAATCCATTGCTCCTTCCCCCATCCAGCAGCATCAATCTGTCTGCTGGGAAGAGAAGGGATGGGAAGGGGAGATTTCTGATGCCCCCTACAAGTATCCAGCAAGGAAACTCAATAGGGAAGCCAATAGGAAGTTTTGCTTTTGCTTTTCTTTGCTTTTTAATTTATATGCCACCCTTCTCCGGAGACTCAGAGCGGCTTATAATGCATTAAGCAATAGCCTTCATACTTTTATATATTTATACAAAGTCAGCTTATTGCCCCCACAATCTGGGTCCTCATTTTACCTACCTTTAAAAGGATGGAAGGCTGAGTCAACCTTGAGCCTGGTGAGATTTGAACTTGCAGTAATTGCAAGCAGCAGACGTTAATAACAGTGTGCTTTAGTCCACTGTACTACCAAGGCTCCTACCAAGGAACCAAAGTTCAAAATTGTTCCTCATCCCACTACTTTTTTGCCTGTCTTTGGTCATTCTATTTCTCTGTTTAGGTAAGGAAATAGCTCTGAAATGCTGAGCCAACATGGTATGGGTTGTCTAGTACTGATTAATTTCAAAAATTAAAGATGACGGAGTTTAACCCTGTAAATATTTAGGGTAGTCACAGAATCCATTGGATTTATCTCCTGTTCCCTAGTGATTGCTAGCAATGTAAACTTACAAATAGAATATTTTTTTCAGCTAATAAAGGATGTTTGTTTGTTTTTAAGCAATGTATATCTTTTTGTATCTTTAAAAAGAAGCAATTAAGATAGCTTTCTTGTTCCTAATTAAAACTCTCCACAGATATTGATCCATAGTACCTAAAACTCCCAACCAAGGCCTCCACAAGCAAATGAACACTAGAATAAGGTCAGCTGGAACATGAATGTATGATAACATCTGTCAAACAAAGTTGTTTGAAGTTGTTTGCAGCTAGATGTTGTCTTGTGGTATGGAGATGCTTGGGGTAGAGTCTTACCCTGTTATGCTGAAATGGTTTGAAGGTGTGAACAGGATACCCCATTATCCTGAAATGGTTTGAAGGTATAGTTTCTTGTTTTTCTTTGAAAACGTTTTGCTTCTCATCTAAGAAACTTCTTCCACTCCAGTTTTTCCCATGTCCAACTCAAGGTGCTGGTTCAAACTTTAAAGGCCCTCATGGCATGGGACCAGGTTATTTTAAGCTCCACCTCCACCTCATCTGAGTTACATCTCCCTGTTCCATGGGATCTGGCCTGCTTTGGATACTACCTGCTAGGTTTTCATAACCTTCTCTGTCATGGCACCTTCCACCTTATGAAACATTTGTTTGATAAGTTTGATTAACTCCATCCCTTTTAATGTACTGTTAAGTCCCTCAAAACCTCGCTTAGCCATCAGGCCTGGAAGCCCTGGGGGCCTAGGAATATCTGAAAATGGCTCTAGTATTGTGTTTAATTTACTCTTTCCTGAGCCAAATATATTTTTAATATGTCTGTTGTTTAATAACTGTTTTTTTTTTCTATTTATTGTTTAAAGGTACTTGTGTGAGATGGGTGGCCATATAAATTCAACAAATAAATAAATAGGAGGATCCCTCCTTTCACAGGGTAAAAAATGTTTCTCAAAAATTATTTTCAACTCAGCCTGTGTCTGGGTTTACAGGGAAATATCATTTTGGATTATTCTATCTTTGCTCATCATCAAATTGGATCCTGATTAAGAAATCACTGTAAAATTTCAAATGTCAGCTTATTTTTAACATTACTAGATTTCATGCCAAAATATGGTGCCTCTCATTTTACCAATTTAATATATACAATGTATGATTGCAGGGCCTGAGCTGAGGGGCTGCCAAATAATGTAAAGATAGCCTTGGCTTTAGTCTGGAATTGCTATGGAAAAAATACAAAGGCCATCAAAGAAGTTCCCTCTTTTATATTTATGGGTCTTAACCCCGTGCAAATTACTATAGAACTATTGAACTACGGGTGAAATTAACATTCATGCATTAATAACTCCAAGTTGTTCCTAATTTATAGACAAAAATAATGGAAGAAATGTAATATGAAGCGACTGTGGGAAAGCAGCAGAAAGAATGCACAGAGTGAAATACTAAAATTAGGAGTAAAACTTTACAAACGTATTTGTAAGTAAGCACCCTTGAGGCTGTTCTTTGAATGAAAGAATATTTCACTCAATAATAATAATTTTTTACTTAGCACATTGTGCTAGGAAAATCTGTCATTTAAGTCAGGGTTCCAAGTAACACCCCCAACGAAATCAAACTCTGAGGCTTGAGGTTCCTCAAAGCTAATTTTTATTAGAGATGTCATATTGGCACATCTGGGAAAACCCGAATCTGAGAGCTTCCGGGTTTTCCTCACCCAAAAGAAAGTTCAAAACTTTGCCCCTCACCCACATGCCCATCACACGAACCAATCAGGTACCGTCCTGAACAGAAGATACCTCCTCATTCTTCTCAGCACAGCTGCAGTGTTATGGAAGAAGGAATTAAAGAAACATCCCTTCAGGGCAGACAGAATCAGTTTATTTATTTATTTATTTATTTATTTATTGCAATAAAGGATCAGACCGGTATCATTACCAAAAAGTCTGAACAAAGCATGAAACGAAGATCTCAGTCTTTATACATGGTCAGACAAAGGATTCTGTGAAGTCAGCATTTCTTATCACTACAGACATTAGTTACAGAAAATGACATACCTTAATTACTGAGTTTGTTACTATCTTTGCAAAACAGTTATAATTCTTTTTAGAAATTACTGAAGCAAAGATTCAAATTATCTTCTTGTTGAAACAATAATATGGTCATCTCCGTCTCTCTGACCTTCAAAGTGTAAATCACCAGACTGTCTTTATCTGTGACAACTGAGGGGCCTTGTTTTACAAATCCTACTTGAAAGGAATGTGTTTGCCTACGTGCTGGATACATTTGCAAGCATATTTCCCTTCTACAATATTATGAACAAAGAGGGCCCTTCAATGATCATCTAGCTGGATCCGCTTTTCCTACTTTAGCAGGGCACAACGGCCTTGACTTTCTGGAAAGAATTTTATTTTGACTAAATATCATTTTCACTCCATACAATCCCCCCTCCCATTTTCCCAGAGTAGAATTTGTGGCAGGCCTGAAGGCTCCAAACTAAAATATGGCTTCCAGGTCTGACAGAGAGATCAGAGCACTGTAAAACTCTCCATTGGACTGTTGGGATCCTAGATGTTGGGTCTAGATCAGTATCTAGAAGGATTCCATTCCAGGTTGCACTAGAATCTTAGTGTTATTTAATTGGTTTATTTTTGGCAGAAATCAATTTAGCCGCTGTTAAAAGGTACAGAGGCAGTTTATCAAGTCTCACTGACGATAAACAATAAAGCTGTCATTTAATGCTCTTAAATAATTAAAATAAGGTGGAATAAATGGATGATCATTTGATTTGTATTTTGTTTGGCTGACAACTCCTCTCTCAAGACATAGTAGGAGTACTGTGGTTAAACGAGTAAAGATGGAAAGTGCTGAACAGTCAGGTGGTAATTTTGGGATTTGTACCTCTCCTATGATATCGCTTTATGACAATGAATAATGTTTGGTTTGGGTTTAGATTTTGAAAAAAAAAGTAGAGCAAAGAAGGAAGCGCATCACACAATAAATAAAAGGAGCGCCATAAATACATAGATTGACTGGTTCATTAAACAGTTAGAATTTGCCCTGTGCCAGGAGTCATAGGGGACAATGAGGGAGCATGAAATTGTGTATTTGGAAAAAAAAAATAATGCTGCAATAATAATCCATATATCACAAATGAAGCAGACTGATCCGCGGCATCATGTTTCATAGAAAAAGAGATTTGAAATATTCCCATTGTTTTGCTGAGTGCTTATAATGATCTTTAATTTGTAGCTCTGAATGCTTTGAACATTTGGGCAGTTGCTCAGGTGCATTTATTTATTTGTAAGGTACATTTTTGCAGACATATTTCAGTGTGCCAGCAAATGTTTCATTCCCGTTGTGAACCCTAGCAAGAAATCCCACAAAGCTCAAGCTTAGTTTACTGTTTCTCACTAAGGCAGCCTATTGCTTCACACAACCAGGAATATGTCTATTAGATCTGCAATGAAGAATGATGGGCCAATTCAGTGTATCATAAGCGCAAGACCTAATGTACCTGCCATAATTTAATATAGCCCCTGGGTGGTCATAAGCCCATAACCTTGATAGAAGGTTTTTGAAGACTATATAAATCTTCCAGAAGAAAAAGAAAAGGTAAGTATACCAAAAGTTCTATTACAAGCTTTATTTAATGTACAGTACTCCAAAAAAAGAAACATGCCAGTGGCAGCCAAAGGGAGATTGCAGTAGAAAGAAAAACAAAATTGTACAACACATGCCCTTCAAAATGGTGCATGCAATGGGCATTAAGGAAGAGGTGGGTAAGAACATCTGGAGGAAAACCAGCGGTTTAGATGCAGTTTCATATATCTGCAAGAAGCCTCCATCTGTTCTTACCTGGCCACATCATAGCTATTTTCCTATTGCATGGCCATTTGCGGTTGGATGTGTGTGAAAAGTACTTCAGAACAATTTCAGTTAATTTTGGGGCATAAGTGTTAGCCCTGAAGGAAAAGAGAATGATTTCCATAAATGTTTCTACTAATGTTAAATATATCCCCTGGATCATGGGTGGGTTCTAAATTTTTTTTACTACCGGTTCTGTGGGCGTGGCTTATTTTGTGGGCGTGGCTTGGTGGTCATGTGACAATTCTTTAGGATTTAGCAGAGGTATTGGTCTACAAGGCTTTTAACTGCTTGCAGAGCTGTACCGGTCTAATCATTTGTTTTTGGAGGCACTGGTCTACCCATTTATTTTTGCAGGCACCAGTCTACTCATTTGTTTTTGGAGGTACCGGTCTACCACCACACTGCCTTTTAACATTGATCAGCTGTAGGGCGGCCCTTTGAAGCCCCACGGCAAGAGTTTAAACAGCTTTTTCCTTCTAGCCAATCAGCTGGGACTCAGGAGGCAGCAATAGATTGGGGGTGGGGCCAAATAAAAGGTAAGAATAATACGGGGCGGGGGGGCAGAACCGGTTCGGTGACATCATATTGTCACCGCTACCGGCTCAGCGGAACCGGGCAGAACCCACAACTGCCCTGGATGATCAAGACCTACATCAATTTCCCAGCCAGCATGGCTAGCTATATAATTCTGGGAACTGAAGTCCACAAGTCTTAAAGTTGCCAAGTTTGGAGACCCCTGGCGTACACAAACAGAAAAGGATACCTAATGCAGATATTTATCTACCAATCTGGAGAGCAGTGGAGCTGAATTAATGAAACCTAGCCAAGAGAACGGGGACCCATGACCTTGCTTGCACTCATTGCTTCTTAAGAGTGGTCAAGAACGCATGAAGGGAAACAACATTGTGCAACTGTCTCAACAAGTATTGCACACAGTGTACTGTATAAACATCCATAATGAGATCCCTGACAAAAAAAGGATCCAATCAAACATATTATTACCATTACTGATTGTGGATGACATATTGATTGAACATCCTAATTGATGTTGACATGACTATCAGTTGGCAGATTCAACAGGCCCAGAACTGAATTTGGCAAAAGACAACTCCATTCTGAAAAGTTGTGTAAATATTACACACAGTGATATTGACGCCTGTTAAACGTACCAAAAAAGTGAGCAGCATTTTTTTTTTCTCACTCAAAATGGTGGCAGGTTGAATGTCTTTCCATGGTTGGGGATGGTAAGATTGGAGAGGAGATAAACTGTACTGGGACTCTTCCTAAGGCAATGTTTTCCAACCTTGGCAACTTTAAGACATGGGGACTTCAGCTCCCAGAATTCCCCAGCCAGCCATTGCTAAAGTTGGGAAATATTTACGATTTATGAAACTCTTTGTTACCACAAGCTGTGTGATGAACCAATAGGTGAAAAGTTTATTTTCAAGTGCCATTTTCATTAACAACATGGTTTACAAAAAAATGCATATATTGTCCACTTCTTGTCTTCAGATTTGTCATCTGTTTCCCAAGTACATAATTTAGGTCATCTAGCAGTCACCAGTTCTATACAGCCAGTTCTGACAGTAGGGATCCAGATTCAACAACAACAGGTACAGAAACATGTATTCAGTCCAAGAAGGTGTGAAAATATTAGAAAGTGACTCAAAGTAACTTCTCCCTGACTGCCTGGGCATTAGATGGAGGGAAGGTAAAACACAGGCAGCTTTACTATAGCCTCTCTCAATACAGGTAGTCCTCAATTTACAACCACAATTGGGATCAGAATTTCTGATGGTAAGCAAGACAATTGCTAAGTGACTCATGCCCAGTTTTATTTCCTTTTTTGCTATGGTTGTTAAGCAAATTACCAGAGTTGTTAAGTGAATCATGCAACAGTGAAGCTTCCCTCATGGACTTGCAGGACGTTGGCTGGGAAAATTGCAAATGATAATGACATGATCTTGGGATGCTGCAACTGTACAGGCAGTCCTCGATTTATGACCACAATTGAGCCCAACATTGCTGTTGCTCAGTGAAACATTTGTGAATTGAATTTTGCCCAATTTTATGACCTTTCTTGCCTCAGTTGTTAAGTGAATCACTGTAGTTGATAAATTAGTAATCCAGCTGTTAAGTGAATCTGGCTTCCCCATTGACTTTGCTTGTCAGAGGGATGCAAAAGGTGATCACATGACCCCGGGACACTACAAATGTCATAAGTATGAACCAGTTGCCAAGCATCTGAATTTTGATCATGTGATCATGGTCATAACTGTGAAAAACGGTCATAAGTCACTTTTTTCAGTGCCGTTGTACCTTTAAATGGTCGGTAAATAACTGTTATAACTCGAGGACTACCTGCACTAAATACATGCAGTTAACAAGCACTCAATTTTTGAACACGTGACTATGGGACTGCTGTGATGGTCATACATGCCAGGACCCGTCATATAAGCCACTTTTTTCACTAAATGACACTGACGGATGGTGTATTACAATATTGTCGCGGTTTCACCTCATGACTCGACTTCGTGATTCCTAGTTTACTTTACTCATTCTAGAAAGAAAAATATTCAGGAGCATCAGATTTGAAAATTGTGTTGAAACCTGAATATTTAGGTTACCTTACTCTCTTCAATTAAGTCTCCTAGTCCCTCAACGCAGTACTTTGATTGAAAATTTAAACTGGAAAACATTCATGAAGTACCTGTGCATATTTATGATACACCTCATTTCTGCAGAATCCATCTAGCATCTGCAGATGTAGAGAATAGGCTGAAGAAGAACAGGAGGTGTTTTGTTGACACAATCAATTCAGGGTCACTTCAACGCTGTTCCTGCCAGACTGCTTTCCTAGAGTTCTAGTTGTGTATCAAAGCATGAAGACATTCCCATATGGTTCCCTTCATTAAGCTGGGATGTCTCAGAAGAAAGTTGAACTGCGAGACAAGAGCCACAAAAAGGGGAGTACAACTGCAGCCTCTGGATTGTCTTCACACTTCCCTGCTATTTTAATGCTCTCAAACATTAAACATTTTGTCAGAGGGTGGGACTATGATCCTGCACACGCCTAGAGGCATGGTTGTAACTGCAGTCCTGGGATTTCAACAAACTTGCAGTTTGCCAGCTCCTGCTGGTAATAAGAGATGGAATAAGCATAATACAAGATTTTCTCAATTGCTTCTGGGATCACACAAAATAGGGTAATTAGTCCTGTAACAAGTCCCTGACTTTGCACTATTTTTCAACATCTTTTCTCAGGTTCACAGCTCGTTCTTTTTATTTATCTAACAACCTATTGGGGAATATTTATCAATCATAATACTTCAGCATAGTTTTTGTGATAATGGGTTTAGCCACCCTGCCAGTTGTGATCGTCCCCATCACCAGTACAAGCCAGTAACCATTTTGGGAGGGCAGGAATGGAAGCCATTTTTTTCTCTCCTCATAGTGCCACCACTATGAATGTGGTTGCATTTTTCTTATTCTACTTTTAAAGGTAGGGTTTTTCTGCTTCTGATAGATTGCAAGCAGCTTCCTATGTTGCCTGCTTACTTCTAGGGCAATCCCTGCAGTTGGATTAGTTACTCAGTAGAGGCAAAAATGCCCTCCTTGTTACATTTTCCTTGATTTTCCTGAACAGCATTTTATTGTACCAGGTCTTTCCGAGTAGCCTTATGATTACAATAATTGCCTTACATGCAGAATATCATAGCAAAACCTGAACTGTTACTCCCTCTCACCCCAATTATTATTTTTTCTTTTGCTAAGTTACCTGTTGGGCTGGGCTGGATTTTGGTTGCTTTATTTTTGTTTTAATATGTTTCCTGAATGGACTGATGAAAGTGGACTTATTAAGAAATAACACAACATGTCCGGAATCTTCAAAAAAATGTTATGAGCTATTTGGAATCTGGAACTAAAATCCTTCCTGCCCAGGTAACAAAATGTGATTAAATGATATGCCTTCTATTTACAAGGCAGGTGATATACCCATTGTACTATTGTATAATTGATTGTAAAAGATGTTTTACTAGCACGGTAAGCATTGATATAATTGTAGGGGCCTCTTTCCTTTACAAAGTAGGCAGTGAACTGGTGAGGTCAACCTTCAACAAACTAAGCACGCTATTAATAAAGGAGAATATTTGCAGCTAAGGGTTGCAATGAAAGGTTCTTGGTGCTCTCTGAACTTGGTTGTTTTCTTGTAATGTTTCATTATACAAACTAGGTAACATCATCAGTGCTAGTCCTATCTAAAATGGGTAGGAGCACAGAAACAATGTACCATTGAAAAGTCTATTCTGGAAACAGAGCAGGAACATATATCCTGAGTTTACTTTGATAGTGAATACAGGATTAATACTCTCCAGAAAGACCGTCTGCCCATAATGGTGAAAAGCCACCTAGGCAGAGTAGGTAAGTCCCAACTCTCCAACAGTTACGTTAACTGTCATCTGCTCATATTTCCAAGATGTCTACATAGAGAATTTATTTTACAGAAATACTGACATTGATTGTATTAAGTATTCTTGCTCAGTTCTTGAAAGTAACCATGTTTAGGTTAAATGTCCTCCATGCTCATTACTGATTGATAGATTATGTGCCATCAAGTTTTTGTTGACTCTTAGCGATCACAGAGATAGATTTTCTCTGTTTCTCCAAAACCTGGCCTTTTAGATGTTCCAATACTACGCTCATCAACATAGCAATTGAGTTACATTAAAATTTATTAAGATTTTTTTTTAATTGTGCAAATAATTTTTGTTGCTCTGGAAATGATTTCCCCCCCCCCCAGATGTTTTATTCATGGTATGTTTTTTTTTTTAAAGGAGACTATTCTAGAGAAAGACTTCCACATAATTAGGAAGCAATCACTGTGTTTTTCTTGTTGTCCTATTTTTTTTCTTTCACTTTAAGCTGCTTCATTGACTTTAATTAAACTTGCCCTAGGCTTATGAGCCTAGCAAATACAGAAACACTTCAGAAAAAGTTGTTTCGTGTCAGAAGATTTTTTTCCCCCTGCTTCTTTAAATATGTCCAATTTGCTGAATAGATGGTTTTCATTTAAAGGCTGTTACAGCCATCCAACTGCAACTCCTCATTATCGGCAGAAAATCCAGACCATCTCAAAATGCAGGTATGTGTCCATGATTTGTTTTTTTTTATACTATGCTAGGTAGTAGCTCAGTGAGTTAATACGATCCTAGCTATTCAGCTTTAATATGAACTGTGAACCTAGCCACTATATGTTACTGCTACTGGCATGACATGATACCCATGTATGTATTCAGCCAATTACTTATTTGTATTTCTCTTATGCTATTGGGCAAGGACTTTAAATACACTTGCCTAAATATAGTACAAACACAACTGTCAAATGTGTCATTCTTTCAGCTTGGCTCCTGAAGAACCAAATTTTAGTTGTGTCAGGCCCGCAAGAACAAAGAAGGATATGTGGAGTTTCCTTTACTGTTTTGAGTAGTTTCCTTTACTGTTCCTCACCTATACACAGCAATCTTGACAAACTAAAGCAACTATTTGCCTCACTGTAGATACTTTTATTTATTTTATTTTATTTATTTATTTCGTCAAGCATGTAATAGGTAACAGATATAAGTATAAACATAATTATGAATACATGAAATGGATACATATAAAAGGGAACATTAGGACAGGGACGGTAGACATGCTGGTGCACTTATGCATGCCGCTTAGAGACTTCTTAGGAATGGGGTGAGATCAACAGTAGACAGTCTAAGGTTAAAATTTTGGGGGTTAGGGGAAGAAACCACAGAGTCAGGTAGTGCATTCCAGGCATTAATGACTCTGTTACTGAAGTCGTATGTTCTGCAATCAAGTTTAGCGCGGTTTACCATAAGTTTATATCTATTGTGTGCTTGTGTATTGTTATGGTTGAAGCTGAAGTAGTCATTGACAGGTAGGACATTGTGGCAGATAATTTTATGTACTACGCTTAGGTCAGACTGAAGTCGGCGTAGTTCTAAATTGTCTAAGCCCAAGATTTGAAGTCTGGTGGCATAAGGTATTCTGTTGCGAGCAGAGAAATTGAGGACTATACTCTGAGAATCACTAGGGAGGAGCCTTCTTAACTTTCTTCTTCCCAAGCAGAGTCTCCATGTTTCTCAGCCACTTTGTCCTCTAGAATGAAGCTCCTCCCTCCTGGGAATCCAAACAACTTTCCACCACAAGATGGCACGATTGAGGTTTCTAAATACAAAGCAACAGTGGTCGGTACAGATACCAGGGCTTGGAATTAACTAACACCTATCAAGGCCCAGTCAGTGATTTCTTCATATCTCCTTTCTGACTCTCTGAATATTCACCTATTGCCTTTGGGGATATTGAGCTTTGGAATATTGAAGACTTGGGCAGCCTCTTCAATTCATTTTATTACTTATCTGGATTGGGGTTACCTGGATCCCATTTGCTTGGACCTTCCTTTCTGAGTCCAATTCAATGAGCTTCAAGAGCAACTGTGTAAAAGAAATGTTAATTGGTTTCTGCATTAAAACTTTTATTCTCTTCCCAATAAGAGTTTTAATGTAAGAAACTCGCAGGAATAAATCTGTCAGATCACTGTGAGATTTGCAGTACCCTATGGGTAGTTAGTATTTAAGGCAACGGGTCTTTCTTTCCTTATACTTTTAGAAATCTGAAGTACAGCAGCCAGCCTACATTAATATTCTCATAATTTACCCATCATTTTAATTTTAATTCTGCCACTGTTAAGTGCTTAAAAGTCACTGAATTCAATGAAAGAGGTTAATCGCAAGGTTATCTTTCATTGAATGTAATTCAATACATATTTCTACAAACAGCATAGATTTTAAGGTATATGAAGTGTAATGGGAGGATGCAAGAGAATTTTCTATTGCACTGGCACAGAATAGAATAGAATAGAATAGAATAGAATAGAATAGAATAGAATAGAATAGAATAGAATAGAATAGAATAGAATAGAATAGAATAGAATAGAGTGCTGTTAAGTAGCACCAGCTGCCTGCAATTACTGCAAGTTCAAATCTCACCAGGCTCAAGGTTGACTCAGCCTTCCATCCTTTCGAGGTATGTAAAATGAGGACCTGGATTGTGGGGGCAATAAGCTGACTTTGTATAAAAAAGAACACCGCTTAGGGGCCCCCGAAAGCCCTACTAAACAAAAGTATGAAGGCTATTGCTTAACACATTGTAAGCCGCCCTGAGTCTCTGGAGAAGGGTAGCATATAAATCGAACCAATAAATAAACAAACAAACAAACAAACAAACAATAAATAAATAAATAAATAAATAGAACAGAACAGAACAGAACAGAACAGAATAGAATAGAATAGGATTTTTTTATTGGCTAAGTGTTATTGGACATACAAGGAATTTGTCTTGGTGCATCTGCTCTCAGTGTACATAAAATAAAAGATACGTTCATCAAGAATCATAAGGTACAACACTTAATAATAGTCATAGATTACAAATAAGATTCCATGTAGGATTCTATTTATTAGACTGTATCCTGTTTGAATAAACATTGAATAAATACAAATTAAACTCTTTAATTTCACAACAATATAGACAGACTTAACCATAGTTTCAGTTGGAAAAATGTGACCATCTTCAATCAAGCCAAAAACGCTGGAGAATTTCTAGAAGCCTGGCACTCTTACAAATTAGTCATCAATAGGCACATAGACATTAACAATATCTATAGACTATGCAATACAGACAATCAGCTAGCCAAAAAGGGAACAAAAAGATCCAAGCACCTCTCCATCAGCATCCGGATCAGCATAGATTTATTCCAAGATTAACATCAGACTAACAATCAAGTGATACAATATCCCCCCCCCCAGTCAAAAAACTGCCAAAGAAGCAAACAGCCTAATCAAAGAATCTATAAGGCCACCCCCACCAACAGTGACAGACCAAGCCACCAGAAAATAAATTGACAGCAAACCCCACTCCTTACCAGCACTGATGATGTCCCCAGTTTGGGTAATGAAACATCTGCAAGAAAACAAACAAGCTCAGAGAGTACCAAGGACCCCTCATTTCAACCCTAAACTATTAATATTCTTCTTTATTGGAATAAACGTTAATAAATTTTCACCCCCAGAATCAATGGATTTATCATTTCTAATTGTGCTTTGTTTCCTAAGAATAATCTGGGTAATTAACTATTTAATTCAGAGGTACAAATAAAGACTGCCTTTTAGACATAATTCCTTGTTAATTTGGGATTATAAACAGGATTTGTTCATTTGCTTATTTTCTTGCCTACAATTGTTTAGCAGGCCATTTACAAGCTCAACACAATCAGCTGAAAATCTTAAAAACCAGCTACACTGAAATTAAAATAATAAAGGAAATCACCTACAAAATAATTAAAACCAGCTCCACAAAGCCAGGCTGAACAAAAGGAGATGAGTGTGAAGCTGAATGAGCTTCCCATAGAGATGCCATGAAAATACATGGTGAATACTGAAAAGACTCCGTCACAAAGAGTTATAGACTAGCATCCCAAACGAAAAATCATAATAACAGCAATATTTAGCAAATATGTATAGCGGGTCAAAATTGAGAAAGATATTCAAATCAGGGTACGTATGTAGGCATGTATTTATTTCAATTTATACAGTCACCCATCTCAATCTTGGAACTCTGGGTGGCAAACATAAAAGTCAAAATATCGCAATAGATCGGGCGACACTGCTCATACACCATGCTCCTAACCACAATAGCTTGCAGGTGAAGGAAATGGAGTCTGGACGGCCAGAAGGAGCAACAGTGTTTGGGCCTTCCACAACCACTTTCTGGTGTAGGTTAGGTTGAGAAATAATGACTAGCACAAAAAAAGGCAGTGACTTAGCACTGATACCTAATCGGCTAAAGAGGAATAATCCTACTTTCACTAAGGATGAATTGTTGTTTTCTGGGAATGCTGCAAGTGGATGAACTCTTTGTTGGGTTCTGATGTTTTATGGTCCTAAACTATATATTGACATTTAAGGGTTATCAGTGTTGTAAAGCTCATAAGAGCCAGTTTGGTGTAGTGGTGAAAGCATCAGGCTAGGAACTGGGAGACTAGTGAGTTCTAGTCCTGCCATGGGCACAAAGCCCATGGGCCAGTCACTCTCTCTCAGTCCCAGGAAGGAGGCAATGGTATAACTCTTTCAAGATATGGTATATCTCTTTCAAAATGTGGGAATTGGCTACCAGAATTCCAAAGGCCAAAGTTAGTATAAGTTATTGCAAATGGATACTTAGGAGTAGAGTACAATTATTGAGTTCCACCAACCTATTCACAAGTGCTCCGAGCATAGAGGAGGTGTTTGATTCAACTTCATTCTGGACATCTTTAACCAATTAGCAGCCACATAGTGGCATAGTATTAACTCTACAGTATTAGTCAACTTGATGTAGTAGTGAAAGCATCAGGCTAGCAACCAGAGTATGTGACTTTGAGTCCTGACTTAGGGACAAAGCCTGCTGGGTAACCTTGGGCCAGTCACTCTCTGGAAGAGAGAGACTGGCCCAAGGAAGTGTAGGAAGAAATATCCTTCTGGGTTTGGCTCCAAGTGGGGAAAAAGACACTTGGAACATGGGGACTGCTTGGAAAGATGGTTTAATGGTGGACAGGATCACATGGTTTGAGTTCCTGAACAGAAAAGGGGCCGAGACGCAGTGAGTCCCCGGGTTTTATGCCCTCTCTGGCTTTGAACTTCCTGGGGCCCAGAAAGAGTATCCTGATTGGTTGTCAGACTCCCAAGGGGTGGGGGTCTTAGCTAGCCTTGTGGCATGGCACTTCCCAGGTGCCATGTGGTGAGTTTCTGTTGCTAGATGGGTCCTATTGTGTTGCAGATGATGGTCCATTGACAAAGATTGAGTTTCTGCCTCTGACCCATTGACAAAGGGTGGGAGCAGGAAGATGGGAGCTGCTTCGTCTTTAAAACATGCTTCTCCATTTCTCATCCAGGGAAACATAATATTCTGCCTTTTTAATATTTCCCAAAATATTTCATTCCTCTAGGAAAGGGGTGGTTGCTAACTTCCTACAGAAGGAAGCAATGACAAATCACTGACAAAAAAAAACTTTTCTGAGAAAATTGCAGGAAATAGTCCTGGTGCAAAATGACTCAAAAGCGCGCGCGCACACACACACACACACACACACACACACACACACACACACACACACACCCTCACACACACACAAAGCTAATATAATAATATCCAACTGATATCTGACTCTCTGGAGTCAAGCAGACGTTTTTTGAATGAATTGGACTTCAAGGGCAGCTCTGAACAGAGCAGGAGGCATCTCAGTGTCAAACGACCTGGGATTAGAAAATGATAATTTGTTTACATTGCTGTTGCTAAGGGTTTCTGAGCTGTTTTTACTGACTTTGGACACAGAATGTTGGATTTGATTGAGTTGATCTATGAGAATTCTAAATAATAAGAATTCTGAAATCTTTTGGCCATTTTAGAATAAGTCTCAACAGTGATGGTGCAAAATCTTATTATTCATTTTTGTAATATATTATTGGCCACCAGGATCTTTCTGAACTACAGTGAGAGGTGAGGGTTGTAAGTAGTAAATAAGAAAAAAAAAATCAAGTAGCTAGGCATTATTTAAAAGCAATACCTATCTATTCACTTAGCTAGCTAGCAATTTTATCACCCGAAGTAAAAGTTGTTCTGTCTGCATGCTTCATTTACTAAATACAGGACAGAGGGCTGAATTCCTTCTAGTCATTTTGCTCTTAAATATAAATTGCATCCACCTCAGGGATAGGATTGTGACAGCTTTTAACAGTCCACACTGCAACAATTAGTGATAGGAAAAACAGCATATCCCCAATGATATTGCAAGGGGAATTTATGTAGGCAGAAGGCAATTATCTAAATTGGATTTTGGAAAGGACACTGTGAATAATCATATGGGAAATGCCATGGGATTTTTCACAACCCTAGGTGGTAAGGACTTGTTCTCCAAAAAATATTAGCTTATGAGGGATTGCTCTTAAAGTATCCACTGGTGTTTTTTTCTTTTTCTTTTTGTTCTTTAGACTCTTTATTTTTCTCTTGAATTAAAAAAAAAATACTGCTGGGGAGTGCAAGTATTTGAACTATAATCGGAGATCCCAGCACAAAGGAAATAAAGCTACCAACACTCAACCCAAGCTGTGGAATAACAGGATTATTTGAATAAATTATGCCAGTTGGCACATTTCAAAAGGATCTTACAGCTAGCATAGCCATGTCCTGAAAGTTGCTAGTTTTACTAATCATATTTCAAAAAAGAAGGGAAGGATGAAAAAAAAAAAGAGGAAGACAAATGTGTCCCTTTTTTCCATTTATGATGACACTGCTATTTTTATTTCATCTTTCTGGCCTCTTTCTTTGTTAGTATTAGGACAAATACTGTTACTCTGATACAGACCAAAACCCAATCAGAACACCAGGCCTCAATTTTCTTAAATGTTCAAAATGTGTGAGTGAATGGAGGAAGGATGTACATTTAGATGTATAGCTATATATGGACATGTTCTAATATTTATTTGCATTGCAAGTCCTGTGTGAAAAAATGCATTCAAATACATCTCACAAATTTAGATGGAGAGGGAATTTGTAGATCCTTATTCACAAAGGTTATCATAATACTTTGATTCAAAAGATTTAATCACAGTGGAGCACAAGACAATGTGTATGTGGAAGACATATGTTAGAGCATAAAAAAAATCTCCAAGTGAACTGTGGGACATCAAATGATCTGTGTTTTCCATTCAGATGGTACACAGAAAGTTGGGAGTGGTCAGGAATAGTCTGAATCTTTGGCAAGAATTTTGAGGAAAACTAAAATATTAAATGAGCCTATAAGAACTTAGATAATATTTTATACAATCACAAGAGTGATCTGGTCATTTACTTCGTTTTTAAAAATATTGTTTCAACAGACTCTTCTCAGCACTCTATAGTTGTCCCTGTAATATAGGCAGTCCTTGATTTACAACAGTTCATTTAGTGACCATTCATAAATTAAAACAGCACTGAAAAAAAGTGACTTAAGACCATTTTTCAGACTTATGACGGTTGAGGCATCCCTATGGTCACATGATCAAAATTTGGCTGCTAGCAGTGGTGGAATTCATTTTTTTTACTACCAGTTCTGTGGGCGTGGCTTGGTGGGTGTGGTGTTGCTTGGTGGGCGTGGCTTGGTGTGCATGGCAGGGAAGGATACTGCAAAATCTCCATTCCCACCCCACTCTAGGGGAAGGATACTACAAAATCCCCATTCCCTTCCCACTCCTGGGGGAAGGATACTGCAAAATCTCCATTTCCACCCCACTCTGGGTCAGCCAGAGGTGATATTTGCCGGTTCTCTGAACTACTCAAATTTCCGCTACCGGTTCTCCAGAACCTGTCAGAACCTGCTGAATAGCACCCCTGGCTGCTACTTCATATGTATGACGGTTGCAGTGTCCTGAGGTCATGTCTTCACCTTTTGCAACCTTCTGACAAGCGAAGTCAACGGGGAAGACAGAGTCACTTAACAACTGTGTCACTTAACAACTGGAGCAAGAAAGGTCATCTTACTTAGCAAAATAAGTTGTGGGCTCAATTATGGTCCTAAATCGGAGACTTTGAGTCTTTGGGTTATTCATTTGGTTTATACCTCCTTTTTCCTGAAGCAAGAGCTTTTTCCTGTGAAGCAAGAGCTAAAAAAGAATAAAGTTTATATAGAGAGAGTATGTACTTGGGAGACAGGGATAAGGCTCTGTTTATTAAGCAGTCCATAGTGAGCTCCACCTCTTTTAAATGGTCTACTACAACTGGACACAATTTGAAAATTGCTACTTTGGCATATAACTTTTTGGGGTTGTAAAAAGTTTGCACTAAAGTGCAAACAAGGTCTTAAGATAATAGAACTTTTCTACTTCGTTAGTTTCTTTTGCCAAGGTGTAGTTTCCTTCTGGGTAAACAATTGTGGTCTTATAGGCACACAAGACAGCTGCTTCTGCCTCCTAGAACAATTGACTAGTAAAATTGATGCATCACAGGATAGATGAAGTCATCCTTGAAGTAATATAGAAACTTGTTACTGATTTAAGATAAAATATACGAAGTAAATTAACAAAGTAAATTATTAAGGTAAATTAACAAATAAAGTAAACATGAATCAATGCATAATATTTTACTCATGGTCAAAGCTCTGGCCTAAAACACAGACCTCCCTTGTGGTCTCTCAACCTCTAACATTAAGCTTTGGTGCAGTGGTGAAATTCAAATATTTTACTACCGGTTATGTGGGCGTGGCTTGGTGGCTGTGGTGTGGTGTGGCTTGGTGGGCATGGCAGGGGAAGGATACTGTAAAATCTCCATTCCCACCCTACTCTGGGGCCAGCCAGAAGTGGTATTCGCCAGTTCTCCAAACTACTCAAAATTTCCGCTACCGGTTCTCCAGAACCTGTCAGAACCTGTCGAATTTCACCCCTGCTTTTGTGTATGGAATATTTTGGTCCTTTTTTAAAAAAAAAACATTGACTTTGCTAATTATATTGTTGAAAAAAATCTGGCATCTTTTTATACCAAAGATTTGGTTCTGAGAAACAAGAGTAAGATTATTCTCTTTGACAGGGAGGTTTCAAAACTCAAAAGATATTTCTTCTTCCAGATCCCTACAAGCTGGTAAATTATGAGATGCTGGTTAATATAATTTAAATGTTTTTGTCACTCGGATGCCTTGTAGTATTCATCAGTGTATCTTAAAACAATGGATTCTTTCCGTATTACCCTAAATTGCCAATTATAACCTAATTACACAATGAATTAGATGCCAGTGAAAAACTGAATAGCTATCGCCATCCCAGTTCCAGCAGTGCACTTGGCAAAATTATCCCCATTCTTCAAATCATTTCAAGAAAATTACTAATTGAGATCTAAACGGCACCAAGTTCCAGAGTCCATTGGAGTTGGGTGGACAATAAATTTGAAGTAATAATAGTAGAGTACCACCTTTATTTATTTATTATTCTTTTATCCTGCCAGATTCTAAGTGGATGCTAGCAGTTTGCATATATAAAAAATTAAAACTTAGTAAAAACATAAAATCAAACTCATGATCACCGAAAAACAGAATAATACATTTGTCCACTTACTCCTGAAATATCTTTTGAAATAGCTCATTTTTTAAATATCTGAAGAGCCAACAATTAAGGTATATGAGGGGTCCTTGGTGCTCTCTGAGCTTGCTTGTTTTCTTGTAGATGTTTCATTACCCAAACTAGGTAAAATAATCAGTGCTGGTAAGGAGTGCTGTTTGCTCTCAAGTTTATATTCTGGTGACTTGCTTGTCTGTGTGGATGAGCTACAAATATTCTCCTTTATTAATAAAGTTATGAGTCAAATTTCAAGAAAAAGCTGTTCCATATTATGAGGGCTGCAATGAAAAGCATTGCCTGCAAGCAGAAGAGGTGATCCTGGAGCTATCTGTGTGCCAAGTGATATACTACAGATTAAAACCAAATTAAATCTACCTGGAAACTTCCTGGTAGACAGAACTTCCATTGCAAAACAGGAGTTATGAATCTTTGATTGGCCAATGTACAGGCTATTGAATTTTATACCAAGTGAAGTTTCTGATTAGTCTTCAAAGGCAGACCCATCAGAATAGAGCTGGAAGGGACCTTGGAAGTCTTCTAGTCCAAGCCCCTGCTTGGACCTTATACCATTTCAGACAAGTGACTGTCCAATTTCTTCTTAAAAAACCTCCCGTGATGAAGCACCTACAACTTCTGATGGCAAGCCGTTTCACTGTTTAATTGTCCTCACTGTTAGGAAGTTTCTCCTTAGTTCCAGGTTGCTTCTCCCCTTGATTAGTTTCCATTCATCGTTTCTTGTCCTGTCTACAGGTGCTTTGGGTTGCCCTCCTCTTTGTGGCAATCTCTCAAATACTGGAATACTGCTATCATGTCACCCCTAGTCCTTCTTTTCTCTAGACTAGCCAAACCCACATCCTGCAACTGTTCTTCATATGTTTTAGTCTCCAGGCCTTTAATCATCTTAGTTGCTCTTCTTTGCACTTTTTCCAAAGTCTTAACAACTTTTTTTGCAATGGGGTGACCAAAACTGGAGGCAGTATTCCAGGTGTGGCCTTACTAAGGCTTTATAAAGCGGTACTGATACTTCACGTGATTTTGATTCTATGCCTCTATACAAGGATTGTATTATCTTTTTTGGCTGTTGCTGCATACTGGTGGCTCATATTTAAGTGATCAACCACTCAGACTTCAAGGTTCCTCTCATGGTTATTGTTTTTGAGTCAGGTTTCACCTAATCTATACTTGTACGCTTGGTTTTTCCTGCCTAAGTGTAAAACTTTGCTTTTCTCCACATTAAATTTCATGCTGTTGGATAGGGCCCATTGTTCAAGTCTGTCAAGATCTTTTTGGATCCTGAGCTTGTCTTCTGAAGTGTTGGCTATTCCTGCTAGGTTAGTGTCATCTGCAGATTTGATGAGTTCCCATTCTATGTCCTCATCTAAGTCATATATGACAATATTAAAAGAGTACTGGGCCTAAGATGGACCCTGTGGCATCCCATTGCTTATTCCCCTCCATGTAGATAGAGTACCATTAAGGATGACTATTGAGTATGGTTTGTCAGCCAGTTACAAATCCATTTGGTGGTGATGCTGTCTATCCCATATTTTTCTTACTTTCCATGAAGTAGGTTGTGGTCAAATACCTTGCTGAAGTCTAAGTATACTATGTCCATAGCATTTTGCTGGTCTACTAATTTAGTCACTTGGTCAAAGAATGATATAAGATTGGTTTGGCATGATCTGTTTTTAACAAACTCATGCTGGATTTTTGGTATAACTTTATTAGTTTCTAGATTTGATTTAATTTAATTTAATTAATTCAATTTATATGCCGCCCCTCTCCGAAGACTCAGGGCGGCTCACAATACATTTTAAAAAATCATTATAAAAAAACATTAAACATTAAAAACATTAAAAACTCATTCACGCCATTCATGGCCAGATCTCGCCAAATCATAAGAGCGAGATCAACGGCCCCAGGCCTGCCGGAAAAGACAGGTCTTCACCGCTTTTCGGAAGGCCAATAGGGTGGGGATGGTCCAGACCTCAGGAGGTAACTGGTTCCAGAGAGCTGGGGCAGCCACAGAGAAGGCCCTCCCCCACGGGCCCGCCAGCCGGCATTGTTTAGCTGACGGGACCCGGAGGAGACCAACTCTGTGGGATCTTACCGGTCACTGGGAGCTATGCGGCAGAAGGCGGTCTCGAAGATAACCTGGCCCTGAGTCATGTAGGGCTTTAAAGGTAATAACCAACACCTTGAATTGTGACCGGAGACCAAATGAGAGCCAGTGAAGCTCACAGAGAATTGGTGTAATGTGGGTGTATCTATGTGCACCCACGACAGCTCGCGCGGCTGCGTTCTGGACCAACTGTAGTCTCCAAACACTTTTCAAGGATAGCCCCATGTAGAGCGCGTTGCAATAATCTGACCGTGAGGTGACAAGGGCATGAGTGGCTGTGAGGAGAGCCTCTTGATCCAAGTAGGATCGCAATTGGTGCACCAGGCGAACCTGTGCAAAGTTCCCCCTAGCCACAGCTATCAGATGTTGCTCTAATCTTAGCTGTGAGTCTAGGAGACACCCAAATTGCGAGCCCGTTCTGAGGGGGACAATTTCTTCCCCCCCCCCAGAACCAAGGATGGACAATCAACATAGTTTTTAGGAGGCAATACCCACAGCCACTCGATCTTGTCTGGGTTAAGTCTGAGCCCGTTGACTCCCACCTAAACCCTCACAGCCTCCAGGCACCGGCACATCACATCCACCGCATCACTGAATTGATGCGGGGTAGAGATATACAGCTGGATATCATCCGCGTATTGCTGATACCTCACCCGGTGTCGACGGATGATCTCACCCAGTGGCTTCATGTAGATGTTAAATAGGAGGGGAGAGAGGACCGAGCCCTGAGGCACCCCACAAATGAGGGGCCTAGGGGTCGACCTCTATCCTCCTACCAACACCGACTGTGACCGACCAGAGAGATAGGAGGAGAAACACCGTAACACGGTGCCTCCCACTCCCAGCTCCCTTAGTCGTCCCAGAAGGATACCATGGTTAATGGTATCAAAAGCCGCTGAGAGGTCAAGATGTTTGCAGATCTGTTTTTTGATTATCTTTTCCAGAATCTTCTCAGGTATTTATTTATTTATTTATTTATTTATTTATTTATTTATTTATTTATTTATTTATTTTATTTCTTAGATTTCTATGCCGCCCTTCTCCCGTAGGACTCAGGGCGGCTCACAGAATAAAAAACATATAACAATAAATAAAACTAAAAACATCCAAATATAAAAACCCCAACAACTAAAATCTCATAACAGATCAGGGAATTTGCTGAAAAAGCCATGTCTTCAGTTCGGCGCGGAAAGCACGGAGGTCGAGGGCCGTCCGAAGCCCGGTGGGTAATTCATTCCAGAGGTCGGTGTGGCCACCGAGAACGCCCTCATCCTGGGGGCCACCAGCTGACATTGTCTGGCCGATGGCACCCGGAGGAGGGCAGTCCTATGTGACCGCACTGGGCGGTGGGAGGCCGGTAGGAGGTGATCCTTCAAGTACCCTGGGCCCATGCCATGTATTGATGTTAGGCTGATAGGTCTGTAGTTTCCTGGGTCTGTTTTTTTCCCCTTTTTGAAGATGGGAATAACATCAGCTCTTTTCCAATCCTTAAGGTAATTACCCGGTGTTCCAGGGTTTTTGAAAGATATGATACAATGGTTCTGAGATAATATCTGCCAGCTTCTTCACAACTCTGGGATGTAAACCATCAGGTCCCGGTGATTTATATTTCTCGAGATCAGATAGGTTTTTTCTAACCATTTTCTTACTTATTTTAACTTTTATTTCTAGTCTGTCTTTTACAGTTGGGTTTTTGGTAGGTTGGGCTATAGTTTCCTTTTGTGTGAAGACTGATGCAAAGACTGAGTTAAGCAGCTCTGCTTTCTCTCTACTGCCTGTTACTTCCTTGTCATTTTCTCTCTTACTGGACCTACTGTTTCCTTGACATTTTTCTTGTTATTTATATGTTGAAAGAAACTTTTTTATTATTATCTCGCAAGTTTTACTTTTATTAATGGATGGAGTTTATGAGAGATATAGTCCTTTGCCATAGATGATGTTAAGAGAACAAAGGAATTATACACATCTGTAAGCAGAAGCTAACTCTCACTCTGATGCCAGAATAAAATTAAGCCAAAATAAAATTAAGTCAAGACCCTACCCAAACAGATAGGACTAAGCATAGAGATACTGTAGCTAGGTAGTCCCATTATCGGGTCAAAGAAGTAAAGTAAGTAAAGCTTATCAATTGACCCATCATGGGTGTTTTTGAATCTACTAGACACAATGTTTGAAGAAGAAATGGAGCTCAGGAATCACCTGAGGTCTTCTGGTATTAATCATGCAGAATACTTAACTTGAATAGCGTTCAGGATGGTCTTAAGCATATTTATTTGAAAGTAAACCATCCAACACTTGAATGTACATGAGATTGCCACTTTAAGATTGAATCTTCCCCAATAGCAGTGAATTTTGTTTCATATACCACAGAAACTGTAGAGGAAAATATGGCCTAAAAATATTGCTGTGCAATCTTACAAAAATGTGGTGGCTTTTTGCATGTGCAAGCATAGGAAAATATGTGGAACATGGTAAATTAATGAAGGCAATACTTAATGCAATAAATGTTTTTTTGGATAGTATGTAACATAATCAGAAAGTAGGACAAGAGGAAAATTTTTAAAAAATCTATTTCATCAGCCTGTCAGGAAAAAAATGTAACTGACAAAATGTATGTCTTAGGTTAGCCTACTAACATTTAGCTAGGGAACTATTTATTTTGGATTTTATGATTCTGTGATATAAAAAATTTATATTTGGATAAGATGGAAAATATATAAATTAATGAACAGTTGAATTTACAAAATGCAAATGTTTCATTTTTATGCTGCTTCATTAATTTGTTCCTTTTTTGTCATAATTAATGAATTTGCCTAACAACTAGCAGGGGTAGGAAAATTGGCTAACCAGGTGTTCTCTAAATTATTTGCACTACAACTCCCATCATGTCTTATTATTGGTAATGGGTAGAGTTTATGGGATGTATAGTCCTTTGAGGTTAAGCTTATGAGCTGTAGTGGCGCAATGGTTAGAGTGCAATACTGCAAGCTATTTCTGCTGATTGCCAGCTGCCTGCAGTTCAGCAGTTCAAGTCTCACCGGCTCAAGGTTGACTCAGCTTTCCATCCTTCCGAGGTCAGTAAAATGAGGACCCAGATTGTTGGAAGCAATAAGCTTTAGAGAGGGCTATAAAAACACTGTGAAGCGGTTTATAAGTCTAAGTGCTATTGCTATTGCTATTGCTATTGCTATTGCTATTGCTATTGCTATTGCTAGTAAGAGAACAAAGGAATTATACCCATCTGTAAGCAGGAGCTAAGTCTCACTCTGATGCCAGAATAAAATTAAGTCAAAATGAAATAGAGAAAGAGGACATATTTTGGATTGTTAAACAGTTGTAAAATAACTTTTCCAAGTTTGCATTGTTTGTACATTCAATTATTAAATGAAAAATTAATTTTATTAATTGTGGAAAATTCAGATAGCCTTTCCTCCTGATATTTTCTCTTTCCTATTATGTGCATTTCAAAGGCCACTTAAGAAAGTTTCCCGCAAAGGAACATATCCAAGAGGCCTGTTTATTAATGGCAATAAATGAAGGAATGAAACTTTGCAGTTTGGGCTGAGGCCTATTTATACAATATTCATTTTCCTTGGCTTCAGACAACTACAATATTTTTACTACTGGAAAATTGTTCCACCTAAATAAAAAAAAGTAATCTAATGTTGCTATTTTTATCCTACATTTCTGGGCTGAATATTACCTCCTAAAATTTGCCTGAAAATTCCCAAGCTCTTTTAGCAAAAGAAAGTCTCTATTTTTTTAAAAAAAATTATTAATATAATTTGTCCATTTGAAACTTGCGGCCACCTTTCTGTCTCATTTTTAATGTTATGTGACTGAGATTACCTTGCAACTGACTTTCCTGTACTTAAACCACATCTTTGCTCTCTTTAGTTTTAGCTGCCTAAATGACCTAACAAAATATTCCTAGAGACTTACTATCCTGTGCTTTTTAATCTATGTTTAAACATTAAGTGTGCCCACTATACTCACAGTATGTTCAGGAACATAAAACTCTAATTTTCTTAATTTGCAATGCAATCAGTTATGTCGAAAACCCTCTGATCTACTTTCCACAATATTTAACATGATTTTTTTAAAAAATATTTTGAAAGTGTAATGTAAGTAGTGATTTTGTATTAGGCAGGTAGCCTAAAAATCTCTGAAACATCCAAGGTGAAAACAGAGAAGTAAAATATAAATGCTTGACTTCCTGTTATTCACTATAAGCCGTGAACACCTTGGCAGAAGGTATCTATCATCTTCTTAATTATTTTCTTAGATATCATGAGCCATGGTAGCACAGTGGTTAGAGTGCAGTACTGCAGGCTACTTCTGCTGACTGCCGGCTGATTGCAATTTGGCAGTTCAAATCTCACCCGGCTCAAGATTGATTCAGCCTTGCATCCTTCTGAGGTCGGTAAAACGAAGACCCAAATTGTTGGGGGCAATATGCTGCCTCTGTAAACTGCTTAGAGAGGACTGTAAAGCACTGTAAAGCGGTATATAAATCTAAGTGCTATTGCTATCATCACACTGGACACTGTGTGGACACTTAAGGACAGATGTGCACCAGGGGTGGGATCTACTTACGTTTACTACCAGTTCACAACGGGATCGTGCACACTCTCTCGCTTCACTCACATGCGCCTTGCTTCTGCACATGCACAGATCGCCGATGATGACATCCGGGGCAGTGGGTGGGGCCTCTCAACGGTTTTACTACCGGTTCTTGTGAACCGGTCCGAACCGGGGGCAACCCACCACTGATGTGCACCATCTTGACCTGTCTCCAGTGGTCCTTTTCCTAATACTGGATAAAAATGTGCTGTGACTATCCTGTTTCAGCATGCCACCAGCCAGAAAAGAAGTCCTCAAACATTTATCAGACTATAATTTCTTTGGCTACACTTCACAATAGCAATAATGCACCAAGACAAATTCCTTGTGTGTCCAATCACACTTGTCCAATAATAAAAAAAATCTATTCTTCTATTCTATTCTATTCTATTCTATTCTATTCTATTCTATTCTATTCTATTCTATTCTATCACTGTTGTAAGATGTAAGATGTTGTAGGTATATAGTCTCTATGTGCACAGGGAACAGTTTTACAGGAGCTTTAAATCAATGCTTGTTGGATCTTTCATTATCAGATACTGTAGGTTTTGCCAGTTGTTAACTAATCTTTAATATCACCTCCGTGCAATATGTTGTTAAAACTGCTTGGCAATGAGTGGGTATAGATGTTTCAACCAAAGCCCCTGGAGTTCAGCTTCACCTGGTACTGATCATTCTTGATCTTCTTTGCTAGCACAAGTTCTTGCATTTTAGCTTCTTTTTTATTTTTATTATTATTATTCAGCAGATTTGTGTGGGGAGACAGTCTTTTTTTTTTTTGGTATGTGTTGGGAGCAATCTCTACATTTTCAATTTACAAATTAACTACTGCCCAAAGGTTTTACCGAATGCTTTTCTTGACAGATGTACGCTGCCTAACAATAGGAACAAGAATTAATATGTCACATAAAAAAAAAAAAAAACACCTATTCAAGGCACAGACTGTGTTATCTTCATTTCCTATGCATAGAAATCCCAGCACTAATGCAAATGAAAAAAAAAATGGAAGGGGGAAAAAAGTCCATTAGTTGATTTGTTAATGCACATAAGTGTCAACAGGTGTGATCAAGTGTAAAAGGAAAATGTCGCTGGTGCATTTGTGCTGTCAGAGAAGACAGACTTCCTGCAGGAACCTTAAAAGTAAAGTTAAAATTGAAAAGTTGCTGAAACCCTCTATCAGCTGCCACCTTACAAGTATTAGATGTCTGATTTAAGGCTGGCAATCTGCCAGCAACATTTTTAAAAGCTAGGAATGTGTGGGTACAAAAATACCTGCACTTCATGCTGGCACATGAGCATTTAGCCTTGTATATTTCATGGATATGTACTTTGGGGTGGGGGTGCCTCCAACTTGACCCCTTTCTGCTACCAGGAGATACCTTGATGCAATAGAAGAAGCTCCCTCTGTAAGTTATAACTTTCTTCAGAATTCTTTTTTAAAAAATAAGCAAAAATAAACGGAAAGGGCTACAATACATTTGTAATCATTAAAATTTAACTTATGTGAGGAATGATCAAACTTCTCGTATTTATTTAGTAATAATGATGATGCCTTTGTAAGAGTACACTTGGAATATTACACCCAGTTTTGTTGAGACTCTAGAAAGAGTACAGTGAAGAGCAACAAAGAAGATTAGGGGGCTGGAGGCTACTGTTCTGACCTAGGCTTCTTGAGTCAGTAAAACACACGAGTAGTCCCAAAAACCTCTTTTATTGCAACAGCTGTGAATTCATTCATTCACAGATAAGTCTCAATTAGTTATAAAGAGTCCTTCGGGAGAAGTCCTTCGGGATAATCACCCACCTTTATCTCCCTTGACATGCTGCCAAAGAACTAATTGGCAAAGCCACATGGAGTCCAGAATCAAACAGAGCTTCAGGCTTTAAGCTGAACCGAATGAACAAACGTTGCTTCCTGCAAAGGCCCACGTGCCTTTGTTCCTCTTTTAAGTCTTATTTATTTTTATTTTTATTTTATTTTGAATTTGTATACCGCCCTTCTCCCTGAGGACTCAGGGCGGTGAACAGCCAAGTAAAAACATCAAGTACAAATATTAAAATACAGTTAAAATATACATATATAAATTTGGCCCCATTAATTAAAAACAATAAACAAAACACTTAAAAACACTTAAAAAATTAGGCCAGCCCGGCTTGCTGGAAAAGAAAGGGGAGGGGCCAATCATCTCCCAGCCCTACTCCTGAGTCATCCCTTTTGTTTTAGCTTTTCTTGCCTTCTGGCAGCTCTGCGCATGCGCGCACTGAGAACAGGCTCCCTCTGTTCCTCTGCCTCGCTGAGGTCCGACTCTGGAGGCTCCGGAGGCAGCATGTACCTCCCAGATGGCCCTTTCTCTGCTTCCGATGCAGAGCCCTCATCTGAGCCTTCCCCAGACTCCAGAACTGGCCTATGGTCCTCCCCAGCCTTCTCACTGTCTGACTCTGCTGCCAGCTCCTCAGACTGCTGGTGGGCCACAACAGCTACAACATTTGAAGTACAGTTGCAGGAACTGGATATGTCTAGTCTAGTAAAATGAAGGACTAGGGGGTGACATGATAGCACTTTTCAAATATTTGAGAGGCTGCCACAAAGAGGAAGAGATCAACCTATTCTCCAAAGCACCAGAAAATAGGAGAAGAAACAATGGATGGAAACTTATTAAGGAAAGAACCAAACTAAAATAACCCATTGCAATACTTTATACTAATGTTGGTCTCTGGAATTCTGATGGTCAACTCCCACATGTTACATGCACCAACTTCATTTAAATGAGAAGCTCATGAAAAATCAATGAGAATATAGACCTGTTCTCCCTGAACAATCAATATTATTGTATTTTGTAAGTGGATAACCTCCACATAAATATACATATGTTTGAATAGCAACATGTGGTGAAATTGTCACCATGCATGATGTTTCCAATGAAATTTCTGGTCATGTCACACTGCAAGGATATGCAGACTATTCTATTTTGACTTCAAAATCATTGTAGAGTTTAAAAATGGGCCAATCTGACCATGCCAGAAGTGTTCAAATTTCAAAGTGAATTGTTTTCAAGCTTCTTTTTCTTCTAATGCAGAATTCGTAACCCTCACAATCATATCCTCTTAATCAGATAGATATATATGTCAGAAATTTTTGTACAATCTTGATTCTGCTTAGCATCCCCTGTACCAACATATATATACATGGACATAAATATGGACCATATTTTCTATATGAACTGTAGGTTATCAACTCTGAATATATCTGTAGAAGGAAGTAGATTTCCATGTAGCATTGGCTGACAGTTGTACACAAAAGATTGCAGCCTTATTTTTGCATTTCAGGAATAACATAATTGTCTGCTCTTTGGCCTAAACAGAATGGATAGTACAGTCTCAGCCCCAACTGCTTCTGCTAGTCTCCACAGAAATAGGCTATATCACAAAATCAATACCTATTTATTTTAGCACTTAACTAGGGCATGACCTAAAACAGAATTGTTTTTCTCCACTGTAATATGCTGTTTACAAAGCTGAAACATGTTTTCATATTTCATTATTCAAGCCAGACAGGAAAATGGACTGAAATTTCTATCAGCCTCAGGTACAAATTTACCACAGAAACTAATATTCTCCACACCAGTGTAATACTCAAAACTGGAATGTGCTGACCTGACGGGGAAGTGGTTGTGTGTGTTTTTAACCATCGTTTTATAAATTGAGCAGATTTAGCTCTAAAAGCTTTCTGGCTCTGCATTTGTGGATTTACTCTGGAAAATGAGGAGAAATCTTCACATCTTTTGTTTATGTTCAGTTTCAGTATGGGGTGAGGTTAAATACATTGGTGTGTGTAATTGGTACCTTCAGTTCTCTAGATATATGGCTAATTATGATCATTGTCAGGCTTATGATGGCTGTAATCACTGCATCCATATTACTGGATCCTTATCATAACTTCAGTGGGATTGTCTTGGACTCATGATGAAGTGGAGTTTGCTATTATGAGCCCATTGACATTCCAGTTCAAATGGTACCATTACTAATTCCAAGTTATCTCTTGAGAGCAGATACATTTTTTCTGTGTCTTCACTATTCCATTCTGTAATTCTGTCATCACTGTACCATTCCTGTGCTCCTATGTAGGCAATGATGATGCAATACACAGCAAGCCACATTGAGACATGAATGCAACTCTTTTTTAAAAAATATATCTATCTATCATCTATCTATCTATCTATCTATCTATCTATCTATCTATCTATCTATCTATCTAAATATGTAAAAAGAAAAAGAATGCACAAATTTATATAAGAAGGTAAGAAAAGCTATAAAAAAGAAACAAAAACATAGACATACTATATATTTGTATATAAAGTTGCATAATAAATGTTTCAATGAACGGGAGTTATAATTCAATAGATAATCAATATTGATCAATTATGCAGACAATTAAATAGTTGGAACCATATATGTAGGAGAAGAGCAGGCAGAGTTAGAAGGTGGAATTAAGCGAGTCATCAGCCTAGAGTCATTACATTCCCACAGTCTAAGTCCAGCCCTTTCTGTATTCCATTGACCATTATCTGGCATCAGTTTAGTATTGTACATTAGTTGACTAGATTCTTGTGTATAAGCCTGAGCAATAAATCTTCTGAACTGGAGCTTATGTGTGACTCTGATCCTTTGCACCTGACAATATGTTCTTTTTCTAATGCTGAACAATAAGTCTCTGGGCTACAAGGAAGGTACAGAATATGTACCTGAATGCATCCCAAGACCCTCAACTATATATCTCAAGAATTAGATACAATGGAGGAAGAAGTGGCAGATGATAACTTCAGTGAAGTGCAGAGGTTTTTTTCCCCTTTCTTATTGAGTTTCTGGACTAGGAATGTATATCCTATGCTTCTCGGTAGGAGAAGACATATTCTGTGCATGATTTCTCACTTAGCCAAATGAAGAAAAACTTAAAATGTTCCATAAAGTACTTTAAAAAACAAAATACAAAACTATCCATGAAAATAAAATAAACAGGATCTAACCAGAAAAGTAAAATAAGCACAGACATTTATTCTTTACTTCTAATTAAACATTGCATAATTAATTCAAATACATTGAGTGAAAAGGTCTCTCATTTCACTGGAATCATCATGCACATTCCAGGATATATCAACCAACAAAAAATTTGCATGGTTTAAAAAAAAAATCCTGAATATTGAATTTTACATAATGTGTGGGTGGGAAAATCTGTCACCCTTGAGATTTCTAGCATTTGTTACAACGGGTGACAATAGCAGGGAAATTGGAGAATTGCATTTCATCAACATGTGCAATACCATACATTCTCTACTCTTGTTCTATTAGAAAATGTTTTTAAAAATGTTATTAACAGTAAAAATGATGATGGTGAAGAAGGAGGATGGAATGTGGAAGAAACATTTCAACTCACCATAACACATCCTATTTTCTTCAGAACTAAATGTATTACACTATTAACTTATTATTGAGTGTTTATGAGAATTTGTGACCATTTTGCTCCTGTTCTGTACCGTACTTGAACTTGATATCAAGAATATGCTATCTAGAAGATGATCCTTTGATACTTATGCTTTGTCTACCACAACCAAGAACAATAAATGCAGCACATGTATGCAGTAAAAGTCAATGTTTTGTCTCATGAACAGATAATTTACATGGATTTGAAATTAAATCTGTAAATCTGAATTGGTAGCTATTTCTTTTTGTCCTACTTGTTTGTTTGTTTTTTTAAAATGCATTATTCAAGACACTTTACATTAATGTTGATACAAATATGTTTATGATAAATTAATATTAATTAAACTGCTCCAGAAAAAGTCATCTCCACTTAGGAGTAAAAAGAGGAGTCCCTGCAGATTTTACTCTGCTAGTCATTACTGACTGTAGGGGATGATGCCCCATTCATCAGTAAAAATGGCTTGTTTTTAATCAAGGAAATAAACACATCTCATAGCTTGGATCCCCTTAGTTCCTTATGAATAAGGTTGAAGTCGCATCTCATATCTTCAGGTGCAATAAGCTGAAAAAAATTTATGGTTATGTTCATAAATTGACAGTATAGACAAAGGAGAGCTGCAAGGTACAAAGGAGGGCCATAAGTTACAAGAAGCATTTTCTTCGTTTACACTTAAAGATCAAATTAAAAGGAAAAAGAAAACACACATTTATGAGACTGACAAAAATAGATTAAAAGCAGGAAATGTGATAAAACAACAGGTTAAATGGGTTGAAATCAATTAAGAAAAAGTATCTATCATCTATCTATCATCTATCTATCTATCACAAGGGTGTCAAACTCACATTGTCACATGACGTATTGTGACTTTTTTCCCCTTCGCTAAATCAGGCGTAGGAGTGGCCAGTGCATGACATATCCATCCCACCTGCCATGAGTTTGACAGCCCTGATCTATCATCTATCTGTCATGTATCTATCTACAGTGGTATATAGCACTGGGTGCTCCAGCCCTAATCAAGATTACATCTATTGGTTTCTGATGTGCAAAATTTAGCACCTTTCCATTATTTTCATGAGATTAACTTAATCTATTGCAGGGGTATCAAACTCATGTTGTCACGGCGGCGTCACATAACATATCGTGATTTTTTTTCCCCCTTCGCTAAACCGGGTGTGGGAGTAGCCAACATGTGACACATCCAGCACACGGGCCGTGAGTTTGAACACCCTGATCTATTACTGAATAAACTGAAATCCCTGTTAATCCCCCCCACACTTGTATCAAAAATTGCAAATTCAGCTCAACAAAGGTAGCATAGAGAGATCCTTTGGCCAAATAGAATATTTTTCTTCAAAATAGTGCAGAATGCTATATTGATCAAAGTCTATCCATCTATAAATGGATACGGTGCTAATTAGACATGGGGGGGGCGTGGAAGCAATGTTTTTCAACCTTAGCGACTTTAAGGTATGTGAACTTCCTGGCTGAGGAATTCTGGGAATTGAAGTCCACACATGCTAAGGTTAAGAAACACTGCTTTAGAGCTCTACTTCTTAAAACCAAAAGCCCAGAGCCTTTAAAACACTAATCTTCTAAAAAGAACTTCAGTATTTTTATCAAAAGAATGTAAGTTATAGTAATAGTTTGGGAATCAGATGCATTAAGCAATCTAGAGCACAGGATTTCAGTAAAAATGTAACTTTAGATTCATGAAAGGAAATCAGTGTTTCCTTGACATTCAATGGTGAAAGGAAAGCATTTCCATTAAAAGTGTATTTTAAAAAGACAAATATAAAGTTGCTCATGGCAATGAACGAGTTGACTCCATTATGCCCAGCAGGGTCTCTAAAAATGTATTTCTAAAAGTCCTTTGTTTACATGTCATTTCACAGTGTTTCAAAATGGAGCCAGCTATGTATTACCAGCATAGTCTGGTTTTTCCTATGACTCATGTAATAAGAGGAAAAAATGCAAAATAACTTTTCCTGCCCAAAGACGCCTTTTGAATGTTACAGATTTCTGCTTAATTTCAAATAATATAAACAGGGAACCAGCAATTTTCCAGATACGTCAGATTCCAGCTTCCATTAGACCCTGGCAGCAAGGATAGTGGTTAGGATTACTGCAATTGTAGTCCCTCCCTGTTTACTTCATCAGAATTGGCAGAAAAGCTATGTAGCTTATATGGGAAGAAAGACAACTACTAGATCATAGAAGAATAGGCAAATATTTTAAATGAGAACTCATTCAGATATTGGAAAGCCATGTCTGCATGTTTATATATGTGTCCATATGAGTTTGTGTGGGTGTGTTGTGTTGGAAGTTAAAGAATTGATACTTGACAATAATTCCAAACACAAATCAGGATAGATCCTTCATCTGTCAGGAAGCATCCTGAGGGAGAGATGTGTAACAATATAACAATGAGGGTTATTGCCTGAATGGTATTGCAGAATTTAACATACTTCTATGGCTGATTGGCCATTTTCACAAGATTTGGAATATTTGTGGATTTGGATATCTTAAAAATGGCATTAATCTGGTTAAGTTACATCAGCTTTGCAAATCCATTGATATAAGCTCCTCCTGCCACTACATAATAGATTTACTTGGTACCATACTTATTTATTTTGAACTTTTGAAGTTATTCTAATTCTTTTTATGCTTTATGGTGTATGCTGCCCACAGGCAGTTGTTCAGACGGATACCTTATAGAAATTAAATAAATGAATAAAATAAACACCTCAGCTTCTCCATGAGTTTGTCCTCCAATATGGAAATCAATGTGATACACTGCCAAAGATACATTGGAGGTACTACAAAAGGGGATCTTTTTAGTGGCAGCACCTCAGCTGTCATGCTTGCAGTTTCATTGATAGCCTTTAGATGGCAATAAAGAAAAATGCTATTTTAAAAATGGATATGATCCAAATTAAATATAATAAGTGCTTTTAATTTATATTTTTAGTCTTCCATTTTTAATATTTCAAGAGTGTGCTCTGATTGTGATCTTTGTTCTAGTGGGCTACTTATGGAGTTGAAAAATAGTAAGATACATTTCATAACCAAGAATAATAAAAGAGTCATTAACTTTATCGGCAAATATGGAAAGATAACATATTTTGGACATAAATTCTGCTTAGATACTAATATTTTCATTAACTGTTGAGTGCATTTGGATCATAATGAAATGACTTGATCGATCTACATAATGATTCACTCAAGTGAGATAATAAAAATGATAAAAAGACAAGCAGATATGTTCTTTTATTGAACTACAATCCAGTTGGATTTCAATGCCTTATTTCTTAAATTCAAAGCAGATTAAGGAACTCTTGAATGTACAGGGAGCAGGTTAGTAGAAGAGCCCATATGGCTTCTCACAATAAGCTTTAAAAAGTATTAAAATTGTAGACCAGAATAAAATAAAATTAGAAGAGAGCACCAATTCTAAAAGTGCACATAAGTTATACCTTGGCATGGATTTAAGACCTAATCCTCTGTGAAATGGACTTCATATAAATGTTAATATTAATTTAATTGATAAGGTGAAATATTCAGCAAGAGACCATGTTCAGATCTTAAAATGTCTTATATTCTGGAGCTATGCATCCCACCTCCTGGTAGTATCCTTGTTACAAATTGTTCTGAAAAAAGATGAAGAGCTATGTAAGTTTCTTATTTATTTATAAGCTATATGTTTTAACTTCATCTACAAGCTTCAGACATACAGAGAGTAAGTCATTTGCGTACACCAGCATTGATACTATTGTCAATTCCTCTCTAAATTTCTAATTAGCCATTATTTATAAACTCAATTGTAAAATTTACTCTTAGTTATGATATTTTTAAAAAATGAAGCACAATTCTGTTTTCTCAACTGCAGAGTATGTATTTTAAATTGTTGTGGTCCATGAACCAAGAACCCTGGAAGTTATTCAGTTGTTCCTTCTTAATGTCACAGGGGAGTTTTTTGTTTTTGTTTTTGCAGAGGACAGAATTTCAGATGGTTCCTTCAGGATCTTCAGTCTGGGAATTAAGATTTGCCACAATTCTTTAATTTAAACAATGTGCCAGTGAGGAAGATCTCCAGATGATAGCAATAGCACTTAGACTTATATACCGCTTCTTAGTGCTTTACAGCCCTCTCTAAGCGGTTTACAGAGTCAGCATATTGCCCCCAATAATCTAGGCAGGGGTGAAATTCAGCAGGTTCTGACAGGTTCTGGAGAACCAATAGTGGAAATTTTGAGTAGTTCGGAGAACCAACAAATACCACCTCTGGCTGGCCCCAGAGTGGCGTGGGAATGGAGATTTTGCAATATCCTTCCCTCAGGACTGGCTATGAATTTTATTCATTTGTGAATCTGCTTCCCACTTATTCTACTTTTTTCAGTGTTCTAATGCAGGAAAACTAAATCTGTCCCTCTTTTCTTTTATTTTGGATATGCTCAGTGAAGAATATTTCAACACCCAACAGAAATAGAACTGGACAGATCACTCTATTTCCATTTTGCCTATTTTTAAGAACATATAGACAATGCAATGGTTTAAAGTGTGGATTTAGGGCACAATAATCCAAATTAGATCAGAACACTCTGACCTTGGAGTGTTTCTACATATCCAGTTGCCTGCCAACCAGGGGTGGAATCCAGCAAGTTCTGATAGGTTCTGGAGAACCAGTGGCAGAAATTTTGAGTAGTTCAGAGAACTGGCAAATACTACTTCTGGCTGGCCCCAGAGTAGGGAGGGAGTGGGGATTTTGCAGTATCCTTCCCCTGGAATGTGGTGGGAATGGAACTTTTGCAGAATCTTTCCCCTGCCACGCCCACTAAGCCACACCACACCTACCAAGCCATACCACACCCACCAAGCCACACCACGCCCACCAAGCCACGCCCACAGAACTGGTAGTAAAAAAAAAATTGGATTTCATCACTGCTGCCAACGTATCCAATAGGCCAATAAAAAGAACATAGAGATACATGCACATTTCCAGTGTGGAAGTAGTTGTTGGGAGAGAGACAGAGAGAGAAAAAAGAAACTAGCAGCAAAATTGAGAAAATGTTAAATCCTATGAATTGATTTTATTTATTTATTTATTTATTTATTTATTTATTTATTTATTTATTTATTTTATTTATTTTATTTTATTTCCAATTTATATACCGCCCTTCTCCCTGAGGACTCAGGGCGGTGTACAGCCAGAATTAAGAACATGAAATACAAATATTAAAATACAGTTAAAATATATATAAATTTGGCCCAAAAATTAAAAATCACAAACCAATTAAAACATTTAAAAATTTCTTCTTAAGCCAGCCCGGCTTGCTGGAAAAAGTGGGTTTTAAGGGCACGGCGGAAGGCACTGAGGTCTTTGATTCTCCTTATCTCAGGGGGCAACTGATTCCAGTTATTTATTGGTTCGATTTATATGCTGCCCTTTTCCGGAGACTCAGCAATAGCCTTCATACTTTTGTATATACCTGCTTAGTAGGGCTTTCAGGCCCCCCCTAAGCGGTGTTCTTTTTTATACAAAGTCAGCTTATCGCCCCTACAAACTGGGTCCTCATTTTACCTACCTCGAAAGGATGGAAGGCTAAGTCAACCTTGAGCCTGGTGAGATTTGAACTTGCAGTAATTGCAGGCAGCTGGTGTTACTTAACAGTGCTTTAGTCTGCTGCGCCACCAAGGCTCTGATCCCCTCTGATCCAAATTTAATCTGGGAAGAATAATCTGGTTAGACCTGGTTGGTTTGTTGATCATATGTAGATGAAATTAGTAATGGTAGATGTGACAACAGTCTATCAATACCTACAGATACTAAAACTCTGACTGTAAGAACGAGACTTCCACTTGTTAGCATTCAAAATGACCCTCTTCTAGAAGAGAATGAGATTTTGAGAGACTGGAAGAAAGTCCAGCAAGTACATTTTGCTGCTGCTAGAAGAATTTATTTCTGCAGAAACCTATAACTCCTGGGTTAATATAGTGAACTTTGATGGGACTAGAGGGAAATATAGGCTTCACAGGAAAGTTAGAGCAAAGTTAGATGCTTTTCTGAAACACAGATTTATGGATGTGATTCAAACTGATAAGATCAAAGCCTGCAGTAATGCTTTACACTGCCTTCCTATCAAGCACTAAATTGAGCCGTGTAACAGTTGTCACTGATATGGATATGGCTCAGTTCACATGAGATGTTAAAACGGTCTGCAGAATATATGATTGGCATAAGAAGGAATGCCATCCTTGACTCTGTTACTGGATTCACAAGCCATCCTTGACTCCATGCTTTTCAACCATATTGAAAACTAACCTGTGCAAACAGTTAAGGAGAATTTGCACAGGCTATATGAAAGAAGAAATTTGGAACTGTGCTTTTACCATGTAGGGATACTTTCTATATCAGTTGTTCTCCTGAGTATTCCAACCTTTTCTTCACCATGGACAATATCTTTTGTGGCCATGGACCATGGCCACCAAATCCCAAGACTTAACTCAAGATTTAAATCATAACATTTCTTCAAGCTTTTGCAGACCACAGGTTAAGAACCACTGATGTCACACATTGTAAGATGCATGTTTATTTTAGGAGGAGCATTTACCAGAAAACCTTTGGGTGTCCGATTGCCTGCTTAGTTTAAGAAGGGAAATATGTACCGGTATATCAGTAGAAGATACAGCCAGAAGGATAGCCATTGCTGTAGAAAACCGATATAGAAATAATGTTGAATTGGCTAAAATGAAGAAGTCAAAACAGCTGGAGAGAAGAAGAGGTAGCTTGATAGGAAACAAAAGGAAAAAAAATCTTCAAAGGTATCCATACTGTTCAGTAGTAATGCTTGGAATAATTTTCTCATTCCTTTATGCGCCAGAGCTTTTCTATTCTTACTAATAAGTGCAAGGTGTCCCCTCAATTCGCAGGTTACCTCTGAAATCACATATCCCCCCAAGACTGTTATTTAAATATTATAAACCCAATAGTATGGAGGAGAAATTAGGACCAGAAGTTAGAATCATTGGCTGAAAATACATTCAACTGGGTATCTTCTTTCAGCCAATCAGGATTAAAGCAGAGTCACTTTTCAGACTCTCTAAATCAAGTTTGGCAGATCTGAGGTCGGGGGAATGGCATATGCGTCCACATCTATCATGTATATTACATTTGAAACAGGCTTTTTGAAAGTTCTTTTTTCTAGAACAGCATGTTTCTAGAGTCCTAGACACCATTGGTCACAGAACTTTTAAAGAGCAAATTCCATATATAAGCAGGTTAAAAGAATTTATTTAAAATAAAACCCAAGTTGCATATGTCCCTAAACTCTGGATTCAACCTCAGGATCCTTCCAGATGTACCTAACAAAGTGTTGGGGTTGTTGATATATCTGTCATCAAGTCACGGGAGAGAAGGGAACCATTATTAAAAGCACAGCTTTAAGACATTAAATCAGGGGTGGGCTTCAAAAATTTTAGCAAGGGGTTCTCTGCCTGGTTGCTGGGTGGGTGTGGCCATGGGCCTGGCCTAGTTGGCCTCCTGCACCATGGCGGGGAGGGACATTTTTGCCCTCCCCGGACTCCGGAGGCTTTCCTTGAGCCTCTGGGAGGGCGAAAACAGCCTCCCCAGGCTCTGGAGGCTCTTCTGGAGGCCAGAAATGGCCCCGTTTCTGACCTTCCCAAACTTCAGGTAGGCCCGTTTTTCGCCCTCGCTGAGACTCTGTGCAGTCCCTGCACTTACCTGCATCCAAAACGGGCCACATGGGGACTCCTGTGAGGGGTGGGGTGGGCGGGGCCAGCCAGGATGGGATTTGGGGGTTTTCCGAACTGCACAGAATCTTAGAGGTTTTCCTGAACCCCTGCGAACCCCAGCAGCCCACCCCTGCATTAAATTTGCAACATTACCTCCGAGTCTTGATCACTTCATGAGCATAACATACAACTTCCTGGGCACACCATGGGAACAGTTTACTATGGCTTTCTTCCAGTTTATTTTTTCAACTTCCTAGGTTAATCTATAGTGCTGATATTGATGAGTATCCCAGGTAAGTACCAATCAGACTTGACCCTTTCCAGGCCCAGATGAGGCCAGATGCCCAGATGCTCTCTGCTAAGACACTGCAATTAAATCTATATCAAATCAATTTTATTTACTTGTTTGTCCCAGGCATGCTCATGCCTGCAAAAAAACAAGCCCATTTCATGATTATGTTAACCTGGGGCTAGACGCCATCATAAAGAGAGTCATAAACAATTCAATAAGTGAATTGTTGTCCAGAATAATTGAGTCAAAGGGATTAATGATTTAATATGTATCTGTTTTTCAAGAAGATTTACCTGTGCAAAGATGGAACATTTTCAAGAAGAAAATGGAACCAAAGTCAATAGTCTCTCACCTGCAATATTGAAAACCAATCCTGGAGCTACACTGCAATTTCTTGAATTATAGATCTGTAGTGAGATTGTGTGTGTGTGTGAAAGAGAGGGGGGGAAGAGAGAGAGGGAGGGAGGGAGGGAGGGAGGGAGGGAGGGAGGGAGAGAAAGACTAAGTATGCTATTGGCGAAGGAGAATTCTGTTTATTAAGATATACGCTAGTAACCTAAGGAAGTTGTATTGCACTGGAAATGAGTCTAAATTACCAGTAGAGAAGCCTGACATATTTCCAAGTAATAAAAATATTACACCCTTGCACTCTAAATAAAATCTTAGTTACTGTTGACAGTTGATACAAAACCCCAGTCACAAATACCAAGCCAGGGAAAATAAGGGCTAACTTTTGTGGTGGCTGTTGTTATTGTTGTTGATACATCTGGCATCCAATCACGAAAGACAATGTCTGTGTCACCTGAATGGCCCCCCAGGCATTCACTATATCTACATTGAGGTTAAACATCTATGTGAAGATGTGACAGCACACCTTATAAAAGATATTATTGAGTAATATAGACTTTCTGTAATAACCAAAGAGGAAAGAATATAGCTTTTTAAAGGCCTCCCCATGGCCGATCTCATGACTCAAAGATGAGAGACACTGTGCTGCAAGCTAAGTAATAAAATCTGGTGGAGACTCTAGGCAAGCTTGTGACAAATCATATCAAAGTATTATTAAAGAAGGAACTTGAGACCCAAGACTATTATTGATTCTTGACAGAATTTCTTATAAATAAGTGTTGCAATCTGATCTTGGCCGAGCCAAGGTCCTAGTAGAATTCTACCTATTTACAGGCAGGTTGCAAACCAGTGCCATTATATTACTGAAAGATGAAAGGGGTAAATTTGGCTGGAGAGATTTTGGCTGCTGCCTGGCAGAGGCCGGAGACTATTAGTATGGCCATGCAGGCCCCAGAGAATGAGGGAGGGTAGAAGCAAGATGATTGCATGTACCTGCCCAATTCCTAGCGGTAAAACACTGTGTCAATTTTCAAGCTTCACAGGAATCTTCATCACCAGACTGGCAAGGGAACGATCACTCAATGTTGTGCAGAATATAAATTGTTCTAATATCTGATGGTTACCTGTGTCGCTTTGAAAAAGTTTTTAAATACAGATAAGGTTTAAAAGAGCAGTCCTTACAGCAACACGTTCACAGCTTTGGTGTCCCTCTCGCTGCAGACTCACCAAATTGTCACTGTTTCCCAAAGGAAAGGGAGAAACAAGTCAGACATTCTACCGCAGAACGGTTTGCTAAAAAGCAAATTCCGTCATGGGAATTGTGGCTACTGGATAAAAAAGAATAATAGCCATAGATTATATTAAACAATATAAAGGATGGATCTTAGTTGAGTTTAAGATCTTCTCCTCCTCCCCTCGCATCTTGGGTTCTTTTCAGAAGTGAAATTCAGCAGGTTCTGGAGAACCGGTAGCAGAAATTTTGAGTAGTTCGGAGAACCGGCAAATACTGCCTCTGGCTGGCCCCAGAGTGTGGTTAGAATGGAGATTTTGCAATATCCTTCCCCCAAGAGTGGGGAGGGAATGGGGATTTTGTAGTATCCTTCTCCTGGAGTGGGGTGGGAATGAAGATTTTGCAATATCCTTCCCCCAGGAGTGGGGTGGGAATGGAGATTTTGCAGTATCCTTCCTCTGCCACACCACCAAGCCACGCCCACCAAGCCACACCATGCCCACCAAGCCACGCCCACAGAACCGGTAGTAAAAAAATTTGAATTTCACCACTGGCTCTTTTCAATTGAAAGGTTCCCACTGGTTGCTAATTCAAAACCATTTCACACTTAGGAATGTGGCCTGATTATTACACAATAAATACAGTGAAAAAACCTAAAGGAGCAGAAGCAGCAGCTGGGATCAGACATGAAAATGTATCAGGAGGTAGAAAAGCAATTTGGGTAAAGAGTAGCTTTTTTTTTTTTTAATCAGGACAAAATGGTCTACTCAAATATGGGACGGAGCATACTGCTTCCTCTTGCGAAGGCTCCTGGATTGGGCTGAAAGGTGAAAGCGGAAGCAATATGCTCCATCCTATATTTAATCAGGTTGTCCGGATTAAAAAAAAAATAAAACACTTAATCTCTCCCCTGGTATAGCTGCCAAAGCTAGGAGAGCCTATGGCTTAGATCTACCTAATATGTAAGCAGCCTCGGTTCAAATGCCAGAAGGGTATGGCTAGCTGACAAGAGCTAAATAGCTTGAAATAGATCTATACTAGTCTCCCTTTATTTCTTTGTTGGTAAATATAAATTTGGGGAAAGAGTTTTGAGAAAGGGATCAGTAGTACCACTCTTCACCCATTGTTTCTTACTTGAAACTCATATACAGTTTTCCTCTGTATATGAGGAATATATACACTTGCTAAGCAAGATGGTTGTTACATGAGTTTAGCCCCATCTTACGACCTTTCTTGCCACAGTTGTTAAGTAAATCATTGTGGTTATTAAGTTAGTAACATGGTTGTTAAGTGAATCTGGCTTCAGGGGTGAAATTCAGCCGGTTCCTACCAGATCGCGCAATATGGTAGGGCCGACTGCGCGAAGCCCTGCCCACCCGCGTGGACATCATGATGTCCCTTTTTTGCAATGATTTTCAGCCTCTGCGCATGCGCAGAAGGCTTTGCGCATGTGCGGACGACAGCGCACACAAGCAAAATGATTGTGCACGCAGCGCGCACACATTTGCTAACCAATAGGGAAGGTAAGTGAATTTCACCCCGTCTGGCTTCCCCATTGACTTTGCTTTTCAAAAGATTGCAAAAGATGATCACATGAACCCAAGATTCTACAACCATCATAAATGCACCCCAGTTACTAAGCATCCAAATTTTGATCATGTGACCATGAGGATGCTGCAATGGTTGTAAGTGTGAAAAACTGTCATAGGTCACTTTTTTCAATGTCATTGTAACTTCAAATGGTCATTAAACGAATGGTTGTAAATCAAGGACTACCTGTAATTTCTATTGTTGTATTTCTGCTCAAAGAAACCCACTATCAGGATAGTATCTCTGTGTATCATGTATCTCCTATGTGCCACTTTATACTTCAGTGCAGGGCCTAGGAAATCAAACACTAACGTATCCTTCCCACCATGTGAAATGGTCATGTCTATGGAGATCAAACTTACAGAGATAAAGAATGATGACTCGCTAGATATTTTTCTTATCTTGCACATTTGGGATGATTCTTGTCTTGAATTAAGGACTGTTTAGTTATGCCGGCCACATGACCACGGAGATGTCTTCAGATAGCACTGGCTCTTCGGCTTTGAAACAGAGATGAGCACCGCCCCCTAGAGTCGGGAACGACTAGCACATATGTGTGAGGGGAACCTTTACCTTTACCTTTACTGTATTCTGAAATAAGACCTATCTAGTAGAGCTGAGCAATGCTTTTCTTGGCACATTATGAACAGCTCTTTCATGACATACCTTGACATTGAAAATTCAGGATAACTTGGCTGGATCAGACCAAAGACTCATTTAGTCTAGCTAATACTTTAGTGACATTTGTCCTGCAGCAATCCTACCTGAAGTATTCTGGGAGTTGAAGTCCACACATCATAAAATGGCTAAGGTTGGAAACACTGCACTAAGGGATTGATGCACATTGAAACATAACATACTTGCAAATACTACTCAGCTGACTTGATAAAAAATAAAAAACTCCATACTTCACCCAATGGAGTCTCATCCAAAATTTCTCTCCGATTTTCTTATATAAATAAAAAAGCATTTTTACAGTTTTATTTACCTCAAATTGGATGAGTAAAAATGGAATAGACCAGGGTCAGCAACTCTCGGCTCTGGAGTCACATGTGGCTCTTTCATTCCTCTGCTGTGGCTCCCTTTCGCCGGTTGGCTCCACAATTGATAGGACTTTCGGTTAGGACAGGTAGAGGAAAAAGGACACCGCACTATGAGGAGGCTCTATGGTGGGGGAACCGGACTTCCAGTCGGCTCCAGAATTGAATGGGGGGCTTCAGGTTAGGACCTTTGTGGCTCTTTGAGCGTTTAAGGTTGCCGACCCCTGGAATAGACCTTCAACATAGCACAAATTATCACATCCTCCCTGCTGCAGTGGGTGAACAATCTTACACATAGGAAATGAATGGAGAACCTCTCTGCCACGATGAATTCCAGACGCATATGTCTCTGATCTTGGAGACACATCCTAATAATAAATGGCCATCGCAACTAGGAACCATTGAAATCAACACAGTATACCAAGAAGGATTTCAAAAGTCTCCTCGAATATGCCTAATTAACCTTAAAATCTATTTTAAAAGAGAGAGAGAGACAGAGGAAAAGCAATTACCCTTTTTGCCTAAGCTTATAACTGCGCTATGAATGTGTTAGTGGGATGAATGGGTGACCCTTGTGAGTACTAAGGACACACCTTCATTAGCGTCCATATTGTTGCACTGAAGAAGCTGATACAGTCAACTGAAATGACAGGGTGATAAATATAAAACCACTATCATCAATAAGACTGGAATGTAAAAGCACTTAGTTTCAGCCTAAGTAACTCACAGAAAGTTTGGTTTCAGGAACCAACGCATCATCCATCACCACGCTACCTTCTGTTGACAAAGTAATTGTAAGATATCTAGAATGGAGGTTCAATATGAACTGACATTTTTGAAAGGAGGAATTGTGTGCTGCACTTACTCATTAAATGTATTTTCTTGCACTAAAGATGTTTCCTTTTTTAGTTTATGTATGAATAACTTTACTTAAAGTTCCCTTGACACACTGACTTTGCTTTGAATAGCATCTTATATTCATTAACATAAAACCTGAAAGAAAATAATTTTAATGCAGCTTTTTTTTTTTAACACTTCAAAAGTCTTTAACAAACTGATCGTGCACAATTATGTATTCCAAGGGGAATTATAAAGAGATCACAGAAGGTTGAAAAGTTCTGGTTAAAGGAGTGGAGGGGGGAGAGAAAGAGAGAGGTAGAGAGTGAAAACATACTCCTAAGTAGAAACAGCCATGCTGTGCTGGTACTTGAATGCTTATCAAATTGTAAAAGTAATAAAATTATTCTAGAATGCCAAAGTTTGTAGGATGAGTATGATCTGTCTGACAATAAGTGAGAATGACAAGATATTCAGAAATCAGAAATCAATTTACGTTGCAGTTTGAAGTAGAGCAACACAATCCAGACACAGTGTAGTGCTTTTCATGATTTAAATGGAAACGTTAAGTGTTTCCAACCGAAGAGAATATATGTAGCTAAAGGTTGAACTATGGAGCCTTTTGTGCTTTCTGAGCATGGCTTTTTCCTTGCAAAAGTTTCATTACCTGACTAGGTAATATCATCAGTGCTACTAATGAGTGTGGGGTTTGCTCCCTGTTTATATAATATACAGTAGCTTGCCCTGCCAGGGTTGGTGGGGGAATGGTTTTATCCTTGGCAATTCCTTGATTAGGGTATTGTTTTTGCTTGATCATTTGTCTGGTGTTAATCCCTGCTTATCTGGGAGAAAAATGCTATGGAGAAAAATGCCTTTGTTGGCCTCGGCTCAAGAAGTGTTTCATAGAAAAGAAACAGCAAGCAAAGACAAATGGTTAATATATAAAGACTTGCTAGACAGGAAAATGGGGAGCTTAAGATGAAATCAAGAGAACAATTGACTGCAGAGGGATTTAGTTTTCAGTGGTTCTCATATTCACAATTAAGAGAAAGATTTAATATAGATAAAATGCATCAGGAATGGAATATGATAAAATGGAATTTGAAAACGAATTATGTGCAAATGATAAGTGATTACTAAAACGTATAAACTTTTGCTGAGATTAGTAACAGAGGTAGAGCAAGTAAAAAACCGTATGGTAAAATGGGCCAAGAATTTTGCTTATAATATCCAAATAGATCAATGGAAGAAAATTTGTTTTAAAAATCAGAAAGTCACATTGTCTTACAATTTAATATATGTATGTGTATATATGTGTGTGTGTGCGCGAGTGTGTGTGTGTACACTGCTTGTATATGACATCAGAGAAATTGATTAAGAAGTATAAAAGTACTTCTAATCATGTTTGGAAATGCGAAAAACTTGAAGGGACATTTTATCATATTTGCTGGACTTGTGATAAAGTGAAAAGATTCTGGGTACAAATGCATTTAGTGATATGTACAGTTTTAAAAATTAATATTCTAATGAACTTTATTTATTAGAATTTACATACACTCAACTAGAAAAGGCTTATGGATAATTGATTTTATATATGGTACCTGGAGTAAGGCTATTCTATTCACAAAGATGGAAAACTACAGAATGACCAATAATGGAAGAATGGATTATGAAGACGGTTGAGTTTGCAGAAAAGACTAAATTGACTTATTTGATTAAGGAGTGAACTACAGTTACTTTTATAAAAGACTGGAAACCCTTTATACATTTTTTTTTTCTGAAAATGAATAAAAATGAACTGCTGACTTAGGGAATTATTGATTAAAAAAGGTTTGTTTATGGAAAGAAGGGAACTATGATATGCAATATGGTAGAGATGGTAATTGCTACGTTTGTTGTAATTGCTGCAAAGATCAGAAATGGCTTCTGTGGATATCTTTTTTTTTTTCTTTCTGTTATTCATTTTTTACTTTCTATTTCTATTTCTTCTTTTTATCTGTAGTTTTTAAAATCTTGATAAAATCTTATTTTAGATTATTAAAAAAAGAACTGGGCCCATCTAATTATAGTGTCATTTTTTTAATTTAACTCTCTTTAAAGAGAGTTTGGAAACAATGTTGGTTCTAGGTGAAGGAATTTGATGGTGTAGTGATAAGAATATCAGATTCAAATCTTTCTTTAGTTATGTACTTGCTGTCAATCAAATTACATGTTATTGACATGCAATTTCATAATTACCGGTTGTATATTCCCTAAGTCTGTTGTAAGTTGAAAAACTTGATATCTGTCACTTTGAACTCTTCAAAAGAAGAGTGGGACAACAATTGAATAAATAAATAATGGAGATATGTGCACAAATACACCAATACTTAAACAAAAATATTTCTTTCAAGCATGGTGGCCACAAAACCAAAGTGAGTTCACAAGTGATGTTAGACACAACAAATACTTATTTAAACATTTTTATCCTGTTTAAAAGTGGCTATCAAGCTTCAGTCTGTTTAAAACAAGGTTTAAACCAATGTATTTAAAATATGAATCAATTAGAGGGTGAAAATCAATTCAAAGATCAACTCAGTCAGAAACTTCGATTGGTCCAGAATGTAGTGATGCAGGCAGTTGTGCGCATGTTTTGGTATACTCATGGGACACTTCCTCTGTGTGAGTGCTACATGTTGCAATTTGGCTTCCAGTTATGATTTAGTTTGCTCTTATTTCCTATTAAGCCCTACATAGTGTAAGGCCAGCTTATTTTAGGCATGCTTTTTCCTATGGTTTCTGTCCAGCTGATATGGGTCATCACAGTTGGGACGCTCTGAGTTCCTTTGATTGAATAGGGTAATGTTAGGGCCCAGGAAGATTGTCTGCCTTTCGGAATGAGATCTTCCCTGAAATTCATGTCGCTTCCACCTTGTTGGCACTCTGTAAAACCCTGAAGATCTGATTGTTCTCCCAGGCCTTGGCCTGAGATATGTGTGTGTGTGGGTGTGTGTGTGTGTATGTATGTATGTATGTATGTATGTATGTATGAGTGGTGGGTTGCCCCCAGTTTGGACCGGTTCGCAAGAACCGGTACTAAAACCGGCGGGAGGCTCCACCCACCAACCCCGACGTCATCAGGAAGCTTCTGAGCATGAGCGCGGCCCTGTTGTGAACCGGTAGTAAAGGTAAGTAGAACCCAGCCCTGGTATGTATGTATGTATGTATGTATGTATGTATGTATGTATGTATGTATGTATCAGAGGTGGGTTTCAGCAGTTCTGGCCAGTTCTGGAGAACCGGTAGCGGAAATTTTGAATAGTTCGGAGAACCGGTAGTAAAAATTCTTACTGGTCTTGCCCCCATCTATTCTCTGCCTCCCAAGTCCCAGCTAATCAGGAGGAAATGGAGATTTTACAGTATCCTTCTCTTGGAGTGGGGTGGGAATGGAGATTTCACAGTATCCTTCCCCTGCCATGCCCACCAAGCCATGCCCACACAACCGGTAGTAAAAAAAATTGAAACCCACCACTGGTATGTATGTACGTACATACGTACATACGTATGTATTTCCTTGGTGGATGCGTTTTTGTAAATTTTTGTTTTTGTCTTATATAGTGACCAGATCTCATCTTGTTTTGGTTTGTATTGGATTTTTATGGTAGTATATTATGAGCACAGAAGCTGTTGGAGTCAGGCAATGCCTAAAAAAGAAAGGGCAGGGAGGGAGAAGCAGAAGTTAGGAGGATATGAGAAAGAGATTTAGAATGTTAAACTTAGAAACTAAGAATGGAATTAAATGAGCTTGAGCAATAAGAATTTACCCTAAATAGAAGAGATATCACAAAGGCATATATATTCCGGCCAAATATCACAAGAATCTACTATTTTTGTTTTCATTTTTCAAGCACCATCAATATGGTGGTTCTGCATAATTTACCAAATATGTTCTGTCCCATCTTAGCCATAGAACCGGCTGGATGACTTTCAGCCAGTCACTCTCTCTCAATCAATCCATGGGGTTGTTGTTGTGGGGAAAATAGGAGGAGGAATGAGTATTGTGTCTGTAGACTGCCTTGAGTTATTTATAAAATTATAAAGGTGGGAAATACATACATACTGTGTTTCCCTGAAAATAAGACCAGGTCTTATATCAATTTTTGCTCCAAAAGACACATTAGGGCTTATTTTCTGGTTAGGTCTTATTTTGGGGGGAAATATGGTACTAAATGCACCCATCTGGCTGACAATCTTAACTGGGGCTTATTTTGGGGGTAGGGCTTATATTATGAGCATCCTGAAAAATCATGCTAGGACTTATTTTCTGGCTGGGTCTTATTTTCGCGGAAACAGGGTACACACCAAATTGATTCTACTTACCTTTACTATTGGTTCACAACGGGGCTGCGCACGCTCTTCTGCGCATGCACAGAAGCTTCTAATGATGTCGGGTCGGTGGGCGGAGCCTCCCTCCGGTTTTACTACCAGTTCTATAGAACCAGTCCAAACTGCGGGCAGCCCACCACTGGTACACACCCACACATATATACATATATACATACATGCATACATTCTGGGCCCATATCTAAAGAATTTACTAATCCTAAAATACTGCAGTGCCATTTGGAAATCATTGAACAAATTTGGAGGTCACTGAAAAAAGTTACATACAGATAGTCCTCGACTTACAACAGTTTATTTAGTGACTGTTCAAAATTAAAACAACACTGAAAAAAGTGACTTATGACCATTTTTCATACTTATGACCGTTGCTACATCCCCTTGGTCACATGATTTACATTTGAATGCTTGACAACTGGTTCATATTTATGAACTTTCCCAGGGTCATGTGATCATCTTTTGTGACCCTCTGATAAGCAAAGTCAGATTCACTTAACAACCATGTTATCAACTTAACAACTGCAGTGATTCACTTAACAAATGTGGCAAGAAAAGTTGTAAAATGGGGCAAAACTCACTTTAAAAATGTCTCACTTAGCAACATAAATTCTGGGCTCCATTGTGGTCGTAGGTCGAGGGCTACCTGAACCTAGAATACTTAGAAGCTGTATCTGGAAGTGTTCTAACCCCAGGCCCAAGTAGTTAGTATTAAATACAAACAGTTCAAAAACAAACAGATTTTATTAGAACAGTTTAGCTTGAACGTAGTCCAAACTAAATTAAAGCAAATTCTTCAAAACACCATTCCTCAGTTTATCACCGACCTTGGGATAATTAGTCTTTTCTTGGCAAAAGTTCAGAAGCAGAAGACACCGATAAGAAATGAATAGTGAAATAAGAAGCAATTCTCTCAACGTTGTTTTCTGGCAAAGAGGCCAAGAGCCGTTGCTGGTCTTTTAAGCCTTATGGGAGGGGCCAATCATCTCTTGGCCCTACTGAATCGTCCTCTCTGCTTTAGCTGCTCCTGCCTTCTAGCAGCTCTTCTCATACATGCACTAGGAACAGGCTCCTCCTGTTCCTCTGCCTCTCTACTGTCAGCCTCTGGAGGCTCCGAAGTCCTCACATCACTCCCCGATGGTCCTGGCCCCATCTCTGCCTCCAATGCAGAGCCCTCATCTGGGCCTTCCCCAGCCTCCAGGATTGGCCCATGTTCTTCCTCAGCCTCATCAATGTCCAACTCCGCTGCCAGCTCCGCAGGCTGCTAGCGGACCACAACAGGAAGATGTGAGTGCTCCAACACTAGAGGTTTTCAAGAATAAATTGGGCAGCCCTTTGTCCAGAATGGCAGAAGGTCTCCTGCTTGAGCAGGGGGTTGGATTAGAAGACCTCCAAGGTCCCTTCCAACCAGGGGTGCTATTCAGCAGGTTCTGACAGGTTCTGGAGAATCGGTAGCGGAAATTTTGAGTAGTTCGGAGAACCGGCAAATACCACCTCTGGCTGGCCCCAGAGTGTGGTTAGAATGGAGATTTTGCAGTAGCCTTCCCCTGGAGTGGGATGGGAATGGAGATTTTGCAGTAGCCTTCCCCTGACATGCCCACCAAGCCACACCCACCAAGCCACACTATGCCCATCAAGCCACGCCCATAGAACCGGTAGTAAAAAAATTGAATTCCACCACTGCTTCCAATTCTATTATTCTATGTTCTAAGTTTTAAAAAAAAAAGTTTCACATTGGCTACTTCTCCACTACTCTTCCCAATCAATGCAGCATCTCTTACATTTCATTTTGTGCATATATCCACATGTGCCATTGTCTGGCACTGTTCTTAAGATAAAATCAAATATACATCCCACGTCTGAATATAGAGACCAAGTTGGATAACAAACAGTCCTTTCCCAATTGACCTTTATCCGTGCACATTTCTAGTCCAATGTGAATCTCTCTCGCCCACTTTATTTTCATTTTTTCGCCCATTTCAAAACAGATATATGCAGAAGCAGACACACCCTCGCTTTTTAAAGAGCTGTTTTTCTTTCTGAATCATCTGTGGAATGTGCCTTCTGACTCCCTTCTGTGTAAATAATGTGCAGAATAATCAAAGTACCATCATGGCTTTGACAGCAGAACCCTTTTGATGAATAAGACCTTATGTGGGATTATTATATGACATTTCCAAATGAAATTATATTTATGAGTCATACACAATTTCATTATGTTTCTCCTTATTGCAGAGGATTCATGCATTTAGCAAATGTTTTAGGGAAAGAAAAGATTGCTGTCTACAATCTGGAAGACTCCATCCATTAATAGACAGGAGATGACATGCTTTAAAAAAAATGTGGATATAATCAATTTATATGTGCAGAGGTTTGTTCTTGGGGATTAATATTTCAGCATTTACGTTTATTGAAATCCCTGGCTGGCACGGATGCTACATCTGAAGCATACAATGCCCAAAAGTACACTGAAGTATGATCTCAAGGCTTATAAAGCAGCAGCCTTGATGAAGTTTGGTAGATCTATATCTGGTCATTGGCCTCCTGAGAAAATCTGAAATAAAGGCATGATATGGACTTCCGGAGGAAGAGAGAGGAACCTGCCCCTCTTTACATTGAGGGGGGGCTGTGTAGAGACAGTTTCTTCTTTTAAATTCCTAGGAGTCCATCTCAGGGAAGACCTCACCTGGAAAAACAATATGATCCAGGTGGCCAGGAAGGCCCAACAGAGACTCTATTTCCTTAGGGTCTTGCATAAAAACAGGGTGGAACAACAACTGATGACCTCCTTTTACCTGTCCACAATAGAAAGCGTCCTCACTTATTGCATCTCAATATGGCATGCCGGTCTGACAGCCGCAGATAGAAAAACATTACAGAGAGTGGTGAGCACAGCATAAGACATCATGGGCTGTCTCCTGATACTACTAGATGAGATCGCTAGGGCTCGTTGCCTTAGAAGAGTGAGGAAAATTCTCAGGGACGACTCTCACCCTGGTCATCACTTCTTTATCCTCCTACCATCAGGAAGGAGCTATAGAAGTATAGCCAACCGCACAAACAGGCTGAAGAACAGTTTTTATCTGTGGGCTGTCAGACTCCCGAATGAGAAATAACATTATAACTACGTAGTATGATGGACTGCAGGGCCGGCGCAATGTGTAACATGTTCACACTGGTGCAATAGGACTGGGTGTTTTGTTAATATGATTTATTGGGTTAGGGATTTTTTGTCTTCACTGTGAGTTATATTGTGTTGGGGGGGGTGCACTGATGGAGCTCAGCCAATCTCATTGTACATATGTTGTGCACTGGCAATAAAGATTTGAATTGAATTGTATACAAAAATTATGTGCTTACATAAGGATTCAGGTAAAATGTTCAATGCACTTACAAGGCCTATTCAGACCTTCTCACCAAAGGCACAAGGATCTTTTCAAGCAACAGAGGGCATGGGTATACACCCGATCCCTCTTGAGGTCTATTTGTGTGAAGGGAACTACAGTTTCTTTCTAAACCGTGGTTGCGCAGTGATTAGAGTGCAGTACTGCAGGCTACTTCTTCTGACTGCTGGCTGCCAGCACTTCAGCAGTTCGATTCTCACCAGCTCAAGGTTGACTCAGCCTTCCATCCTTCCGAGGTCGATAAAATGAGGACCCAGATTATTGGGGGCAATATGCTGACTCTGTAAACAATTTAGAGAGGGCTGTAAAGAACTGTAAAGTGGTATATAAGTCTAAGTGCTATTGCTATTGTTATTGCAAACACATTAATTCGGTCATTTGTTTTTCAAAAGAATATCAAGACATGAGTGCATCAACAATGTGGATCAATAGCCTTACCAGAAAAATTCATGGACTGCCTGTTCATACTGATATCCAACCAATTGTATCTCTACCGTTGTTGTTTTCTTGGATTACCTGAATATTGTAGGTTCAATTGCATTCTGTTTGGGCAACCTACTTGTAATTGGCAATTTATCAAGAACTAAATTTCCTTTGACTTACACACTATGATTAGAAGCATTCATTTTGAACCATCTTTCCAATAAGCCCCCTCTTCCTACCGCATTGTTATTTCTCCCTGGCCCCTTTGCAGCACAAGAGGGTCCAAGGATAGCAGGACAGGTAATTGAATGGACATCCCTTTCAATGCCAATTTGCCTAGACCAAAAATTCCCCAAAGTTTGAAAATGTTGACTTATAAAACACACATCCTGGGCTCCCACAAAACCTGCTGTGCTCCAGCTCTCTGCAGCCTGTTGTGGCAGTGGGAAGGAACACCTTCAGATAATGAAGAGGTTAAGTCTGATTGTAATTAGATTGCAGTATGCACAGTCATGTGGTTCATAGTAAATTTGCCTTGATTAACTGGTCCTGTTTGTTAACATTAGCACTCTCTGTGTTGGTTGTGGAGACATACCATAGACTGGTGCAAGATTAATGAAGGCAGGTACGCATGCTGATTAGATTGTGGCAGTTTAATAAACTCTTTGAACATTAAATTATTTAATGCATTCATGCTCATGCCGCGTATTCAATGGTCAGCTTGACCACCCTATGTGCTAATATTGAGAATTGAAATGCAGAGGATGAAAGAAATACAGCCGTGTATGAGGTAATTAGCTCTCATGGCTGATAAATGGGGCAATACCGATGTGTATACATGTTTTAGCACCTCACCAATAGTCCTTTCATTAACCAGGATGTTTGCTGAAAATTTTATGAAAGGTTTAGCTTGATTTTGGGTTTCGTAAACCATTCGGCTAGCAGCTAAAGTTGCTGTTGGTTTAATAGCTGGAACCAATTTAAAACTTGAAAGGAAAGAAAAGTAGAAGACGTCAGTCAATTTAATGTTACAACAATTATGCTTCCCACAGTATTGTAAGCATCCAATCACAGAATGTGCTGAAGCTGCTATCTTTGTTTTCTCTCTCTCTCTCTCTTTTGGAAAGCTATATTTCAATTGTGAGATCTGAGACAGATATTTCTCACTGTATGAATTTGTATATATATATATATATCTTGGGAAATCTGACAAGCCCATCAGATGCCAAGAAAGTTGCTGAAGTCTGAGGGAAAGCACTAAGTTTTTTGCATTGAGCTGCTGCCTGAATCAGGCTAACACAGCCTTCGTATGTGTTTGGTGAATCCCTTTCCACCATGGGCAACATGGATTGTATGTCAACTGCTGTGTCACTTCATGTTAACAGCAACATGCCAAGAATGCAGCATCCTGATGAAAGATGATGTGTCATTTCGTTTGAGGCATTGTACATCATGCTAAGTGGTATCCAAAGCAGTGGAGTGAACCATGCTGCTAACAAGATGTTACCTATGCTTAATCTATGAATTTTTCCATTCAGTCTCTTTGACTAGTGCTACTATACTTAATACTGCACTACTAAACAAATGCTACATTTAGTTGCTACTATGCTTCTATCTAGGACAAAAGGTTGCTACCTAGACCAAACCTTTATGGAACTTTTAGCCATATTATTTACCTCTTCTGCTTCTATATTATACTTCTATTCTATACTAACTCAAGTCAGTTTAGGGGAAAAAAACCAGGTGTATTTTCCAATTAAGGCTAGGTAATTCTGTGTCTTATTGATTCCAGTAGGTATGTTTTAAGCACATGCTTAACTCTGCCACTTGAATCAAAGGATTTTATATAGCCGTCGTCTCAGAATTTAGCATTGCATTATTATGTTCAAAGAGATCACCAGTACATAAGTGGGTATAGGTTTCATACCCTAAAGCCTTCATTCCTTGATTGATATCCTAATACAATAAAAATCAGTGCATCCAATTAATTCTATATATTTATTTTTAAAAGCTATTTTGCATGTCATAGTAAATTGCATGTTGTATTTCAAACCCAGTGGTGAAAAAACAAGCAAACATAAAAAGTAATGAAAACAATAATCAGTCATAAATAAATAACGGCAGCCCACTGAAGTTAGCGACTAAAATCCTTTTGGAATAAACAGGTTACAACATCCCCTTAATTCCATTTAGAAAGACAAAAAAAAAATTAATAATCTCCTGACCTCATCAGCTCAGGTCAGCTCAGAGTACCTGAACAATCTGCCAAATAACCAGATAAATCAAGTAAAATATCTTTCTTTCTTCCTTCCTTCCCTCCTTCCTTCCTTCCTTTTTCTTTCTTTCTCTCTCTCTCTCTTTCTTTTTCTTTTCTTTCTTCCTTCCTTCCCCTCGCCCCCCCCTCCCTCCCTTCATTTTTCTTTTTTTCTTTTCTTTTTTATCACTGACTTTGATAGGAAGAAAAATATTTGTAGTTCACGGCTGAAATGTGAAATCCTTGAGGCTCTCTGAGCTTGGTGCTTTCTGATCTTGTTTTCTTGCAGACATTTCATTACCAAATTAGGTAACATCAACAGCACTGTGTTGTTTGCTGCAAGCTTGAAAATGCCAGATGCTACTGGACAGAGAACAAGGTGGCTGGATGGAGTCACTGAAGCATAGGTGTGAGCTTAAATGGACTCCAGAGGATGGTAGAGGACAAGAAAGCCTGGAGGAACATTGTCCATGGGGGTTGTGATTTATCGGACACAACTTCGCAACTAACAACTACAACTGGACAGAAGAAGACATAAAACACAATGTGATCCAAGGTTTGAATGGTGATTAGTTGTAAAGGAGGGAAATCACATTTTCAACCATTGCTGATTCTTCCAGGCAGAAAATGTTCAGATTTTATTTTCAAACACTGCTGAGGTAGAGCTCCTTTGTAGAGTACCAGATTGGAGCAGCCACCTAGATTTGATGTGGATACTGAAAAAAACTGTAAAGATCCCATTCCACCACATCAAATTGGCTGACTGAATCAAGCTGATGTGCAAGCCAGTGCTTTGATTCAGGACATCAAAGTGGAGTGATTCAATTTTATGAATGAAGCCATGATTGAATCCCTACAAAACTCTAGAATAAGGGGATTGCACAGACCTGTTAAGAACATTTATGACAGAGCAAGCTTATTGTTGGGTTTGGAGAACCACAATCACAAAAGCAGGGTAGCCCATTGAGGCCAGGAAAATGAAAATGAAGCAGAAGATTGGGTCTATAACTAACTAAACTTAATCTCAGCTGGCATTAAATTCAGTGTTAAATATATGCTCCTAATATGACTACTCTCTCTTTAATCCCCCCAAGGTTACCAGGATCTCTGATTGTTTAGCTCTACATTGTACTGCTGTCTCTGATTTGAACTACTACTTTACTACAATGGGGAAGCTCAAATAAAATCAGGTAACGTTGCAGATGTAGATGTGATTCCTGACACTTTACTCAGTTTGTGTCCATATGCCACTCTGGGGTACAGTGATTCAGCACTTAAGACCTGAGTTTATCAGCTGGAAAGCTGATAGCCTGGGTTTGAGACTCGAGTGCTGTGCAACAGCTCCCATTACTTGCCCCAGCTCCAGCTCACCAACTATTCAAAAGCATGTAAATGTGAATGGATAAATAGGTACCACTTCAGTGGGAAGGTAGCAGCATTCTGTGCACATCAGGGTATAGACATGCTGGCCATATCATCACGGTAGGATTTTCGGACAAGACTGGTTCTTTCAGTTAAGAAACAGAGATGAGCACCAACCCCTAGAGTCAGACATAACTGGAAAGAACAAACTATTACTTTTATATGTCACTGGTCCTACCACCAAAGGGACTCTGGGCAGCTTCCAGTGGCACAAAAGCATCAATATAAAAGTATTAAAATTAGCAATAATTAAATATTTGTTAATTGATTAAATGTATATGTCACTCATCTCACCATCCAGGAGGTCTCTGGGAAGCTTACAATGGCATAAAAGCATAAGTATAAAAGTATTAAAAGCACTAAAATTAACAACCACTAAATATATTTATTTATGTATTCATTAAATATATAAGCCACCTGTCTCCCTACCCAGAGGGTGCATGATGGCTTACAATGACATAAAAGGAAAAGTTGTGTTCCACCTTCTTATCCTTATAAGTCTGGTCTGGGGCTCCAGGATTTGGATCTCGAGAGAGAATGTGGTTACCTTGAAAAATATGATGCAGTTCTTTCAATGGGCGGCTACTGCTATCACATATCATCCAAGATGAAAGCAGCCCAGTTCATTGTTTGCTCTTCAGTTCCACATTTAAGGCTAAAGGAGTTCTTCTGGTGTTTGACCCTCCTGGTACTCTTCCAAGTCCTTCAAAAGAGAAAGGGGCTTTCCCCGCAGAACAGTCAGTGGCAGTTTAAATAGAAGAGAAACATTTCCATAGGATCTAGGATCCTGACCCTTTAGGGTGCCTAAACAATTTCTCAATAACTAGGATGGAATTAGGGCAACTGCCTCAGTTCCTCTTTTTGCAATAACTCTGATGACAGACAATAAACCTCCCTCAGATGTCATCCTGAATGGTAGGCTGCACATTCATCTTACATATTTGTCTCTAGGACAGGTGGTAATAAATTTCTACTTCCTGGGTTTAATTTTGACGGTCTTAGACAGTAGACAGGCATTTATTTCATCCTGAATTCCTTTTGTCAGCAGTTCCAATTATTAGCTCCGCACCCCACCCCTGTTCTTCAAGAAGTAAGCATTAGTTCAACCTTTGGAAAGCAATGTCAGTTGGTTTCCATACAGGACCAGTTTCTAAGCATTCCTAAATAGGAGACAAAAATTTTAAGGCTGAACATAGAGATCCAGTCTTATGAAGGGGCCAGGATTCTGAGCTAGAAACCAGAAGATTGTTGAGTTTTATTCCTAGTTTAGGCATAAGCAGCTGGGTGACTTTGGGCCAATTGTATTCTCAGTCCACTTCACTGGATTCTTGTCGGTAAAATTGGAGGGAGGATCCATACATGTGAATACTGTTGACCAAAAATAAAAGCAAGGTAGCAATCCAACAAATAAGTAAATACACAAATGAAGGCAAATATATGTGTCCCAGGATAATGTTGCAGGATCTAATCTGGGATCTAATCGCTGGGACCAGTGGTTTTGTCTTCCGTGCTTTCATGCTGGAGAAGGGAAGTTCTTCAGGGAACTTCTCTCTGGCAGAGTGTGTTATTTGGGTTATTCTGTATGTGGTATTTTGTGTATTCTCTCTGCTAGAGATAAGTTCCCTGAAGATGGGCTCCAGCCCGAGTCTGAAAATTCTGAAGACAAAACCTCTGGTCCTGGTGACTGACTCAGATTGGATCCTAAGTAAATACACATAGTGGTCATCATTCTGAGTCCTATTAGAGTAAGGGATATGAATTGTTTGCTGTGCCACAGGAAAATAATGAGAAAAGGCAAAATTCCTGTGTCACATCTAGACATAAAAATATACCACTAGAGGGCAGGGGGAAAATGAGTTTTATCTTGTTGTTTCTATATAATCATCGTCTAAATGTTTGCTGCCCAAATATGCTATACCTAGCCAACATTAAACTGGGAAATAGTTCTTAAACTGGGGCCGTTGATCTCGCTGTTGCAATCTTGCGAGATCCGACCATGAATGGTGTGCATGGGCTTTTAATGTTTTTAAAATGTTTTTTAATAATTCTCCTATGTTCTTTGTTGTATTATTTTTTGCTGTTAGCCACCCAGAGTCCCTTGGGAGTTGGGCGGCATAGAAATTCGATAAATTAAATTAATTAAATTAAATTAATGTCATCTTACATAGATAAACATTACCCTGAACAGCTTATTAGTGAAAAGACAGAAGCAAAATTAAAATAAAGGTATAACAAGAGAACTATGTTGCAGCGAGAATTAAAATTTACTAAAACACAGGGACATGAATGGCCTTTCATCTGCCAGTGCGGTATTAACTAACTATACATTATCCATCTTGAGAGCTTGTATTACAGCTTCAGAGTTCCAAATTGTAAAGCCTTACATTAGCCAGTGTTTTATTATTAATGCTGTGAATTATTTTGTGTGTGTGTGTGTGGAAGGAGTTGGTCTCTTTGAACCAGTGTTGACTGTTGGAGACTGCCTGGATAAGTCCCTGCAATTTTCTTGATGAGATTTCAGAACTGGTTTGCCATTGCCTGTTTCTTGGGGTTGAGAGAGAGTTCCTGGCCCAAGGCTACCAATTGGCTTTATGTCTAAGGCAGGACTAGAACTCACAGTCTCCTAGTTTCTAGTCTGGTGCCTTCACCACTACACCAAACTGGCTCATGTGGAAAAAGTCATTAAATAGCTAAAGATAAAGGATCCTTTCTTAACATAGCAGATGTGTTGAACTACAATAGCCATATTCCCTCCTAACATTTATGGAAATTGTTTCAACATTTCTATGGGGTCAAATTAGGGAACGTTGCCACGGGGAATCCAAATGATAAATACTAATATGCAGCATGACTCATAATGAACATATTTTGATTTGGGGGCAGGCAACCAATTTGACCAGATGGGAAACAAGGAGTGATATTACACTGATATTTTAGTGGCTGGCTATTTATTTTAATTCTGTTCCCTTAGCAGGTGTAACAAATAGCACAATTATCCTCTTCTTCCTCTTGCAAGGCTAACATCACTCACCATGGATGTTTCATTACCATTCTTTCTTTTCAGAATAATCATAGGAAATGTGTAATATCAGTGTCCATCCAACAAATGGTATGGATTTGAGAGCACTTATCATCCGAATCCTGGATAGCAATTTATTGCATTATATGACAGGATGAAACTATAAGTAAATTATGCATCCAAGTTGTGAAATGAACAACATAATTACAAGGCATCCGACAATTGTACAAAGTGAAGAGAACAATTGCTTCTTTCTTCTCACAAGTCATATTTTGATACCCCCAAGGCCACTTCCTTCCAGTTTGCAAAATGTCGTAGCATTGCTTTTAGTTGCAAGCTCTTGAGTGTACAAAGAAAAAATAGTAATGAAAAACATAGCTTATTATTCCACTTTAACGAAATTACTTGGAATAACTTTCTGTCTTGTCTTCTTAATGACAGCTGGTACTGCTATGGAATAGTACTGTAAGGGGAACAGCAGCCTGAAATGATTTTAATGCTTTAAATTTATTTATTGTTATTTCATCACAAGTCTGTACATTCTGGTTCTGACTCTGATCCACTAGTTGCCACTGAGGTGCCAAATTAGGTTGCCTAATCTGTGCTGTTATCACAGAAATACATACCCCAAATTGTAATTGTGATGTCTGAAAAGCAATTCTCAGGTGGATCTAATTCAGATTCCCTGAGATTCAACAGTAAATGACAACCCTTACTCACCCAAATTTAGGGAAAGAGAAAATGCCACAAACCCCTTCCTATTTTTTTTACAATAAAAGTATAACAAAAAACAAAACCCCGCCCTAAAGATTCCCAACACTTTAACCAGTTCCAAGCTGAAATACCTGAAAGATATCACCTTCTCTAAAAGGCCCTGATTTTGTCAATCCAAAACAGAGAACAAAAGAAGTTTTATTAAAGATGCATGGCCAAACACAATGATCTACTGTGTGCAAATTGCATGCTTAAATCTTTCCCAGTTATATTTATGCAGGAAATGTACAGAATTTTAAAGAAAAAAACCTTACTTATAGCAATCTTACTTAATTATTATAGAGGTCCTTCTGATTTAGTTAAAAAATAGTAATGAGAGTAAAACTTTCACCCATTTCTAATGCCATACTTCAGATATAAAAATAGCTCCAATCCATCCTTTTAATTCCCTCCAATCAACTCTCATTAATTGTTCAAATACATAGAGAAAACTGTCCAGTTATGACTCTCCCAACATCACTTTTTTGCCTTCCAAAATATATGCTATTTATTCAAATTTTTCAAGTGGATAAACAGTAAATAAAATTGCCATCAGGCTGCAGCCATGAAGTTCTCTATAAAATAAATTTTGCAAACAGAAACAAGGTCAGAAAAAAAAGTTCTTGTAAAACAAAAATAAGCTATTTTAGGGTTTAAAAACTACTGTAGAAATATTAGTGGTTGGTGGGGTATATTTCATGACCACCCACTAAATGAGAACCTAAGAAATTGCCAGGACGAAAAGAAACTTCTGCTAAAATAGAAGCTTTCATTCTTCTCTTAATGCAATATAAAAATGCGTAACATAAAAGTTTAGACCTGAAGCAGTGTAGCTGATCAAATGCCACACATAGGCCAAACAAAAGTTGCTTATTAAACTACACCATTCAGCATAAAGTTTTGTATTTTAACCCCACATCACTTCACCCCAATAAATTGTCAAAACTTTTGCACTGCGAAAGCTCTCAGGCTAAATTAATGGCTTTGTTTTGCAAATTAATTTAGATATTAAAAAATCATATTTTCAACTGAAAGTGCTGTTACTCAGATTAAATATTAACCAAAAGCTGTCTTACGCTTAAATAGAATTTAGCCTTTGAAGTGTTTTTATTAATCTCTTCTGATGTAGGTGCCTGAAATTCTATGAAAATGCTGTTGCTCCCAGTTGCGTGCATCACTTACTGTAATTTATTTTCAGAACATAATTCTATTTATAAATGAAAATCCTATTAAAAGAAGACAAGAAAAATTAGTCCTCGACTTTGCATTGGTAGAGTAGAAACAAAATGAGCAGTCTAACCTAAAGTGACATTTACAAATTACCTGTTAATTTAAACTGGGTTGAAGGATGACAGAGTTTAGTCAGTCTGACAGGAAGTACCAAACAACTGACAGTTGGGTCTAGAATGGTCTGTGGGCTCCTGCAGGGAGCACATTTGTCTATGTTTTTTGGAGGGGAGGGAGATTCATTTCGATAGAGTAAATAATATATCTGTAAAAATATTTACTCCCTCCCCCCAACCAGGTTTTCATAGAGATGTGATCTCCTGTTCACAATTCTCTTGAGAAAACACATAAAGGGAGGGGGGGAGGGGCACTTGTTAATGCCCAAAAGGATAATCACGCCATAATTGTCTTTGTGATACTCAAACATTAGTGGTGAGCCCTATATTTTGAAATGGGTTTGGAATATCATTGTTGTCACCCAAGTCAAGATCCTCTGTTCTACTGCCTTTGTAGATGTGTTTACAGGCAAGAGATATGTTTACAGACAGAGGCCACAAAAATACAGACATTTACAAATGTGGCAGTCACTCTCTATTTTTTACAGCCTGTAAATAGTTTCTTATGATAGGATTTAAAGCAAAATTTGTAAATGCCAATAGAAGAGACCATTTGTAGCTCTGGGTTGAACTGTGGGGTCCTTGGCGCTCTCTGAGTTTGGTGGTTTTCATGCAAATATTTCATTACCAAAATAGGTAACATCATTAGTGCTATTCAGTGTTGATCAGTAGCACTGATGGTGTTACCTGGTTTGGTAATGAAACATTTGCATGAAAAGGACCCCACATTTCTAAAAATACTGTCTTGCACTTCTTCTTTTTTTAAGGTGGGCGAAATCTCCAGATGATACAAGTTTACACGTTCTTTCCCCATCAATAAAATCATCATTTTAAAAACATACAGGGACTTACAATTAAAACCAGAACTTCCGTTGCAAAGCAATGTGGTCATTAAGTGAGTTGCACCTGATTTTACGACCTGTTTGGTTGTGGCCATTATGTAAATCACAAGGTTGTTAAATGAATCTAGCTTCCCCCATTGACTTTGCTTATTGGAAGCCAGTTGGGAACTTCTCAAATGATGATTATGTGAACCAGGGATGCTGCAACTATCATAAGTACATGCGCTTGCCAACTGGCCAAATTTTGATCATATGACAGTCGTAAGTTTGAAAACCAAGTGTAAGTTACTTTTTCAGGACCATTATAACTTCAGAACAGTTGCTAAATGAGTAGTCATAAGTCAGGACCAGGGGTGAAATGCTCCCGGTTTGGACCGGATCACCCGATCCGGTAGCGCTGGCGGTGGGTGATTCAGAGAACCGGTAGCAAAAATACCTGCGCCCCCCCCCCCCCCCTATGCCCAGCTGACCCGCATGATCATCAGAGGCTTTTTTTTTTTTTTACTTTTAAAAGCATTTTTTCTACAACCTCTTCCAACTAAAAAATGCTTTTAAAAGTAAAACAAAAGCCTCTGATGATTGTGCGGCTCAGCTGGGATCATAGAGGCTTTTCAAAGCATTTTTTTCTGCAACCTCTTGGCCGAAGAGGTGGCAAAAAAATGCTTTGAAAAGTCTCTGACGATCCCAGCTGAGTTGCCTGATCAGCAGAGAGGCATTTTTTAAAAAGCCTCTCTGACGATCCCAGCTGAGTTGCCTGATCGGCAGAGGCTTTTCAAAGCATTAGAAAAAATGCTTTGAAAAGTTTTTTTTTAAAAAAAAGTTGGCCACACCCACCCAGTCACATTACCCACCACCACCAAGCCACGCCCACAGAACCAGTAATAACACATTTTACATTTCACCCCTGGTCAGGACGATCTATATACATTCTATAACCCACTTACTGTAAATACTTTCTTTCTGATTGTAAAGCTCTAAATAAGACTTAACACTGCACACGTACTCTCTCAGGTGCACCGTTGTGCAACTGTACATACTTTATAAAGGTACATACAATACAATATTTTTCATATAACGAATGCCTGTCTCTGTTGAATTTTGCCAGTGCAGAGACATAAGAATTGTAGTTAATCTCCTCTTTCCAAAAAAATAAAAAAAGAAATACAAAATTAAAACCTCATTTTTCTTGTCATACAATGTTGAAAGAAATTGACACTCAAACCCCTGGAATGGAGGAAAAGGCAAAATGATCATTCCATCTTTGTACAGACCTCTGAAGCAATATCATAATGACTGAATAGAAATAGGACGGAAGTTGTGTGATGTTTTCAATATCTCCACTTAATTTAAAATTTTTTAAAAGATGTTTATTAAAAAAAATGTCTCTGGTCTTATCCTGTTCTGTCAGGAAGAGATGGGAGGAAGCAGTGAAAAAAACATTATTCAAATACTGTACATCAATGGCGGATAGCTAGTCACCATTGCTAAGATAAACAGCATGTATTTATATTAGGGATACTTCCTGGCCAGATCAGTGTCTTACGTTTTGCTTTCTTCACTCTTCTCTTGCTGGCTATTATCAATGATGGTTGGAATACCATAACACTCCATTGATTAGAATGGACACTCGAACGGGCTTATGAATATTTGGTTGACCATTGCAATAAGAAGGACATTGACAAACTTTCACCCTTGTTCAGTACAACAATGTCTTGTGATCTGAAGTGGCTACTATTGAATGCAACAACGAGAATGAAAAACAAGATTCATTAATCAATAGGTATTTTTCTGCAGACATTTCTGATATTTATACTTTGTCTGTCAGTATCAATGTATCCAGGTTGAGATCCAATCTCTGCCATCCCAATACTCCTCATAAATTGGGTGTTCCAGGAAATCAAATACATTTGTATGTATTTGTATGCCTGTAGATAAGAGGCGTGGTGGCTCAGTGGCTTAAAGACACTGGAGAAGATCTGTGCTCCGGCGGTTCGAGTCCTAGCACTGCGTGAGTGGGTGAGCTGCTGTCACTTACCTCAGCTTCTATCAGCCTACTAGTTTGAAAGCATGTTACATGAAAGTAGATAAATAGGTACTGCTTTGATGGAAAAATATTGGCACTTCGTGCGGATGTACAAATGCCAAAGATCAGCCCAAACGTGAAGCCTGAATGCAAGGTGACATTGGTGGACAGAAAAAGCCCCAGATAATATTGCAGAATGCCATTAATCATTCTGAGTGTACAACTATGCACTTCTGAATAGTGTGTGAGCGTGAACCAAATGGGCTAGCAGTCTTAGGTAGCCAAATACTCAGGGGTGAAATGCTCCTGGTTCGCACTGGATCGCCCGATCTGGTAGCGATGGAAGCAGGTGGTTCGGAGAACCGGTAGCAAAAATCCCTGGCCCCCCCATGCCCAGCTGAGCTGTGCAATCATCAGAGGCTTTTTATTTTAAAAAGCATTTTTTCTACAACCTCTTCAGCCGAAAAAATGCTTTTAAAAGTAAAAAAAAAGCCTCTGATGATCGCGCGGCTCAGCTGGGATCGTCAGAGGCTTTTAAAAGCATTTTTTTACAACCTCTTCGGCTGAAGAGGTTATAGAAAAGATGGTTTTAAAAGTAAAAAAAAAAAAAAGTTGGCCACACCCACCCAGTCACATTAACCCTCCCAAGCCATGCCCACAGAACCGGTAGTAACAAATTTTAGATTTCACCACTGCAAATACTGTAGTCTTCTGTAGCTCTCACTTATGGCTGAGAGACAAATTTCATCTGAACTACCCCAGTAGAGGGTTTCACTTTTCTTAGCTACCGGTTTGGAACTGCTTACATGTGGCACTTCTGTACATGCGCAAAAACTTCTGCTCATGCACAGAGCGTCCGTGATGACATCCGGGCAGGTGGGCGGAGCCTCCCACCATCGCTGCTACCGGTTTGCCCGAACCGGGGCAGACCTGTAGAAACCCACCACTGAACTAGCCCTCATGTGATCCATGTCAAATACCCATGTATTTGAAAAAGAAACATTTGTTTCTCAGTCTGATATTTTCACTATGGAATATGTGGGCTTCAACAATGTGCATGGGCACTAAGCAGCTCCCTTACTGTAACCAGGATATTCATGTGTCCTTACAGCAAGGACATATGATAATGACAAGGATCAATGTCATTTTAACAATGCACAAAGGCCATGATGAAAGGCTACTTCTTCATTAAATAGCAGGACTATTGATTATTAAGTAGAAACACGGTAGAATTGAAATACTTGCTTATCCAGAGAAATTATCAATAGGTAAAGCCAACTATTCAAGCGCCAATTACACACAAATTGGAAGCCAGGTGTTTGGGAACCAAATTAATTACTGAAAAATTCATTTAGGAGTAAGCACAAATATTCAGTCAAGGGTTACCATTCTTTCTCAGCTACGGTGCACATATGGTGCAAAGAGGAAATAAGCAGAAGGTCCTTTGAATGCCAGAATATGTCTGAGATGTTATCTGGCCGTTTTTAATAAATACATCCATTCGAAAGGTGTGCATGGAATGATGAAATGATGCATTTTATATATAAAGAATAATGTTTATGGAAGTTTTTGGTCCTCTGGTATTAGAATTACTACTCAGCTCTGACAGCTATTACTTTTTATTCCAAAAAAGTAGCAATATTTAACTTCACTAGTGCAATCCTCTATGCATCTACTGAGATAGAACTTCCATTAAATTTATTCAGCTTATTTTCTAGTCCGTTTAGGATTCCAACTTAAAGCTACAGTTTCTTTTGGTATGATGGCCTTCTTCCCATAAACTTTCCCATTCAATAATGCACTCACCAATGATTGTACAGGTAATCCTCGATTTACAGCAATTCATTTAGTGACGTTTGAAGTTACAACGGCACTGAAAAAACTGACTTATGACTGTTTTTTACAAACCATTACAGCATGGTCATGTGATCAAAATTTGGGCGCTTGGCAACTGGTTCATATTTATGACGGTTACCGTATCCCGGTATCATGTGATCACAATTTGCAACCATCTGACAAGCAAACTCAGTGAGGACCCAGATTGTTGGCGGCAATATGCTAATGTTAATGCAATATGCTAATATGCTATATGCTATATGCTAACTTTGTAAACCGTTTAGAGAGGGCTGTAAAGCACTATGAAGCGGTATAGAAGTCTAAATAAAAAAAAAAGTCAATGGGGAAACCAGATTCACTTAAAAACATATTACTTGACAACTTCAGTGTCTCACTTACCAGCTGTGGCAAGAAAGGTCTTAAAATGGGGCAAAACTCAACAAATGTCTCGTTTGGCAACATAAATTTGGGGGTTGATTGTGGTTGCAAGTCGATGACTATGTATAATAAATTAGGAGGCTTCGAGTGAAAGTGACAAGAATCACTATAGCAATAGCATTTAGACTTATATACCACTTTACATTGCTTTTACAGCCCTCTCTAAGCTGTTTACAGAGTCAGCATATTGCTGCCAATAATCTGGGTCCTCACTATAGAAAGTAGAAGAGTTTTAAAGAGTGGATTATGAATCACACCATGATAGAACTAAGGAGAAATTTCCTGACATTAGAACAATTACTCATTGGAACAACCTGCCTCCAGAAGTTGTAAATGCTCCAACACTTGAAGATTTAAGAAGAGATTGGATAACAATTTGTCTGAAATGATATAGGGCAGGGGTGTCAAACTCGATTTCATTGAGGGTCACATCAGGGTTGTGTTTGACCTTGGGGGGCCGGGGTGGGCATGGCCAGGGTGGGTGTGGCAAGCTTGACATCACTCCTGTCGAGGGCGCTCGTGATCACTTGAGCGATCTGCCAGCAAAAATGGTCTCCCGAGCTCCGTTTGCGGCTGCCACAGCCTCCTGCAACCTTCTGCCAGTGAAAATGGAGCTCAGGAGCCTGTTTTCACTGACAAAAGCACTGCAGGCCGGACCTTCGCTGTTTCCAGGGCAGCCCCACAGACCAGATTTAAGTACCCCACGGGCTGGATCCGGCCCCCAGGCCTTGAGTTTGACACCCCTGGTATAGGATTTCCTGCCTAAGCAAGGGGTTGGACTAGAAGACCTCCAAGGTCCCTTCCAACTCTGTTATTCTATTCTATATAAGAAAAAAAAAAACAATAGCTTCTGTCTTTTATAAACAGCATTAGGGCTGGTTTAGTGACAGCAATGGTCAATGGTTCATCTATACCTCCAATGGCTGTCAATAGTTGAGATGCACCTCCTTTAACAAAAGTTTGAAGATTCAACCAATGATAATTATTATGAATTTCAGAAAACCAAACGGGGGCGGGGGGGGGGGACGACACACAAGGAAATATAGATTTATACTACTATTTACTAAAATTAATGAATCCACAGATCACAGGTGGACTGCAATCAAAATACGCAGTCCCTTGGGAGATGTTATTTTAAAACTTTCCTATGATTAAGAGAATACCAAATCAGCAACTGAACTATGAAAGACTTTTGAGAGTGAATAATTGATTTCATAACCATGATTGAAGGCCACAGGACACTGAAACTACAAACTATAGTTGATAAATTTGATTTAATATAATTGTGTCTAAGGGTTTTCCTTAGCTTAAATACAATTTTTAAGAAAGTTACATAGTGGTAATTTTTGTTAGATAAAAGTTGTTTGCTCCCTGACTTTCTTGAACGGCTAACAGTGTCTTTCCTGAAGGAAGTGGAATTTTGCAGTTGTGATCAAAGGATGTGAGAGGCCTTGTATTCCTTGGGCATCAGCCAGAGGAAAGACATCATCACCCTGTTTCTTCTCCTCTGTGAACTGTGATCTGGACAAATCTCTAACCTCCTGCTTCCTTTGATTAGTACACAATGCATTTTCCCTACAGTGAGAATGGTGTACCAACTACATCCTTATTCAGCAGAATTATCTTGATTGCAGTATTATAATAAATTATATAAGGGATACTGCTGAAGTCCATTCAGAAACTACATACAGAAGTTTCACATACAGTACAATAGGTGTCAATGTAATTGACTACATCCAGATGGATAAAAAAACTATGAAGCCACTTTTAGGAATACACTGGAGCTTGGTCCTTTCATAGCACAGTTCAAAATGTTGATTAACAATAGTAGTTACAGAAGTACTAGTTATAGAAGTACTAGTTATAGTAGTTATAGACATTTTATTAAGGAAAAAAGAAAAAGAATGAAAGAAGGAAGGAAGGAAGGAAGGAAGGAAGGAAGGAAGGAAGGAAGGAAGGAAGGAAGGAAGAAAGAAAGAAAGAAAGAAAGAAAGAAAGAAAGAAAGAAAGAAAGAAAGAAAGAAAGAAAGAAAGAAAGAAAGAAAAAGAAAGAAGAGGAACAGCAAATTAACATTCTTACAAAATATAATTCCATGGTTGCATAAGTACAGCTCAAAACATATAAACAAGGAAATCTTAGATTTAAAATGTTTTAGTACTTGAAAAGTCCTTAAGTGCGAGATTTGCTTGAGTGGTTCTTTTCCATGTCTCATTGTTACAGGGCAATTGTATGTCACCAAGGCAAGGTGTGTGTGTGTGTGTGTGTGTGTGTGTGTGTGTGTGTGTGTGTTCATTGTTCAAACAATCTCATGGATTAACTTTTCTTGTAAACCACTCTAAGAATCCTATTATATTTATAAAATAAACATGCTAAAAATGAAACAAAGAAGGATTGCTTTTTGGAGTTAGCAACTAAGCAAGGAAATCAGAAGTAACCTGTGTTACGATCTCCTTCACTGGTGAAGTAGATTATACTTTAAATATATAGTTGCAGATTTATCAACATATTAATAAATTTTCATCTTACGCACATCTGTATCTTGTTTTTTGGTGACACGTTTCCTCTTTTTGTGAATTATAATGCATAGCTATTAGAGTTTATTCCCATACTTTCTATCCAGAAGGAATTCAAAATAACTAATGAGGGAAAATATCAAAAATTAAAAACCAATACTATTTCCTAGGAGTAGAAAACAAATGCAAACTTGGTAGCAAAGGACAAGATACATGTAAAAGACCCCCACAAAATGTAAGAATCCTTACTGAGAATTATAATTCTTATCTGAAGAACCCCTGAATCTTGGAGCCATAAGATTTCATTTTTATGAGAAATTCATATATTAAGTAATAACTCATGATCTAATCTGAGCATCCACAAAATAGTATGCGGTAGATAAGATACATAAATGTGTAGTGGTGCAGACCACAATACTGAAAGTCAATACTAAAAGATATATCTAAAAAGTATAATGGGGAAAATGTTTAAGCTCTGTGCAAAGAGAGAAACCAACAGGAAATCGTTTCATTCGCTTCTCTTCATTTACATTTATCATGCACCCAGAATGGGGTTAGCATTCACTTGCTACTCCGGTGTATTTTTATTGAAAAGCAAAATTATTAATTGAATAGAATTTTATACGCATGACAAGAGCACAATCTATATGGTGTCCCTAGGCTAATTTATAATTCAGTGTATCAATGCAGGGGATGGGGGGAGAAAGAGGTTTTCTTCCTTAAAGAGAACCCGGATTGCTTTTTCAGCTGGTACGATCTGCTTTCATGGTTCATACATTGATTGTTGCTTGATGCCAGTTTGCTAAATGCATGTGAGAAAGGAATTTTGTGAAGGGTGAATTTAATTGCATATAGACCTGCATAATCTGTCGGCACGCTGTTGGCATGCTTCATTCATTTGTTTTTCCTTTTCAAATTAGGTTTCTGGCATTTTTCTTCCTCTGTAAATACTAGTAATTAGGGCTACACAGATCTTTGTCAGAAAACTTTTTGAAATAACTTTTTATCAGGCCCAGGCCCAAAGATCACACAGTGAAGACCAGTTGAGTTCAATCTTTGTTTGCTCATACCAAGTGGACAAAAGTTGGCCAAACACATCTGTAACTTTCTAAACTATTACCTAAATCCTAAGAGGTTCTAGGATGTGGCTACCCTGAATGTCTTCCCGCTGCCCCAGGCAGCTTGGAATTGCACTTTCACAATCTCTATTTGGGAAAAGTCTGTGTTGCCAAAACTCCCCCACTGCTTCTCCAGGTGCACATTCCATCACACTCAGCGATAAGTAAAATTCTAATCATTTATAGGAGTTTCAGCCTTTGCACTGAAGTGGCCATCATTAGGTGAATTCATTGATCAGGGAAGTGTGATTTTGCCTTAACCCTAACCAAACCCTAACCCATAACCCATAACCCTAACCTCTAACTTAACCCTAACCCTAACCCTAACCCTAACCCTAACCCTAACCCTAACCCTAACCCTAACCTCTAGCCCTAACCTCAACCTCTAACCCTAACCCCTAACCTAACCCTAACCTCTAACCTCTAACCTCTAACCTCTAACCTCTAACGCTAACCTCTAACCCTAACCCCTAACCCTAACCTAACCCTAACCCTAATCCTAACCCTAAGCCTAAGCCTAAACCTAAGCCTAACCTGAACCCCATTGAGCTTGCACTTCAGATAACATTTTTAGTAAATTACTCCTGAGTTAAACTAGTGGATGTCATCCCTTTACAAGTATTAGAGAGATGATAATATCATTTTAGAGATTTGTTAGAGAATGGCAATATGCAATTTGTGTCATTTATGTGGATCCCACTCACTTATCTAAGACCCATGGTCACACAGTAGTTAGAATGTAGTATTGCAGCCTAATTCTGCTGACTACTGACTGACAGCAGTTCGAGTCTCACTGGCTCAAGGTTGACTCAGCCTTCCATCCTTCTAAGGTTGGTCAAATGAGGACCCAGATTGTTGGGGGCAATATGATGACTCTGTAAACCATTTAAAGAAGTTGTAAAGCACTGTGAAGCGGTATATAAGTCTAAGTGCTATTGCTATCAACCCACTTTTTTCCTGGCCACAAAACATATGCCACCAAAATGTCATGATAACCTATGACATAATATTGATAAAATTGTTTGTATTTAGAGAAAAAAAAATGGTTGCATATACAACATTTATTTTGTAGCACCTGAACCTTCCTTCACGTCTTTGTTCTCCATTTCTGTAACTTTAAAACAATTGCCTGAATCCGAAATAGAAACTGGTTCCTTCAACATCTCCTATTGATAGGATAACATTCACTTAGGGAAAAAATAAAAGATGAAACTAAAAATGAAAAGCCAAAGAATCCAAACCACCTCAGAAAAATTATACAAAGTCATAGAAATGGGCGAAGGAGAGCTATTCAATGCCCACCTGAAAGCTGTAGTGAGAATTGATACAAGCAAACATAACTTTTCCATGGCAGTTAACCCTAGATCCAGATCCCAAAATGGGATATTCCACAGATGCAATATGGTTACGATAAAAGTCCCTGTAAACCCCCAAATTGAAAATCCATTCAGTTCTTGTGCATCTGAAAAGCCACAGTGGTGTAAGAATTAAGATCTTGGAATAGGACTTTGGTAACCCATATTTGATTTGTTTGTATGTATGTATCCTGCCTTTATTATTTTAACAAATAACTCAAGGCAGCCGATATACCCAATATGACTTCCTATTTTTCCTACAAGAACAGCTGTTTGAGGTGTGTTTGGCTGAGAGAGAGTGATCACTCTCATCAAAGTCACCCAGCTGGTTCTCATGGCTAAGGTGGGACTTGAACTCGCAGTCTCCCACTTTCTAAGCTGGTGCTTTAACCACTAGACCAAATTGGCTCCAATCTCCATCTTTATCTCACAGCATTGTTGCTGGAGATGAGAAACTAGAAAGGAGAAAGATATGTACACTACTTTTGTACATAAAAAGTGTGCTCTATCAAATAATAATTCCTTCTGTAGATATTTTAAAAAGTAAAATGCTAAATATATAGGTATGAATACTACCAGGACTTTTAAAAAACCTGCCTCAGTCTTGGAAATAGCAGGCAATTTACCCAAAACAATGCCTCTTTCTTATTAAGAATCACACTATAAGAATCATTCAAAACTAAGCTTAATTCAGATTAAATCTGATTCTATATGAAATCTTACTTGTTTTTGCATTTCTTGCCTATAGATCAAGAGTAAGATACTATTTTTCAAAAGAAAATTGTAAAAATTACATCACTAAAATAATCCTGGTGAATACCATCATTTTAGATCACAAAAAGAAAGCCACAATGAACAAGATCAGTGGTGACAGATATTATTAGCCGTTCTCTAAGACACAATGAATAAAATGGCGTACAATCCATTTGGCAGCTCTAAGCAATGAATGAAATAATATGGAAAGCAAAATCACATGAAAATCTCCTGGAAGAAAGCAAAATGGGATTCAACGTGATGGTGTTACCATAGTTTTACACCGTGCAAAATGCAGCCTGTGTACCAGGTATTTAAAAATTGCATTTTAAACCAGTTAATTCAATGGCTTATATAGTCTGTATTTCATTCCAATCAAGATAATTTTAAGTCATCACAAACACATACCTGCCTGCCAGTAATGACGGTTGTTTAATTAGGTCCAGATAAAATAGCTCCAATTCTGCTCTTGATCCACCTGTCAAAGCAAATCAGTCTTTTACATGACTTAGAAAAAACATATCAGATTAGCTGATGACTTTCTGAATATTCAAGTAGACACAGGGAAGAGAAATCCAAACAGAACTTGTGCTTGAACAAAAGCCCGGAACTAGACCTCAGAGAGGAAGAAAAACACATGTTTCAAGATGGGGCCTGCAGGATAACAAATCCAAGGGCTGGGTGCAAAAAAAAAAAAAAAAAAAGGTAATAAAAAGGGACCCAGGAAAGCTGATTATTGATTATTGTTACAGCATGGGAAAATGCAAACAGAAATTGATAAAGGGGCAACTTAAAGACTATCATATAGGGCACAAGCTGCAGGGCTGCAGGGGTTCGGGAGAACCTCTAGCTAAGATTCTGTGCAGTTCACAGAACCCCCAAATCCCACTCCTGGCTGGCCCCACCCACCCCTCCCAGGAGTCCCCACATGGCCCATTTTGGATGCAGGTAAGTGCAGGGTACACACGGAGGCTCGGGGAGGGTGAAAAACGGGCCTACTGGAAGTTTGGGAAGGCCGGAAATGGGCCCATTTCTGGCCTCCAGAGCCTGGGGAGTCTGTTTTTGCCCTCCCGGAGGCTCGAAGAAAGCCTTTGAAGCCTTGGGACGGCAAAAACACACACACACTGTGGTGCAGGAGGCTGACTAGGCCACGCCCACCCTGGCCAAACCCACCCAGCAACCGGGCAGAGAACCCCTTGCTAAAATTTTTGAAGCCCACCCCTGGGCACAAGACAGAAACTTTGAAGTGTCCCTATCACTGTGAGTAACGTCAGAAAATACACAAACTTTGCAGTGTTTACTTGAAGGGTGGAGTTGCCCAAAAGAGGCAAATACTATATCCTTCTGAATAGATGCCTTTGGGGTTATAAAGTAAACATGGGTGATAATGGATAGGGGACACTTTTGAAGAATGACTAGGTGACCCATCCCATAATTTTGTTAAATTATGTTGCCTTTTGACAAGCAGGAAAAAAAGAAAAGGAAAAGTTTGTATAATATACTTAACCATTCTAAAGCTTTCACTGCAAATAGCTATTACCACAAGCAACTATTGGACTCAGATGAATAAAAGAAGCTGGGAGAATGGTTTTTTCCTGAGGATCCCATAGAGCAGGAGTGTCAAACTCACGTGACGACAACATGACATATCGCAACTTTTTTCCCCTTTGCTAAAATGGGGGTGGGAGTGGCCAGTGCGTGATGCATCCAGCCCGCAGGCCACGTGTTTGAGACCCCTGCAATAGAATGACTACATCACTGTTTGAAACAAGCAGGTGCCAGAAATCTTTGATCAGATGGGTTCCATGTGGTCTTTCCCTTTTGTCAATCCTTGGAGCTCCCTGGTTTTCCAAGGAGCACCAGGAAATGAAATGACAGAAGAGGCACTCTAGCACGCCAATGGAGGAAAAATCCAACTAAATAAGAGCTCATTTTATGGGAAGAAGATACATAGAGTATCTGCAGATAAGATAACAAGCTCATTGATCTGTCCCCCCTTCCCTACACAGGCAAACACACAACCAGGCCCGCCTGCCAAGGTTTTATTATGCAATCAGACTAGAATCCCTTGCAGATAAGAGTTTTGGCAGTAAACTGTGAAATGCCTGCCAAGTCAGTTTTCACTCACAGTAAGCAAGAGGGAGTTTATCCTCAGTCCGGTCCAGTAGCAAAAAAGTAATCCACAAAGCAAGAGTTAGCAAAGGTCCACTCCAAATATGTACAAGCCAGATTTCAGGTAACGCGATGTGACTCTGAGGTTTTTACAAAGCCTGAAGAGCAATCACACCCACTTTTATTCCTTGTGGGGTGTGGCTCAGTGACTCAGCTCAGTCTCTGGCCCTCCCATGCCTCTTTCGTTGCTGCGCACGCTTCTCCCTCCGACGCTGCCTGGGATCAAGCCAGGATTCATCATCCTCGCTCCCTATCTGTTGTTGTTCCGATATGCTTTCCTCCTGGCATATCCCAGGCTGTTCCTCTTGGCCTTTGGATGAAACCTGAGGTATTGCCAGAGAGGAGGGTCCTGGAGAGGGAGGCCTTGTCAGTTCCTCCCCATCACCTTCTGAGTCCTCTTCCTCTGTTAGGACAGGCTCGGGAGTTGGGGTCAAAACACTCATTTCTTGGGAAGAAGGAACCAAGAGAACATCTAAAGACTGTTGTAAATATTCAGTGGTATTCACAGATAACTGCTTTATCTGTTTGTTTCTGCCTAATTAGGTGGTCATGCACTAGGTCCCATCTTCAAAATTGTATTATCGTGATGACCCGGGGCAAGGCATGGAGGCAATACAGTCAGCTGATATTTCAAACCCACTTTTATTGCTCCAACTTTCCCCCAAACGCTCCCACGTTTATGGCAAGTCCCGGAGCAAAACACTCACACACACACACCTCCAGCAGCCTCTGGCTGCGAGTAATCCAGCAAAACACTGTTAGCACAACAGCTTCCAGGCAAGAAATCCAGCGAGGCAAGGGAACAAGGCAATGAGTTCCATGAAGCAAAGGAACAAGGCAAGAAGTCCAGTGAACTCCAGACATCGGCAACGGCACACAAAACTCCAGAAATGTAGGGTTTGTTCCCAACAAGCTCTACTCCCCACAACGTCTCCTTAAGTCTCATCCCCCAGGTGTGCCTTGTGAAGAGGGATGGGGCACTCTCCCCCGAGTTGTCGGGTTGACCTGCGCTGTTCCCACCTCCTCCACTCTCTGTGCTCAGGGATCAGGAGGGGGTGGTCCTTGCTCATTGCCTGAACTCCATTGCTCCTCATCTCCATTGCCTGCCCTCTCTTGGTCATTCTGCCCCCGTTCTTCCCTGCTGGCAAACTGTCCCAAACCCAAGGGACCCAGGCCTGCCTTGTCCTGTTCCTCCCCGTGTTCCTCCAAAGCCAACGAGGCCACCCCTTCGACCTCCATCAGCCCCAGCTCTGGCTCATCCTCCTCCATGGATTTAGGCTCTGACGGGACCATGACAATTATGATGCGATATAGGCAATGTATCTTCTGTGTTGTGGTGCCAGCCCTCTGAAGCAGCATTGGGCCAGAGGTTTGAGTTGTCCCAACCCTACCATCCTTTAAATGGACCTTAAAGAGGCACGGGAGTACATAATAGTGCTCAGAGAGAAAATGTATTAACATTTTAGTATTTCAATCCCTGGGTTTTCACCTTCCTTCAGCTTTTTTACTGTTTTTAACTTCTGCAACACCCAGTGCAATTATGAGCTGGACGGCCTCTAAAGATTATACACATACACACTCACACTCACACACACACACACACACACACACACACACCTTAAGGAGAACACCTCTTGAGCATGAACCCTCAGTAGGCAGTCAACATCCACTGCTAGTGGTTTTCAGAATCCATGTGGTGTACACTGCTGGAGAACCTGAAAGAATAATGAAGTTTGTTTTTGTTCTCCCTCCAGACATATACCAGCCATAGACAAGAAGAATGTAAAATAAAGAGAAGAGCTGGCGGTGGAAGGATAGACATGTCAATGGCTTTCCTACGTACAATTATTAGGCAGATGTAAAGGACTATAGATTAAATAATTTGGTTTTGAACATTGTAAGGCTGAATTTGTGTACAAATGATGAACATGTTACTGGTAGACGTCAATTTATGAGGTCACAAATTCTGTTAGTAAGCAGTTGTTCTGCCCCAGCTACGGACCCAACAAGAATCTAAAGAATAATAACAATTCTGAGGCACAATATTTCAGATAACTGTAATCTTACTGTGGTTGGCAGAATGCCCAGAAGCAATTTGCAGGAAAACTGATGAGAGAGAAACAAGAGCCAAATCAAACGTTTTCTGGAATCAAGACGCGAAGGAATGTGGACAAAGTTGTTTTCTGCAAATTGCATCATTTGTCGTCCTTCCTTAAATAGGCTAGGGGAGTGGCCAATTAACCCCAAGCCTTACTCTCGAGGAGACCTCCTCCTGAGGAGCCACTCCTGCCTTTTTGCAGCTCTGCGCGCTTGTGCATCGAGAAGAGGCTCTTCCTCTTCACTCCTCGCCTCTGGTACCACATCTTCTCCAGCCTCCTCATTGTCTGACTCGAGTGCCAACTGCACAGGCTGCTGGCGCAGCACCACACCAGCCTCCTCAATGTTGGAATCAGCTACTAACTGCACAGGCTGCTGACGGGCCACAACTAAATGAGTTTTGCTCCATTTTACGACCTTTCTTGCCACAGTTGTTAAGTGAATCACTGCAGTCATTAAGTTGGTATTGTGGATGTTAAGGGAATTTGGCTTCCCCATTGACTTTGCTTGTCAGAAGGTTACAAAAGGTGATCACATGACCCTGGGGCTCTGCATCCGTCATAAATACATGCCGGTTGCCAAGCAGCCAAATTATGATCATGTGAACACAGAGATGCCGCAATGACTGTGTGAAAAACTATCACAAGTCCTTTTTTCAGTGCCATTGTAACTTCAGTCACTAAATAAATGATTGAAAGTCGAGGATTACCTGTATATGTTATAATTTTTAAAAAAAATTAAAACAGAAGAACAAGTGACAGTATGTATAATAAAATGGTTTAAAATTTTGATTATAATATACAAATGGGGGAATATGTGGTTGGAAGACTTGATATTTACACTATGTTATAACATTAAAGAATTTTTTTATAAAATGATGTATCATTCATATAGGTAAAGGTAAAGGTCCCCTTCGCACATACGTGCTAGTCATTCCCGACTCTAGGGGGCAGTGTTCATCTCCATTTCTAAGCCGAAGAGCCCGCGCTGTCTGATGACAATTCTGTGGTCATGTGGCCGGCATGACTAAATGCCAAAGGCGCACGGAACGCTGTTACCTTCCCATCAAGGCGGTCCCTATTTTTCTACTCGCATTTTTATATGCTTTCGAACTTCTAAATTGGCAGAAGTTGGGGCAAGTATGTGGCGCTAGGGATTCGAACCGCCAAACTGCCAACCTTTCTGATCGACAGCGTCTTAGCCACTGAGCCACCGCATCCCCCTTTCATTCATATAGGTCATTGGAAAAACCATCCAGAATATATAAAGGTACTTCAAATTTATTTTGGAAAATAAACAACAAGAAAGTACATTTCGTAATGCTTGGTGGAAGTTTAAAAATCTAGAAAATTTTGGAGTATAATAATACAGAAGGTTTTAATGATTAATATACAACTGAAACCAGATCGAAAGGTGCTTTTTTCAAGGGGCAACTGTTTTTCTTTGAAGATGTTTCACTTCTCATCCAAGGAGCTTCTTCAGCTCTTCAAAGAAAAATAAGAAAGTCCAGTTGCCTCTTGAAAAAAAAACACCTTTGGGACAACCATGACCTGATGACTGAGAATCTCCATAGACAAATTGAAACCAGAGACTTTTCTTTTGGGATTGATGGACAAACAACTGAAAAAGAACCATTGAACTTTCCTTTTAGGTATGCAGCAAAATTATTATATGCACAAAGGAATAAAGGTTTCCCCCATTCCCCCATAATGGAGGAATGGATGGGGAAGATGGTGGAACTTGTTAAGAAGGCCAAATTGATAGCTTTAATTAGAGATATGACATTGTTTAAGTTTCATGCCGACTGAAAATCCCACACTGACTTTTTATGTGAAATAGAAAAAAAAATGAAATTAAAATATATGGTTTAGGGAAAAAAATAGATTATAGAAAAGATGTAAGGAATTCTGTAGCCATAGTGCAAGAGGCTAATTTATATTAAAGGAGCCTTGGTGGAGCAGCGGACTAAAGCGCTGTTAAGTAGCACTTAGCTGCCAGCTGCCTGAAATTACTGCGAGTTCAAATCTCACCAGGCTCAAGGTTGACTCAGCCTTCCATCCTTTCAAGGTAGGTAAAATGAGGACCCGGATTGTGGGGGCAATAAGCTGACTTTGTATAAAAAAAAGAACATCGCTTGGGGGGGCCCGAAAGCCCTACTAAGCAGTTATATACAAAAGTATGAAGGCTATTGCTTAACGCATTGTAAGCCACCCTGAGTCTCTGGAGAAGGGCGGCATATAAATCGAACCAATAAATAAATAAATAAATAAATAAATAAATAAATAAATAAATAAATAAATAAATAGCTTTAATTAGAGATACGACATTATTCAAGTTTCATGCCGACTGGAAATCCCACACTGATTTTTTATGTGAAACACGGGGGAAAAAAATGAAATTAAAATATATGGTTTAGAAAAAATTAAATTATAGGAATGCTGTAAGGAATGCTGTAGCTCTAACCCTAGTGCAAGAGGCTAATTTATATTTATAGTAGCTGTAAAAGTCTCTGTGCTAGACTTTAAAAAGTCTCCAGAATCTGGGCTGCAAAACTCTGGGTGGCTCCTAGGTGGCAGCAAACAGAAAATTAATGCCATCCAGATTTTTGCAGTGGATCTGAGTGCCCTAATATACAAATTAGTTTACCTATTCAGAAATATTAACTATTGTAAGATAATACATCTCTAGAAGAACTTTGGAAGACAATATTGCAGAAAAGAATGGTTGCTTTGGTGTTTTCCATTGCTATTAAAACTCATTCGATTAGCATCTTCCTTTCTTTTGCATAAGGTGGTTACTCTGACCCTGAATTTACTATTAGAGATCTATTCTGATTGTCTGATTAAAGCTGTGAGAGTCACATGTTACTTACAGGAGTTGTAAAGATTTCTTCTTCTTCCAAATGATAATCATCCATTTTCTTTTGGACTCTCACTGTAGCTGGGATAAAGCACAGCAGCAGGTCAGCATATTTTAGTACAATTACATTCAAATTGAAATAGTAGTAGAGAGAAGAGCTTATATTTCAAGTTATAGTTATATCTTGCTGATATAGTGCAGGGAAATATTAATCTCTGACTACCATAAAGGACCACTCTTACTGCTTTTGTGCCCAGTCCAAAAAGGAGCAGGAGCAACACAAATTAGCAGTATGCAAGGTATTTCCAAAATCTAACTAAAAACATTTCAAATGCAAAACGACCCATTTTAAGCTCAAAACAGAATCTGTTTGGAACAACCCCGTTTGAAGCTGAAAGGCAGCCCAGAATACTCTAGAGAGGACCAGGCCATTTCCAGGAAGGTCAGGATGACCTGTTTTAAGCTTGAAACGTTGTGATTTTGAAACATTTTGCACACCTCTACGATCAACAGATTTGTACTATAATTAATAACACATGCAGCTGAGACAAAGCAAATCATTTACTGTATATTGCTTCCAAATAATGTCAGGCTTCTGCCAGCTTCAAATGAGCCCAGGAAAAACATGGTCCTCATTATTACAAAAATGATTGGTCTTCCAGAAAGTTCTCCTTTTCAGACTGCATATAAACAGGAAATGGCCACCGTTGGGGATCCTTCATGCTCTCTGAGCTTGTTTTCTTGAAGATGTTTCATTACCCAACTAGGTAGCATCATCAGTACTAGAAAGGAGTGTGGTTTGCTCTGTTGGTGGGACTGTTCTTGGTTGTACCTTGATTAGGCAGTTGTTTGCTGTTAGCTTGTTTATTTGCATTGGTGATTCCTTGAGAGGCCCAACTTCTCTGTAGCTCACACTGAGTTTTTTTCACTCTCCCAGAAGCCTCTGGTGCTATGCAAATGCTCCCAGTGACTCAGTCCCCAGGGCACTAGCTTGATTCATTAGACAAAGTCCAACTGATTGATTGGGCTGTTGTTTACTGTAAGCTTGTTTGTCTAAGTTGTCACCATTTCCTGTATGCATTTAATTCTGAGAGGTGGACAAAACATCCCATTTCTGATTCACATCACTTCTAGGAGTGTTAACTTACAACAATCTTGCCTGCACTAATCAATGTTGTTTTTTTAAGAAACAAATCTAAAAGAAAATTCCCCTTAAGCTAAAGATCTTACATATATGTTTCTTCCAGAATGCAGATGTCTGAAGATGTTTTTATTCTCAGATAAGCATTTTTTTAGTGTGTATTCTGTTAAAGGTATTGAAGCATTTGGGATACCCTATAGCTGGTTAGTAAATGCCAGATGTTCCAGTGCTATAGACCTGGTTAGTTGATATGGACATTCATAAGGATTAACATTCTTATCCATCACTTGCCAAGACAGATGAATGAATCCAATTGCCATCCATGAAGTGCCAAACTTTAACTGCCTGTTTCTACCTTTAAGGAGATCCACACTCATTACCATTCCTTTCTCTCCTCTCTCTGGGGTGATTTTGGAGTAGGAATGGAAATTGTCAAGCTCAGCAAAGTTGAATAAAGGTCAAGGTAAAAGGTAAAGGTTTCCCTTGTCCAGTCATGACTGGCTCTAGGGTGCGGTGCTCATCTCTATTTCTTAACCAAGGAAACCAGCGTTGTCCAAAGACATTTCTGAGGTCATGTGGCCAGCATGACTATACACCGAGCCACACAGACTGCTGTTACCTTCCCGCCAAAGTGGTGCCCATTTATTTACTTGCATTTGCAAGCTTTCGAACTGCTCGGTGGGCAGGAGCTGGGGCAAGTAATGGGAGCTCATCACATTACGTGGCACGCAGGCCTTGAATCCTTTGCTGTTCGCTTTCCAACTGACAAGCTCAGCACCTTTAACCGCTGAGCCATTGCACCCCTAAAACGCAAAACTGAATAAGAAATTGAATAAATCAACAAATAGAAATCAAATAAATAAATGTGGCCATAAGTGGAGTAGTTTATGTTTTGGCAGGAGCTTCCCCTTCTCTGCTATTGCAGTTTTCATGCCAAATAAAAGCCAAACTCCACAAAACGTCTACCCAGCGCTGCTTCAAACAGCCACCGCATCATTTGTTTGGATGGTATTAACTCAAAGAAACTGACTCAAATAGAAAAAGGTTAATGGAAGTTTTCCAGCACAATTACAGGAGCCACTGTAAAGCAAGGGGCCAAGAGAGATGGCAGCTTTAACATTAAACTGCTCGGCACCTTTCTGCTCATTCCCCCTGCCATAACTCAGTGAAGTGCCACAGTTAATCACATCACTCACAATATCGTATATTTCTCTCTTGGGGTGCATTTCGGATAGTTATTTTTTTTAAAAAAAAAAAAAAACTCTAATGCTAATAATCCTTACCAGAACTCATAGCAAGAGGAGGGGGGAATTAAGCAAATTTCTATTTTGGTTTTTCCTTTTATTTAGAAATTATTTCAGCATTTCTTCGGGGGGAAAAAATCTAGAGAAGGCTCTTCTAATGAGACATGTATTAAAAATAACTTCTTTCCCACTAGTTTCTCTTTTACTGTCACAATGTGACAAACGACATTGAGAAAATGTGACTAGCTGGCAATTATGGGGTATGTCCAATCTACCTCAGTGTGTGACAAAAAAAGTGTGACCCTTGAATTCATTGTGTTTCCTGCTTCTCTACAGTGCACATTTTTATTCCAACATGGTCAAATAGAGATGATCATTTGGCAAGCGGTTAGTCACAACTGTGGCAAAACAGTGATTTCTGGGGCTTGGTATCTGTGGCACAGAACAATTTTCTGAGGCGAATATTTACTTTAAAGCTCATTTGGCTTTTTTGGTATTTCTTATTGGAGGCTGGTCCTTGGATCAGGTTTCTCCCACCACTTGGCAATTTGTTTCAAATGAATTACCATCACTTCCAAATATTCTTCTATGCCCTTGGTGCAGTGTTGGTCATTTTCTAATTTCATATATAAACTTCAGGTGACAAAGTGTGAATTGCAATGGGAACATAGCAATACTTAAGTGCTTCACTTACAAGGATGATAGGGTAGAGCTAGGCATTCGTAAGTGTCAGACTCAGCATGGACTCACCAGGAATCTTAATCTGAATCTAATTTCCTCCTCCTTTGCTAATCAGACAGACAGACAGACAGACAGACAGACAGACAGACAAGACAGACAGAACCAGTTTGGTGTAGCAGCTAAAATGCTGGCCTAAAAACTAGGTGACTGTGAATTCTAGGCCTCCATAAGGAATGAAAGCTGGCTGGGTGACTTTGGGGCGAATCACTGTTACTCAGCTCATCCACCTCCCAAAGTTATTCTAACTGTTTTAATCTTTTATAATATTGTTTTATTATCAGCCACTTATAGTCTCAGGAACGGGATGGGCAGTGAATAAATTTAATAAAAAAAATAAAATGTGTGCAAATCATAACCATGAGGTCAAGGTCCCAAAGCTGGGTTTGTTTGTTTTTTA